>NC_090437.1:369230128-369533158 GCF_031143425.1 Pleurodeles waltl | reverse complement strand
ACACCATTGGCCAAGTTTTGGGAGTCTACCAGGAGTCCTAAGGTGTGATGGGCGGGCCAGGTACTAACTGAACTGAGGGAGATGAAGCAGCTGCATAGTGACATACACAATCAGTGGAGGTCCATAACTTCAAAATGGGCTCACAAATAGCAGTGCTGATGGACATTCATGCCGACCTGTGCAGGGTTTTCCCAGCACCAGCTATTTCTTCCTGTGGTCCAACTACATCTGAACTATCAACATCTGCTGCAGCCATAGAAAAGGAGGCTCTGCCAGAGGATGACACACCTTCAGACACCCTTGTCTCTGCAGCTGTGGATACCCCCACACTATGTTCACGATATACTTTGTTATGGACATGCAGAAATTGTAATGGTATGTGTTGGGATGAACATTTCTGGGCAGGTATTTATCATGGTAGTGCGCACTTGCCCCACCTAATTTCTGTGATTTGTGACATTGGGATGTGGGACTGCAGGTGTGTTATTTTCCCCCTTAATGGTAATCAATATGACTAGGTTTGCATATTTTGATTTTGTGACCAGTACAAGACTTATGTTGGTTAAGTGGTACTGTTGAATGGATGTATGTGTGTGAGGTCTCTAAATTGTGCCCAACATTGTTTTGTGTGCTTATTAAAATTGTAAAGGATTCAGCTAGTCTTATGGATTGTCAACCTCATTTTCTTGTTCTTCTCCCTATGATGTATGCTGGATATGTGTTGACTGTATGCAAGTTAGTCATTTATGTATTCAGGGAGGGTGGTGGTTGACATGGTTTTTTGTCTTCTTTTTGAGACATGTTTCCATTGTTTCCTGTGCAGCTTGCACCTACTTCAGTTGAATGTGAGCAATACAGTTACTGATGCACTTCCACATTGAACACATATTAAAATTACTTAACATTAAGAAAAAACAGAGAAATTCCTTGAAAAAAAACAAAGGTTACGTGGATGTTAAAGCTAGGAAACAGAACTGAAAAAAAACATAGAAATGCACTTAAAAAAGCAAAGGTTACAGGGAACGTATAGTCAGGCTCACATTTGAAGTGTTCCAAGCCATAGAAATTTAGCAGTTATAGTTAGAATATTGTTAAGTAACTATAACTCGTGCCCTAAGGTAAATATAGCTCACAGGCTCACCATGCACTGCTAACCATTCCATATACTACGTCACTCATAACATCATCTATGACATCATTAATAAAATCACTGCAATATTTACAGAAGAAGTATTGATGAGGAAACTGTGCATGGCAGGTTGCATGTTATGGTACTTTAGGGTTAGCTCACTTTCTCCTACTTCCTCCTTCAAACGGCACACAACTGTGTGAGATCAAATCAACCCAGCACTATGCCATACAGTTTCTCGGTCAGGCTGCCTCCTTTGCTCCCACCCCCACCCAACACTGCATCACTTGCCTGCCAGTTTTCATATACCCTCATCTATAGACTGCAATGGCTTCTTTTGATATGCCCTAAGTGGCAAGTCCACATGCAGTCAGTGCAGGGAAATAATTCACAAAATGTTATCAGGTATGAATGTTCTTGATATAACCCACCCCACTTGCTGAGTTGTTTTTAATTAGGTTAGACGAGAGAGAGCGCCATTCTAATTCTAGGAAACAAGGAATGAAGAATGAATGTCCTGTGGTATTGACCCTTGCGCTTAGCATTGCTTTCTGTCTTTTACAATGCTTCTCTGGATCACTACTTCCTCCACGGAGGCCAATGACAATTCACAAAGTGGAAGGCCCCCTTTGTGA
Source organism: Pleurodeles waltl (assembly GCF_031143425.1). Lineage (NCBI taxonomy): Eukaryota > Metazoa > Chordata > Amphibia > Caudata > Salamandridae > Pleurodeles > Pleurodeles waltl. The sequence continues at coordinate 369,531,394 of NC_090437.1, read as the reverse complement.
GTTAGTTACCACCTACACTTGAGGGTTTGTATTTCATCAATGCGTTGAAACCGCAGTTACAAACCATGGATGTATTCCTTTCCAAATTGCAAATCTGGGTGCACTTAGATGCCCCCTCCTATTTGTGAAACATAAAAAATTGCTAAAGTACTTTGTATGATTTGTAAGTAATTTTGTGGCTCAGAAAAGGGTTTTGTACATTAAGAAAAGGCACTTTTGTGGCTGCAAATCCTTTTATTGTACACTATGCAGGGTTTTTAATCGCGAAAGGATGTTGTACATCGGCCACATAATGATTTAACTGCTACAATTCCGTAAAGTTAACACAAACATTGACTCTAGCTAGCACAAATGCGTGTTATTACGCTCTCCTCACAGACCAACCAAAAATTCAGGGTTGCTCGATTTACAAATGTGGCTTACTTTCTTTTTTACTATCCAAATAGCAAAACTGGGCCATTTTAGGTTGGCAACCAGCCTATCTTTTGTCCATGGTAGCGGAGACTTCAGTAAGCCTATTTGGGCCATATTTATGGGAAAATTAATGCATGCATTTTCACAACGCAGGGATGCACCTTATTTAAGTGAATACGGCACACCCCTGTGTTGTCCCCTGCGCTGATGCTAAATTTAGTTGCCAACACAGGCATCTTTGCACCTTCGTTCAAGGATGTCTGCGTTGAGGGGTGTGATTGTTTGTGTGCGAGAAGGTGTGCCTTCCTGCACATGAATAGTCACTAATGGCGCTTTGGCACTTCTGTGTGTGCTGCAGAATGCAGCACGCATAGAAAAAGCAAAAAACAAGGAGGAATAAAAGTATTCCTCCTTGTCGTGCCTTTCTAACACCACCCCTGGGGGTGGTGTTGGTTTTTGGCACTGCCTCAGGCTTACGAAATCTTGTAAATCCGAGGCAGGGTCAAAATGCAATGGGGGCGTTGCTGTGGCACGCCCACAGCAACACCCATTGCATGCCCCTCTGATGCAGATAACTGCGTCGAAGGGGCCCATATTTATAAGGCGGTGTAACGCCAGAAAAAGTGGCATTACACCTCCTTGTAAATATGGAGCAGAGGTTAGCGCCACTGGAGAGTGACTTATGTAATGCTCCAGTGGCGCTAGGGGCTCATAAATCTGCCCCAAGGTATCATAGTTGCAAGCACAATGAACCTGTGTCAACACCCCCTATTGAAAGGTTCCAAACGGTTACCTTTTAGACTATATAAACTTTTTTGTCAGATAAGCGGCATTCAAAGTAGTTTTATTATTAGATACAGCTTCTGATCTTTTAACTGTTTTCTTGTCATAAAGTAACTGAAAGGGGGCAGTTGAAGATATCCTTGCATCCACTTTTTCATTATCCCCCTTCCTTGTGAGGTTTGGGCTTTTTTGTCAAGATTAATTACTTTGCCCAGTGCTTATTGACCTTATGAAACATTTTCAGTAAAATAAAGTTCTGCAACTAAGTGAACATCACGGTTGTTCAAATGTTCATTTATGACATTCCTTGCACTTTTATTTCTTTCTATTTCCTTGAATTTTACAATCATGATTTCCATACTTTCCATGGCCTTGACGGTTTCATTTGCTTTTTACCAAGGATATCTAAAAAGTTTTCTGAATTGCTGTTCGCAGTAAGTTTTATGTGGATGAACTCAATCTTTAATGCCTTTAATATTGCTGTGCCAACTGATATGCCCACTCGATATGAAATTCATCATCTTGAATAGAGGACAAAACGTATGTCTTTTCACAAGATATTAAAAAATGCAGTTTGAGTTTGGCGTTAAATAATACTTTTTTTGCAAAAATTGAAGCAAAAGCCAAAGTGATCGGCGGGTGTGAGGCATATAGGGCTGGATTGGTGCCGTTCACACAACTGCAACAAGACCTAACATTGACCATTACAGGAGCACGTCTGTCACAGCAGCTGGTAATTGTCTAGAAAATCTTGAAAATGTGTAATTTAACTTGAAGCCACCATATTATGTCTCGATGCACTGTGACAGTGCTATTCAGTAGTCAAGAAAAAACGGTTCCACTGACCAAAGAATCAATCATTTATTTTTTTGAAAAAGCTATATATTTTTCAAATGTGCATCAGATTTTGTACTTGCATTTCCAACTGTGAATGATTATTTTTAATCAGATTTGCCTGTGCTTAAGGTATTGATCTGTAATGGCTATACACCAAAATGCTTTATTTACAAAATGTAAATGACCTCTGTTAGAAATGGGGTCTTTGGTTGGCAGTCAGGTTACCCCCTGTCCAAGCAAGGACCCTCACCCTAGTCAGGGTAAAGGAGAATCACACTCAGTTAACCCCCGCAAACCCCATTGGTAGTTTGTCACGAGCTGGCAGGCTTAATTTCAGAAGCAATGTGTAAAGTATTTGTACCAACACAAACAGTAATACAGTGAAAACACTACAAAATGGACACCACACCAGTTTGGAAAAATAGGTAATATTTATCTAAATCAAACAAGATCAAAACGACAAAATTCCAACCTACACAAGTCAAGATATGAATTTTTCAAAGAATAAGAATCTTAGGGCCAGATGGACCAAAGCATTTTACCCATTCTCTGACTATGGGAAAAAGCTTTCGTACATATGGCTGTTACTCCTTAAAAAACAGTGTGAATACTGTTACACAAGGTACCAGGTTAACGTAAAAGTAAAGCCACATGGGCGAGCGTGCATCAGAAAAGTGTAGTGATGCATCAATTCCTTACTCACAAGTGAGGCCGTGCGTAATTTCCTTCTCTGCGATGCATTGTTTTTCTTCCTCACAAGAGGGCGATGCACTGATTTCCAGATGGAGCACCTCAGATCCGAGCAGAGTCGGGTTGACTTGGACGCCAAGGGACGATGAGTGAAAATCCCGCGCACAGTGTTTGAAAACCGTGCTGCGTGGGTTTTGTGTCGCTATCAGCCTCTGTAAGCTAGTGTTGCGTGTAGTTTTCCCAGCCGTGATGCAGGTGGAGCATCGATTTCAGCCGCAAAGCCGGCAGCCCGCTGTTGATCAGCCACATTGCGGAAGGTGCATCGTAAATTTCCCTGGACGGCGTTGTGTGTATGGATTTTCAGTTCTTGCTTGCCATCTTCACCTCTCAAGGGCCCAGGGACTGGATAGGGCACCACTTGGCAGAGCAGGAGTCTCAGCAGAGAGTCCAGCTGCTGGCAGAGGAAGTCTTTGATGGCCCTGAGACTTCCACAACAGGAGGCAAGCTCAATTCAAGCCCTTGGAGATTCTTCTAAAGCAGGAATGCACAACAAAGGCCAGTTTTTGTCCCCTTTCACAGGCAGAATCAGCAACTGCAGGATAGCCCAACAAAGCAAAGTCACATGCAGGGACAGCACTTCTCATCAGCTCTTCTCCTTGGCAGATTCCAGAAGTGATCTTGAAGTAATCTAATTTCCAGTTGTTTTGGGCCCACTACTCATACCCCTTTATGCCCTTGAAGTAGGCAAACTTCAAAGAAAAGTCTCTCTTGTTTGTAAGATCCTGTCTTGCCCAGGCCAGGCTCCAGACACACACCAGGGGGTTGGAGAATGCATTGTGTGAGGGCAGGCACAGCCCTTTCAAGTGTGAGTGACCACTCCTCCCCTCCCTCCAGCGCAGATGGCTCATCATGATTTACAGGCTACACCCCAGCTCCCGTTGTGTTACTGTCTAGAGGAAAGGTGCAAACAGCCCAACTGTTAAACTGTCCCAGACAGGGGATCCACAAACAGGCAGAGTCACAGAATGGTTGAAGGAAAAAAACACACAATCTAAAAACAACCTTTACTAAAATATGTATTTTTAGGTTGTGAGTTCAGAGAACCTAAACTCCAAATGTCTATCTCCTCCCAAAGGGAATCTGCACTTTAATAAGACTTAAAACAGCCCCCATGTTAACCTATAACATGGGGGCACATTGGTATATGTCCTACCTTAAACATACATTGCCTCCTGCCCATGGGACTACCTAGGGCCTACCTTAGGGGTGCCTTATATGTATAAAAAGGGAAGGTTTAGGCCTGGCAAGTGGGTACAATTGCCAAGTCGAATTGGCAGTTTAAAAACTGAACACACAGACACTGCAGTGGCAGGTCTGAGCCATGTTTACAGGGCTACTAATGTGGGTGGCACAGCCAGTGCTGCAGGCCCACTAGTAGCATTTGATTTACAGGACCTGGGTACCTCTAGTGCACTGTACTAGTGATTTAATAGTAAATCAAATATGACAATCATGGAAAGCCAATTACACATACATTTTACATAGGAGCACTTGCACCTTAGCACTGGATAGCAGTGGTAAAGTACCCAGAGTAACAAAACCAGCAAAAACAGAGTCCAGCACACACCAAGAACCTGGAAAACAGAGTTATAAAGTTAGGGGAGACCAAGCCAAGGATGTCAAGTCTAACAACCTCCTTTTTTTAAATATTTGGCTGATGATTTCCAGACCATTGACCTTGCAAGTAGCCCATAAAGTAGGTTTGTCATTGATCCTCATGTTTACATTATTCTAAGTAGGAGCTTGAGAATGAAGACACCCACAAAGGTATTGATAGATTTTGAGAACCAAAGCAGTAAATATATTATAAGGTAAAACCTTGAACCAGGACAAGGTGGCAAATCTATCCCAATGGTCAAGTGATTTAGATGGCCATCAAGTCAGTTTTGTCAGGCTTGGAGCCTTTTGCAATAAAACCTACAGCTTTAGTGGGATATCAAGAATGAATTATCTTGTTTCAAGGGACCTCCTCTGTCTTCAGCCTTGGACCTTCCTCTGCTGGAGGATACTCACCTCCAGAAACAGACTAGTGCCTCCATTTTGAGTAGGCTATTATCTCATGCCCAGATGCTAGGGCCAGAATTAAAGATTCTCGATGGTGTCTTCCAGTGAGATAAAAGTGATAACAAATTCCCTTAAGAGGAATAACCTGGTGGAACCAAAATTGCTTGGTCCTTTTGTGCAGGTTTTCCCCAATTCCATCTAATTTATTACCTATAGTGATTACTTGCTAGTGGTAGGTAGTAAATATCTGGTGTGGGCCTGTGGGACACGGAGGTTGTGAGGCGGGTGGTGGAGAGGGTGCGGAGGGTGGGGAGGCTGTTGGCTTCCTATGGGGAGCATTAAAGCCTCTGCTTGTTGTGACTGAGGAGGTAGGCAGGGGTCAGCCTGTACCTCTGTCTTGCAACCCCATGCACCAAAACCGGTCTGCTTTTACTGGCCCTGGACATTTGGAGTCCAGAAACACTGGAATGTTGGCTTCACCAGGAAAACTGTTCTGGAAAGTAATGGAGGTCTAAGTCAGAAGATTGAAAATTTTGACTGGGAAAACCCATTTGGTATATCCAACCATCATAGTTAGCCAGAAATCGTACCTATGTTCTAGTCAACTGTGAACTTAGGGCCTTAAAATCAGATTAGTACGTGCAGTGCAGGGGCCCCCGTGGCCCCTGGCACTAGCTTTCACCAGCCTTCTCAGGACAGGGGCCCTGGCATGAAAAGGCTGGCAGGTAGCAGAGTTAAAATCAGGCCGGCTGTGCCAAACACAGCACCACCCTGGCTGAGTACAACTCAGATCGCTGTCAGACCATTGGGAAACACATTCCCGGCAGAGACGGTGGTCCCCTGGCGGATCCATCTGCCAGGGTTGTAATGTGGCGGTCTGACTGCTCCAATCATCACTGCGAGGCTGGGCGGTCCTTGGACCACCACCCTCATAATGAATCCCTCAGATTCAGCAACAGGCGTTTACTTTTCCTGGCACTTTCCATCTTAAAACTTCAAAAGTTCATTTATTCAGTTCTCCTTAAAGAGTTTAAATATATTTGGTGTCATTCTATTTATAAAGGTTTCTCAATTTTTGTAAATTTCTTTGGGAATGCTATTTGTATTTTCTTAACCTTAAAATTGCCTTAATTCAGTGAGACTTGCAATGAAGTCCAACCAGGGTGTGCTCATTTAGTTGGTGAGGGTTCCACCTTCCTAAATTCATAAGCCATTTTTGACACACATTCTTATGTATATTACAAGCAAACCGTACAGAACTCTACTAGATGGTAAATCTGATGCCTCAGTTATAAAATTACAAAACTCTGTACAACTCTGGACATTAAATCACATTGGTTAATATTGATCCAATGCTTTAGTCAAACATATACAATTACCTCTTAATGTAATACAGATCCATAGTAATAGTAGCTCCTTACCATCAATAATATTGACATATCAATGCTAATGTCTTGGTCATAAACATCTGAGGTTTCTACTGTTTTAGATTACATGATTGGTATTTACCAGAATGAGTCACCTAAATAGCAATGAAGCTTCAAGAGATATTTGGGTGGCAGATTTTATTGTGAAACCTTCTTGTATACAGTTTGAGTTTTTTCACCCATGAACACCGTTAGAATAATGGCCTTGTCATTGTCTTCAAATTAGATCTGCTCCTAATTGCCTTCTCCCACCTGACATCTCATGTTGATTTCATGTTGAGACCAGGAGTTAACCTGAGCAATATAACAACTACATTTGGGCTTGTGCTTGCTGATCAATAGACTATGAATGTTCAGAAACCTGAATGTTTGATTGCCAGTGACAAAATTAAGAGGTTTTGATGAAAATAAACAGGTGGTGGTCTGGGGAGGTACATTGCCAGGAAATCTCTCTGGTATGCAATACAATTGATTGGAGATATTTTCACCAGGTTTACTAGTATGGACACTTGAAACATTGCTGATAAATGATATTGATATTGTTCGACTTCAATACTCCTATTTGAAGAATGTAGAAATAAAAAACATTTCAAAGGGTCTAATAACAATAATAGGAATAAAAGCAGAACTTGAATTGAGTGGTGAAGGGATGTGGGATGGGTGCTCCAAATGCTTCAAATGAATGTTAATTTCTAAAAAATATTGGGACAGATTTATGAAAAGCGAAGCTGCACCTAATGCAGCACCACTTTTTGTGTGCCCCTTAGTGCCCCCCTAATGCCACCATGTGTGTGCCATATTTAAAATACGTTGCATCATGGCAGTAGTCAGGGGGACTAGCATCATCATTTTTTATGCTAGTCCGGTTCTTTGCAGGATTAGCGTAAAAAATGATGATGTTAATCCTGAAAAGCACCCAGAGGCCCATTGTAACCAATAGGAGCCTCTTTTTAATGCCTGCACTCATAGACTCCTTTGTGCATTATTACGCCCCCCCCTACTGCCAGAACACCCCCCGTTGCATACATTATGTCTGGCACAGGCATAATGCGGCACAAGGGGTTACAAAGTGGCGCAATGCAAGCATTGCGCCACTTTGTACATATGGCACAGTGTTTTTGCCCTTAAAACGCCACATTTGAGTAAAAACATTACGCTAATGTTGCGCTGGAATGTATCAAGGCCACCATAAACCTGGGCCACAGTTTAAAGCAAGAAAGTAGTGTTAGCACAGCAAAGAACAGAAAAGAAGTTGCAAACGTTTTGAGGATGTTGGAAATTGAAGTGAACCATGAGCTGTAACAAAACTGTTGCACAACATAATTGGTTCAATCAATTTTGAGAAATACCAACAATAGTTTAATGATACAGTAATTCGAGTAGAGTAATCTATGTGCCTAACCATGAGGAACTGATAGTCTGCTTTAGAAAGATAAAACTCGAGAAAATAATTAGCCAGAATCTGGGATATTCCATAAAACCCTCAGTGGCATGCTATCCAAATCTAATGACTTTGTCTCTGACAAGGAAGAGTGAGTACCATGCACAATTAGATAATTGATAATTGTCTTTGTAGTTATAGAAGTTAATTTCAGGAACCAAATGTTCTACTTCCTGATGCCTCTGCTAGATATTGTGTGAAAAGGAGATGAATAACATTAACACCTAAACAATCCACATGGTAACCATATATTCCATGAAATAACTAAGCTTGATTGCAAGAAGGGTTTAGAATAGTTCACCATTTTATAACAATGACACCCAGATTGTGTGACCCAATGCGCTCCCTAAATTCATCTCACTTCAGTCATGTGACAAGGCATATTCACCAGCCCTTAGGCCACCAGCACAATGTATAACCTTAATATTAGGTCAAAATGTATACATGTTATTAATATATTTGAGGTAATATTGTGATTTTGTTTATATTGTTGGATATTTTATTTCCAGAGAGAATTTTCATTTGTCCTGCTTTTTTAGTAGTGAATGCAATATTGAGATTTTAAGTATCATTGACATAATGTTGCTTAATATATTTTAAAGACATTTATTGTCTAAAAGTTATTTAACAAAATATTTGTATAATATTTTGTTTTTAAATACGTTAGCAGTAGACTGTAGGAGAAAAGAGAGAGTTTTTAATAGTCTTTTTAATGTTACTTTACATTTTATGTACTTAATATTTGTGTTTAAAATAATTGAATTGTATTATTTTTAATGTTTTAAATTGTATTTCTTAATGTTTAGATGTTTTTACATGTAGTTGTTTTTAACTGTATCCAACTATTTACATACTATTTAAAGTTTGAGCTAAAAAATAAAATGGATTACATTTTTTCTTTTGCATTTAATTTTTAGATTCATGTTTTTGAATATTCTTTGTTGCATTCATTTTTTATATTTTGTAATAGGTAAAATGCTGCTTTTATGATTTTGTTTTTAGTTTTAATTTGCAATTAAATATTTTATAACGTGTTTGTAATTGGTATTTTTTAGTTGTATGGGCATATTTTTTTGTTTTATCAAATGTTGTAAGTATAAGTGTGTTGAATATTTCCAATTGTAAGACCCTAATGTAAAGTTTTTTTGCCTCCTCTCAAAAAAATTTAACATTTTTCTCAATTTGATTAAGAGTGTAGTGGGAGTAACCCCTCATGGGCCAACACCTACTGCAATGTGATAACGTTTTAGAGTATATTGATAAATCTAACCCCTCCAAAAGAAAGTCAAAAATATTCCCCAAACGGATTCATTTTGCACTGGGAAGGCCAAAACTGCCTAACTCTCAGTTCAAAACTTTCAACAATGTAGTTAAATTTGGATTAGGATAAGTAAATCTAGCCCCTCAAAGTCTATCCCATTCCCCAGTGTGGTTCATGTCAGAGTAGAAATAGTACATTTATGCCCTAATTTATAAAGACAAACACTTTTCAAAATATGGTTAAGTTTGGAGTACAAATAGTAAATCTCACTCCCCAATGTCCAACACTTCCCCAATGTGGTTAAATGTGGAGTGGGACTTTTACATTTTACCACCCTTCAAAATTCCAACGGTTTTCCCAATAGCTAATGTAAATTAATATAAGTAACATATGTAGAGTTTATGTAAGCAACGCAATTGTTTTTAATTTGATTAAGTTAATTTGATAAGTTTGGAGTTAATATATTTCTATTTCATTTTGCCATAATATAATCTTTGTATACAATTGTTTTCACAGTCCCATTGTTAAACCTTTTTTGATAAAACAATTTATTGTTTTATATACACATATATATATATGTGTGTGTGTATAGACTTTCATGCACATTTATATGTATATTGTTGTTATCAGTTTTTATCACAATATTGTTCTATTTTCCACATACATTTATCACTTTTGTATATATTAAAATACTTTAAACAAATTATGCCCATTCATATAACACTATTTTTTGTAATACATGTATTTGTATGTGATGATTTTTAACCAGCATTTTAATATATATTTACTGTTTTCAACCATATTACACATATTATTTTACACAATATGTATATTATCTGCATTTATTTATTGCATTAGTGTGAGAAAATGATCCCTAAAACATGTAAAAGGGGCAAATACCAGATTGGCATACTGAACTCTCCTGTAAGGTGGAAAAACAACATGCATTGCATGTAAATGTCATCTGTAGGTTGCAGCACTTACTGTGCTATTCACTAGTCTGACAAGGAAAGCATGACTTCCGGCCTTTACAATGCAGGCTGGGAGTTACCCCCATCCACTAGTTAGTGTCAGGCATAACTGTGGTATCCCACAGCACCCTCCTATCAGTATTTTCTGGCCCTAAGAGAGATCAGATAGCTACACCTATAGTTTGATACCTTTGAGGAGAGCTGGAGGGCTTGACCAGCCTCCACTTTGACTTAGGGCAAAAAAGTGGATTTCCAGAGTACATGGCTGACTTCCTTTGTGGCTACAAGGACCCAAAAAGCTTCAAAAGACCTTTTCTCTGAAGTGGCCACCTGACCAGCTACAATTGAATCTGGACTGAATCCTGATGGTGTCTTCTGTGGAAGGGAGTCTTGATTCCTAAGTGCTATTCCTAAGATCTTAGGACCCTGGGCTGTATCTAACTGGACATGTCTTACAATCTCTGAAACATTGGGATTTAAGCATGTTTTGGAATCTGGCAATGGTGCTACTTCACTGAGCTGAAGAAGCCAAATCCTCCCACTTGGAGCTTCTCTGAAGTAGCAAATCTGTTTCAGCAAGAAGACATTTGGCCTCATGGAATCCATCGTCTGAAACAGCCTGACAGTTTTGCCCTGCTATAGGGTTCTGAGCTTTGAGAAAACGACTAATGGTAAGCATATGAATCAGAGGATGGAGTGAAAAGTATCCAGCTGATAAGCGGACCTCTCTGGTTGAGAAATTAAAACTTTTCCTACTAATTCCAATGGCTTCACCAGGATACTCCATCCAATGTCTAGCTGGCTTCAAGAGGAATTCCTCAGATACAGCCTGCAACCTTGCCTTGCTGGAGGGTTTCAAATTTCATTCAAGTCCTTCTTGGCGACTCAACTCACACTGCCCTTCAGATGGCCTGAAAATACACCTGGGTCCTGACCAGATGTGAACAGTGTTTACTGATTTGCACTTTTCCTTTTTCTTGCTGTTTTTTCTCCTAAATATTTAAATCTTCCTATCTCCTGTTCCCCATGTTTTGATTTTAGTTGTTTTGATGTGAATTTCCATATTACATTTTCATCTATTTTTATAAACAGGAATGGGATTTTTACTGTGTTGTACATTCTACTTTTTAATGGTTTTGTTATTTTACAGATTTTCGATAAGGTAAGCCTGTCTGCTCTGTGTCATACCTAACAGGGTTGAGCTCATATTTAAATTTGTGACGGTTGTCAGGAACTTGTGACTATTTTTTGTAGAGGACTACCAAACACCCCAACTAATAATTACCTTTCGTACAATTGATTTACATAGTAAGAAAATATTTTTTTCATTTCCATCATTCTGCCATTTTATAATTGTTTTTTTTCTAATCTGTTCAGGGTAGCAGCTCATCATTGCTGTTCTCCAATTAAGGTAAGTTTAATATTAATCTGCGTTTTATACTTGATATCTCTGGAGGGAGGTGGTATCTTGCTAATAATGCTAACCTTTGTATGCTTATGTGTTTTTATAGATCGTAGTTAGTGTAGAATTTTGCCATAGTTGATTGACATGTGTGAAGCTGGTCTAATTCAGTTTGACTGTAATTGTGTTCTTATTGTGAGGTGGTACATTATACTATTATGATTTTTAGGTATTTTGACTAGTATATTGTGGGTATATTTATTTAATAGTCATGCAGCGCAGCTCAGCAACACACCTTGCTGCACTGCATGGCAGGAAAATGGCAAGAACACACCATATTTAAAAAAAGGTGGCCTTGCATGGCTTGAGAAGTCACATTTAGTAGTTGTGTTATGCTCACACCCCTCTGCGTGGTGAAAAGGTAATGCATCAACTACTTAAATAGGGCCCTTACTATTTACGTGGTGTTTGTTTGTTTGTAGCGTGGAGTTGTCTGTGTTTTCTTTCACATGTTTCTTTTTTAACTGAAATTCTGATTTGGATGTTGGGTGCATTTATAAATTTTTATAAAGACAAATATTTGGGAGATTTTGATCACTCTTGCCTTCGTTATGAGTATTGCAGTCCACCACACTTCTGATCGGACCGCCAGAAAACCACCAGCTCCATCAGAATCTTGGATCCTGGCTGTGGCCGAGACCATAATCTGCCAGGGCAGCACTGCAGGCAGCACTGCCCTGGGGACTATGACCTCGCTCTCTGCCAGCCTTTTCATGGTGGTAACATTACCATGAAAAGGCTGGGGGAGAACAGGTGCAGGTGGCCACGATGGCCCCCTGCACTTGGTTTGGGCAGTGCAGGGGCTCCCCTGCCCAGCACCATCACAATGTTCACTGTCAACTTTGTGTGTTTTTAATTTTTTGGTGGCTTTCTTCCTTTTTATTCAGTAGCACAATATGTATTATGTTTTGTAATTTTGAATTTTAGTTGACTTATATTTTTCACAAATATTTGATGGATTATATTTTGTTATGGAAACTGTATTGGCTAGAGAGGGTACAGACTACTTTAGCTACAACATTGTGAATAATAATCTTTTTTAATTCAGTTGCTGTGTTGGGTTTGCTCATATAATAATTTTTTGTTATTAAGTGCAATGTCATTGAGCTATACCATGTACTGTTTTTGAACTCTGTGTCCTTTATTTTATTGCATGTTAGTTGTTTTTTTAGAGAAACTGTTCCAATAATTAATGCAATGTTTATCATCTTGAAATCGCTTCTTTTCATTTTATATTTCTATTCAGAGTGATACATTTTGTAAATAATTTATTATTCACAAAATTATGTAGGTTTAATTTCTTTAAGTCAGATTAGACTTTGTTTTGATTTCTGATGCTATTTTTACAGGAGAATTTTGGTTACGTTGGCAGGTTTGAGTAGGTATTGGTTGTGACTGAATAGTCCCACTTTGTTTGCCAGCATTTATTGCATTTGCTTAGCTTATTTGGACATTTTTGGTTTTAATTTTGTTAGTCTTAGTTCTTCCTAGTTGTGTTCATTTGGTTATCTATTGAAATTGGTAGGGGGTTGAGTGGCTTCTTTCAAATGCTCCTTGAAAGAAACAGTGCGTCCTTTTTTTGCGTCTTACAAGTTGGTGCTATCTTAGACATTCCACCAAAGGATGGGAAATTTGGGTTGGCACCTGTGTCGTGATTAGTGCAGATGACTAAGCCAACTGTCTTTGAAATAGTCAATTAGTGGGGATGATTTGTTTTATTTATTTTTACATATGGGTGTTTGTTGGAATTGGCCTTCTCGGCATTATCATCCTTAAATTTTTTGCCTTAACCCTCCTGTTAAGACCCTGGCAGGTCCTCGTGCCAGCTCCCACTGTGACAGTCACCTGTCCAGAACTTCTCCGCATGGATCACCAACTGCACTGACAGATTTACCCTGATGAAACTAGCAAAAACCAGCAAAACCTTAAAACACACCAGCTGGTAAACCAGAGAGCTTAGAACCATCAAGCACAACTGCTGCCAACTCAAGAAATGATGGTGAGCCACCCATAAATCAGTCCTCAGCAACTACCAACTATGCATCAAAGAAGTCAAGAAAGCAGCCATCACAGCCCGCATCAACACAGTGGCTAACCACATGAAGTACCTCTTCAAGTAGTCAAGGAATTCTTCAACCCAACAGTCACAGAGAACAGCATCCACCTCACCCAAGAACTCTGCGATTTCCCCTCAGAATACTTCCACAGCAGGATCATGTACATCTACAACAATTTCAACCCCAACCCACATCTCTCAACCTCATCCAACCAAGGCACACCAGCCGAAGTATCACTACCTGGTCTCCGCTCACCACTCAGACCACCACAGCCATCATGTCTTCCATCGACTCTGGCGCACCCACCGACCCCTGCCGCCACTGACTTTTCAACCTCAGAACCATACCAATCAGCACCAAACTCACCAACACTATCAACACCTCTATCTTCATGGCAGCCTTCCTTGACAGATGGAATAATGTAGAGGTCAGACCCCTCCTAAAGAAACTCTCCACCGACATCAGCGATCTCAAAATGTATTGACTGATTTCCCTGCTCCCTTACCCACCCAAGTACTTAAGAAAGCCATCAACCAACACTTCACTGAACATTTGGAACAAAACCACCTACTTGACACCTCAAAATCAGGTTTCCATGCCAACCACAGCACTGTCACAGATGACATCAAATCTCTCCTTGACCACAGAGAAATTGTGGCCTCACTCCTACCCTGTTAAATGCCTACCTGACCCCCCTCTCAGACGTCGCCAGATCTCACAGACTCAACATAATCTCCTATGCTGACAATACTCCACTAATTCTATTGCTCACCAAGGACCCCATCAATGCCAAAAACAACATCTGCAGCACCATGGCCAATGTAGCCAACTGGATGAGAAACAACTGCCTCTAACTTAACTCTGACAAGACAGAAGTACTGATATTCAAGAAGAACTCCTCCACTTGGGACCACAGCTGGTGTCCAGCAGAACTCAGACCAACACCCAAACTCACAGACCATGCATGCAACCTAGGCATCACCTTAGACAACAAACTGACCATGAAACAATAAGTCAATGCAGTTGCCTCCTCCTGCTTTCACACCCTTTGCATGCTTCATAGAATCTTCAGATGGATCCTAGTCATTACCAGAAAAATTGTCACCCAAGCCCTCGTCACCAAGTTCCCGGCATCTCGACTATGGCAACGCTCTCTATGCAGGCATTTCCTCCCAGCTCCGCAAAAGCCTCTAGACAATACAGAATGTGGCAGCCAGACTCATCCTCGACCTCCCCAAGTGGACCCACATCACCCCCCACCTCAGAAACCTCCACTAGCTCCCCATCTGGGAGAGATGCCAGTTCAAGATCTTCATGCATGCCTACAAAGCTCTATACAATCAAGGATCATCCTCCATCAACCATCAAATGAAATTCCATCTGCTTTCAAGACACCTGTGCTCCTCCTCTCTTGCCCTTGTACACACCCCCTGCATTTGTCGTAGACACATCGGAGAATGCTCCTTCTCCTACCTCGCCACCAAGACCTGGAACAACCTGCCCACCCCCCACCTCCCAACACCACCCTCCCTGGCAGACTTCAGAAAGAACTCAAGACCTGGCTGTTCAACAGAGGCTGGACACCCTTAGCGCCAAATAACCCTAAGGGTAACAGCGCTGTGCTTTCCAAATGCAGATTGATTGATTGATATTTCAAACCTGTTTTTTGTTAGCCCTTATATCTTTGTATACCTTACCACTGCTAACCAATGTTAAAATGCCTGGGCTCTCTCCTTTAAACATGGTAAAATTGGCTTACCTCAATTGGCCATTTGGCATATTTAATTTACTTTTAAGTCTCCAGTGAACTTTTACTACAGGTGCCCAGGGCCTGTAAATGCTACTATAGGCCTGCAGCACTTATTGTGCTACCCAGCAAAGTAATCTTTTGAAATATGTCTCTGGCCTGTCATTGTAGCCTGTGGATGCAATTTTAAACTGCCATTTTAATCTGCTAAATAAACCTTTTGCCAGGCCTAAACCTTCTCTTGTAATACATATCACTCCTATAGGGGGCCTAAACAGATCATAGGGCTGGGTGGGTTGCATTTAAGCAGTTAGACATGTACTTTTAAGTTCTGCATGTCCTGGTAGTGAAAAGCTCTCACTACTAAATGTCTTTTTTGCTATTGCAAGGCCTACCTCTCACACAGCATAACATTGGGCTACCTTCTTAGATTTAATACATGATAACGTTTGGTTGGGAGAAGGTAGAACTCTTGTTTGGCGTCTGAAGAATTTAAAATGCTCCTTCTTTTTAAAGCAGGATTTTAAGTCACAATTCTGAAAATGACACCTCAAGAAATGTGTGATTTTTTTGCCATTTGGTGCCGGCAGCTGTTTCCTGTGAAAAATCGCAAGGTGTAGCTGGCCTTTGTGTATTCCTTTTAGACAGTATCACAATGGAGGGCCTGGGTGTTAGAAGGATGGCTATCCTGGTTTGATGGGGGGGCAGAGCTGCTACCAACAGCACTTGCACTTCAAAGGCACTGGCCCTCTTCATACACAAATATCTTCACACTAGCTTTTTGTGGCCCCAGACAGGCAGGGACCAAGGAAGGGAGGCAGGGTTTCAAGACACCTCTGTAGTGGGAAAACTCCTGAACTTTCTTTCTGCTGAAAGTGGGCATCAGATATAAAAAGGGGGCCCTTGGACCTGTGAATACTACAGAAGGATGACTGCCCTGCTGACAGAAGACTTCCCTGCTGCTTGAAGCCTGCCCTGCTGTCTGATAAGA
Source organism: Pleurodeles waltl (assembly GCF_031143425.1). Classification (NCBI taxonomy): domain Eukaryota; kingdom Metazoa; phylum Chordata; class Amphibia; order Caudata; family Salamandridae; genus Pleurodeles; species Pleurodeles waltl. The sequence goes on along the minus strand of NC_090437.1, from coordinate 369,515,249 downwards.
ATGACTGAACCTTCACCCTTCATCCCAGGCTGAAGTGTCTCCAACGGACAGCTGACTGACCTCTTGTTCTGAGCTACAGGGATACCACAAGCTCCAACCTCTCTGCTAGTACCTAGCTGACCTGCTGCACTGGACCTACCTTGACCTGCAACCAGACCTGCTTGAGCCATACTGGCCTCTGGTGGAGTGTCATCTTGATCCGCCAGAGCTAGATACCAAGGTCCTTAGCCTCTGGTCTCCTACTGGAAGAAAAGGAGAAGTCCTGAAGCATGGGGCTGTTCACAACAGCAAACGGGCCCTTTCATGGCAATATCTTGCTACCCACGGCAACCACAAATGTGAACCTCTGAACCCAAATACAGCACTACAGCGACTGCCAGTGATGACCAGCAATGCTAGATCTGCAGTTCAAGCTACAGCATCGGCAGCTCACAGGGCCCGCCAATGTGAAGCTCCAGGAAAGACCAACCACGACTCCCTCCCTGCTCCTTGCGTCCTCCATGAATCAGAACTCTTCATGCTGGACTTTAGAAGGTAATTTTTCTAGCTGGACTAACCAGGTGCCTTTCTCCAGCCCATGCTTCATCGCAGCTGGTGTGTTCTTTCACCTGGTCTCACAAGACCAGATATCCATGAGTGGCAGTTTGTGCTTTTAGGTGCTATATTTACCATAAATATTTAAAATTGTATACCTACAGTTTTACTAATTGGATTTTTGTCATTTTTGTGTCAACTATTTTATACATTTTAATGTATTGTTTTCTAAATTGGTGTGGGAGTTTTCTTGTGTTGTGTTTTCACTTTATTACTGTTTAAGTGCTGCATAAACACTCGACACATTGCTTCTAAGTGAAGCCTGGCTACGTTTGTACCAAGCTACCAGTGACTTAAGCACAGGTTAATTTAGTGACTTTTTTTGGCTCACCTTGACAAGGACTGTAGCTATTGCTTGAGTAGGGTTTCACTCCCCTCAACCAGCAACCTATTTATTCACTAGTTTCTATTACGTCATAGTGTTTGCTTACTTCTGTGACAGGAGCATAGGCTAAGCTAATTTTTTAACTTCATAATTCTGAATTTGTGGGGTAATCTATATTAATAACCACTTTTATCAAATAACTGTGTTTCTCTTGCAGAGTGCAGGGTGACACAAAGGCAATGCAATCCTTAAATCAAATCTACCAAGCCATGCAAAGCCACCTTGCAAGGCCTTGTGCTGGGGTTAAATCCGGAGTAACGCAAGGCAGCACAAGTCACTGCCTTGCTTTACTTTGCATCAGGAAGGGATTACATGGGGATGGAGAAGTGGGTGTTCCCATGCACCAACCCATGCTTTTGCCACATTCCCAGATTTATAAAAAAAAGTGAACCTGGGATTGCATACAAAATTAATGTCCTCAGTATAGAGGTGTAATGACGAAAAATATATATTTCTCCTAGTTGTTTTCTCTTTCTAATTTTGTTACCTTCTGACGGGCAATTATAAAGAGGAAAAAACTGCTAAGGATTGTTTTTGTGCAGGAAGGTGGACTTTCCTGCACAAAAACAATCCTGCCTGCAACACAGACACCCTTGCATCATGGTGCAAGGGTTCCTGCATTGAGCTGCGCTATTTTAGTAAATATGGTCCATTTGTGCCATCTATATTTGACACAGCACAGGAAGTTGTCTTGCTGCACTGTGCTGCCTTATATCATTATAAATCTGGTCCTAAGTGTAGATTTTTATACATGCCTTCATATATTTTGATTGAAGTATTGGTAGCACCCTTGTATTGTGGGTTGTGAATACGCATTTAGGATAGTAGGAATCACAGTTTGTTCAAAATCAATAGCAAGTTTTGGGGCCTGGGTGTTATAATGTATTTTTGTTGATTAGTGCTAAGAGTTTGTTATAATTTGCACTTTGCCTGTTTGGCAACAGTGCATGTATTAAAGACACATTTGTGTTACAATATTTTCCACGGATAGTGTATATTTGTGTAAACTGTGGTGGGCATATATAAATATCATATGTTTTTTCAGGTTGATTGGATTGGTGTTAATTGGATGGCTGTTTTTTTTCTCTTTATTTTACTGATGTGAAATATTTTTTTTAAATTATTGATGTAAATTTAGTTTTTGTTGTCTGTACTTTTTGTTGCTATTTGAACATTTTAAAAAAAATGTGTTAGTTATAAATTGCAGTTGGTAAGTATCATTTTATTATTTATTGTATTTCATTTTGTCTTTTTTGTAATATAATTTTTAAATGGTGTTCAGACTTTGGTTTTTTTCTACAATGTTTGGTGTCATTTTGTGGCAGTCTCGCTAACTGTGTTTGGAGAGATATTTCTTAAATATTGTAAAAACAAATTTGTGTTATGAAATATAAGAACTTTTTTGGTAGTTAAGTTATGCGCTAATTCTGCACTTAATTTGTAATTGTAGGATTTTTTTCAGTAGAGTTTTGCAGCCTCATAGGTTGTAGATCCAGCTGGTCGAAGTGACATTTCCCAGCAATGATAGCTTCTTCTGGTTAAACGGTTTCGATGAATTAAGTAGGACTGCACATTAGGTCAAAATGAACTTCAGGTGTTGGGGACTTATGGCCTCATTATGAGTTTGGCAGCTGGAAGAGCCGACTGACAAACTCGTGAGGAGGATGCCACCATCATACCTGTGGTATTCCCCTCCTCTTGAGTGTATTACAATCCCGCTAGGCTGACAGGTGGGAACATTGTATTATTTGTTCCCACCGGGCTGACTGGTGGGAACATTGCTACAACATTGGCCTCTGCTCTTTTAAGGGAGCCCTGGCCAATACCATAGAACACCAGCACCATTGTAATGTGCAGTGCAGATAGTGCATATTACGAAGGTGTTGGATGGGGGGCCTCTGCACTACCTAGGATATGGGCAGTGATGGGGCCCCTCTGTGGCCCCAGCACTAGCTTTCCACCAGCCTTTCCATGGTGGGATCCACCCCATGGAAAGGCTGCTGAACAGCTGAGTTATAATCAGCCAGGTGATGCTGAGTTCAGCACAACCCTGGCTGGTTACGACTCTGACTGCCTTCACCACATTGGGAAACATGTTCCTTGGGGGATGGCAGTCCCCTGGCAGATCCTCCTGCCAGTGTTGTAATGTGGCGGTCAAACCACCATAGTTGCAGTGGTCTGATTGTCATTATGAGGCTGGCAGACATTGGACAGCCAGCCTCGTATTTAGGCCCTTAGTCCATCCATACTATCAAGAAATGTTGACACAACTCCTACCTAGCTCGCAGTGCTCCGTCTGAACCCCTAAACTTACCAGGATACTAGATGGTATCAACATCCTTGAACATGACCACTCTTATTACGAAGAAATTCATGGAAACAGTACTACCCTTTTGATGTTACTTTCCATGCCCAAGGTAAACACATAAAAGATACAAATTAGGCTTTTCAAACATTCATTGAAACAGTTGTATTCTTGTATGAAAAGCATGAGCTGCAATTATTGGGCAGAGGAAACAAAGCATTGTAACCAGCATTATGAGAATGGTGATAAAGATAAATTATTCAACCATTGTTGTTACACTTCTATCTGTTGCTACCAACACTATCTAGAGCATTGTGGGAGTATCCTCTGCCAGATCCATTGGGATAGCCTAACCCCCCATACCTGGGTATGATGTGCCAGGAATCCGGTCTGATGTAGAGCAGGCTATAGTCTTTTGCAGGATGAAGGTCAGAGTCATCAGGGCTGCATCTCAGGCACAGTGCACCATGTTCCCTGATAATCCCAGCAGAAGTGCTTCACTGCGGAATGTAGCTCAGTGGCAGTTTATATAGTAAAAGCACTATTCATATAGCACTGTGTCAAATGTTTAAAGCTGATTCAGTGGGTTGTCTGGATCCTCAGAGCTCTCTCCAATGGACAATCACTACACAAGAGCATCACGTTCTACAAGCCTAGCCTTGAACAGAATGTACAGACTACATAGCAGAAGTTACTTACTAAGAAGAAGCAGCATGTACAGTGTCTTTTCAGTACATTATCACCATTGTGAAAAACATGTAAAAAAAATCATCATTAGAAAAAGATGTCAAGCTGAAATGCGTAATCTAAACTGGAGACTCAGGCACATATTTATACTTTTTTAGCTCCGCATTTGCGTCATTTTTTGACGCAAAAGTGGCGCAAACGTAAAAAATACAATTGTATTTTGTAACTTTGCGCCACTTTTGCATCAACAAATTATGCAAATGCGGTGCTAAAAAAAGTATAAATACGGGCCTCGGTCTGGGCCCAAATGTACTTCACCACATTCTGCTACAGTTAGTTACACATATTTAATTTCCTTTTTATATTTTGTTTTTACTTGGGAAAGTGTTTTTATTTGCTATCTATTCCTCATTTTATTTTGTTGGTTGTTAATTTAGTAGTTTGGGTGTTTTTGTACCTTAGATGGTGGTGACTGTGTCGTTATAGTTAGTAGGACCACCACTAACTGCTGAATGCCTATGATACTACATCACTTACAACATGTTCTATGACATCATAGATATGATCACTGCAACATCTGAAATTACATCACTGATATCAACACTATCCATGGTGGGGGCTGCAAGCGATGATTATATAGTTTTACTTACATTTTCACCTAACTATAACAGTGAATGTAATTGACAACATTACATTTTTTTACCTAAAAAACATGGATATTCAACAATTATAGTTAGCACAGCTAACTATAATGTGTTTCCCCACCATTCACTGCTTATAAGCTCTCACATTACATCGCTTAGGACGTGTTCTATGATATTATTTATGACATCACTGATGACATCTCAAAGGACGTGAGCAAGGCAAGATCATGAGCAAGGTGCATTTCACCAAAACACATTGCTGCTATAGACCTGTACTTCTGCTCTACCTTGCCAAAACAAAGGATTAGCTGGTGGAGTACTGTGCTCTCTTCTGAGTCTTTGGGGAGAGGAGAGGCGACTGGAATGCACTGGCGCTAGCACAAGTCAAGGTGCACCTTTGGCTTTCTGGAGCTGATCTGCAAGTGGCACTCCTTGCCAAGATTTACTCATACATTCATACACATGAAAGAAACAGAAACAAGCTGAATACATAAATTACTTTGGCTTAACTCTAAAACTTTTACATTATGCCAATGGACTGAGGAGCTGATTATGAGACGCATTTCGAATTTCCCACAAGACTGAACCTAAAAAACAAGATTCTTATAAAGAAGTTCATAGTGTTTCTAATACATAGTATTACTTGTTTTTTACTGAACTAATTAATCTGCAGAAAAATAAAGATAACAAATCACAATACACAGCTACTAGGAATCTGACATGTTGAATGTAAGCTTTTGAATATCCAACCTCAGTCCTACATTTATGAGGAAGTTTCAGTGCTTAATTTGAGCCGGTGGATTCTGGTGCAGGCACTAGCACTCAATTGTGAGGGCTTGCACATATTTTTCTGCCTCAAGCATTTACTCCGAGCCAAAGACAGATATTGAAAAGATGGAGGAAAAGAAAAAAGAAAAAACGTCACAAAGGAAGAAAGCAGAAAGCTACAAGAGTGAGCTGAAGGGGTAGGGGGTGGCTGTAAATGGATTAAAGAGGCTCGAGATGGCTTTAGAATTATGGTGCCTCCGTATTCCGTGCTCACGCGTTCAATTGCACAAGTTCCGTGTTTCAGAGGAGAGCTTTGGGCACCGGCAAGTTTTTATTTACAAATTAGGCACTGGGAAGCTCAATCTAAATCAAAGGGATATGCAATGCTGAATAACATCGGTAAAGTTTGGGACTACACAATCCTAAAATCGAAAAGAAATGCCAGAGGAAACCACCATCCTAACGTCAAAAAGGTGCACAACAAATTCACCTTACACATAAAAGTAATGTACCATGGTAAACAACCCACTCATTGTATCGTCAACCCCGATCTTAAAAAAACAAACAACATGATTCAAGCAGTGGGTGCATGCGAGGTTACACCTATGTTAGACTTCTCTCCTGATAACAGTGTGATGTGCACATGATGATGCGAGTAAAAATTTGAAGAGAGGGACACAGTGGCTGAGGTAGGTGTGAATGCCTTGGAAATAAAAGGAGTCTGAAATGAGGGTGCAGCAAAGCATGAGGTTAACAGGTTACCAACAAAGCAGATTAAATCTTCAAGACTTGCACTGTGTAAACATACAAGTGTTGCCATATCGGTGTTACCTTATCTTATACAAAGAGTTCAATTTATTCAAATAAGTAAATGCATCCAATGAAAGCTTACCATGTATATTATCCCTTGAGTTAATATTGTGCATGTATAGAACAATGTTTCAACATTAATTTCTATGCCTCACTGCTGTATCCTCCGCTATCCTGTCTCTGGGATAAAATGAGTTGTCCAGGTGTATTTAGCTCAAGTATAGTTTATACGGATGTGTTAATACGCTTCGTTTGTCTCAGGTCTTCAGGAAAAGAGGGCCAAAGGCAGGGTGCTTCTTCACAAAAAGATTGAGGAGCAACTTTGGTGGTTCCGTTTTTTTTTATTTTTTTATTCTGAGCCCTAGTCTATCTAGGCTTTTCAGTTTTTATTAGCATCCTAACTTTTTAGGAATGATCGGATGTGCTCAAGATGCTAATGGTTGATGACTTTATAGACTGTAAAAGCCAAACCTGAATTTAATGATGCCTTCTAATACTAGTTTGTATATGCTGTCTCTATGCTATTGACTAGTAATTTGAATTTTAGCACTCCATTTCGATAGACATACTTTATGACCTTGTCTGCTTTTCACATTTTACATTTGTGTTCTCTTTCGATCGGTTAGTGTAAGATTAGTGCCTGTGGTCCTAGCAGGAAAGTTGAGTTTAAGGAGGTTTAGCATAATGGAAATGCATTTATTCAAGGCTGGATTTACACAAAATGTGAAGTTCCTCATTGAAGGATTCTACATACTATTTCTGTGCCTTTCTGCATCTTTTGGAATACTCAGAGTCATCCAGTCTGCTCCCTGGCAATTATATGAATTGTGACAATTTTCAGGCTTAATCCTGTTTCTCCTAACCATGTACCTGCAGGACAAGGAATACACTTGACGTAGATTTGGAAGAGTTGTGCATTGGCACAACCCCTTCCATATTCTTGTCAACATAAGATATTTGTTCCACTTTAACACAGTAACTGCACCACTTTCTACTTACCTTTGCAGGCAATGCTTAATTTGAGCTGGTGGATGTTTTAGGGATCAGCACATAATCTTTCTCCCACGTTTTCACCCAGAGCAAGAGAAGGAAAAATACGAACTGGAAGAAGAAAGATGAAGAAAAGACAGAAAAACTCCAGCAAATAGAGAAACAGGGATGAAAGAAATAACCTGCATGATTGAGACAGAGAGGCAAGGTGTATGCCGGTGGATTATAGAGGCAGGAGAAGAATCCAGTCTACACAATCTTGGTATTCAGCACCTCGGATATTCCAAGGCACAAGAAGAGGGCTTCTGAGCAATGCGCTGGGACCTGGCACTTTTTGTTTTACTAATGAAGCACTGCTTGCAGGGTTATTTTTATGATGAGAACAACCACTAAGTTAAGACTTTGCCACAACTTCTAATATTTCCAATGGCCACCTCTGTGAAGGCATTGTTAACTAATGAAATTTAATGCAATTAACATGTAGAATAAATGTGTAGGACTTAAATTAAAAACCACAATTTAAAAGCAAGTGAGAGCACTAGGCTTTCACATTTGCATGAATTAAGTCTGAATAGCTACAGAATGCATTTTTATTTTTACCAGACCTGGTCTAGGTCAAGAATGTGAAATGTTAAACTTTCAATGACACAAATGTTCTGAAAAGAGACTGACTTAATAGAAAATGCTAGATTTTCATCTTCCCATAGGTTTGTTTTTCATAGACTATGATAATGTATTAACATTTTTTATTTCATTTCTGCAGAATGTTTTTGGATGAACAATAGACTTGTTAGCTACAGTGGATGAGAAACCAATGATGTAATGATGGAATGAAAAGGCCTAACCATGAACCATAGTTGTCTATAGCAAGCTAATGGTGGCAACTCTTCTGAGTTTGTACAAAATGTTTCACAAAATGTTTTGTACTAATGTTCATATCTGTAAGCTATTGTCTTTGGGCTGCTTAGACGTAGGACGCTTTACTGTTCTCATAAAGATACCGCAAGCTGATTAAATGAGCTGACTAAAGAGGGAAATGACTTGTTTCAAATGCTGATATGAAATATTATATATGTGTATGTTGCTAGAGTAGGCAGAGACTCTCTGCAAAGTTCTTTGCAGATGCTTCTCAGATTCATTCTGAGATATCCTTTCATTTTCCCAGACTGAATCTATACTGCTCTGAGAATCTACTGAGTTTCTTGAACCTCCCTTTATTGGAAGTTCTTTCTTGATTGATATTTGAGATGTGATGCTAAAGCTTCATGCTTTCACCTCTCAATTTAGAACTCTTTGTGAGTTCTAACTCACTTTTCTCTCATTCTCCGTAGCTTAAAATAGCACACTTAATGCACTTGCTTAGATAGTAATTGATTATAATGATTATCAAATAATTATTTATCATGCTACAAAAATACAGATATACTGACTAAAAGATTTCAAATAAAGCTTTGAAACTCACACCAACTCTCATCATTGACTCCCAAAAGATTGAAATTGAAAACCGTGATGAATTAGTTGAGTTGATTTGCAGCTCCTGATTAATTCTCACTTACAACAAAGGTCTGTTGACCTAGCCAGAGTAACGGCAGGAGCTTCTGATTTGATACGTTGGTAAGATTATGCTGTAAACCAAATATTTAACTAATGTCCCTACGCCACCACTTCTCTGTCACTCCCATGGAAACCCTAAAAGGAAATGTGTTTCTTTAATAGATCACTGTAAAGAGGTAAGTAAAGCATATGTGTTACATGAGTTTCAACATGCTGTAAGATAAAATATAGGGACACATTTACTAATAGTTAATTCAATGTAGCAAAGCAAGGCAGGTTGCTGCTCTATGTTGGAGTTGAGGGTTGGACAGTGCCACAAATGCCAAGATATGACTCTGTTCAGCTCCCTCTCTGCACACTTGTGGCTGCCTAGTGCTAATCAGACACCTTTCCAAGGGTGCCTGCATTAGAGGCAGGATTACTTTTGTGCATGAAGGGATATCTTGCAACTCAAAACTAATCATTTGAGGCATATTTCTCTTTGTATATGTGCTGCAGAATGCAGCACACACGGAAAAAAAAGCACCGAGAAGACAAGAAGATACTTCTCCTCATTACACCTCTGTCAGCTAAGCACACTATTTTGGAGCAAACCATGTTTAAACGTTTTTGTAAATCTGTGTTTCTTTCAAAACACATGGGCTGATACACAGGAGCACCTATTTCCGTTTTTATTGTATGGGGGGGCGGCCTCTTGGGCAAAGGTCGCTCCACTTAGGGGGGCATATTATTTATGGCCATTTCTGCCCCCCTTGGGGGAGATCAGCCTATTATTTTTAGGCTGATCTGCCCCCAAGTGGAGCAGAAATCAATGGAACACCAGGGATTATTTTCTTTGTTTATTTCTGTGCGGGGGCGCCCCCTTGGGCACGGATACTTCTGCTCTACCTTGCCAAAACAATGGATCAGCTGGTGGAGTACTGTGCTCTCTTCTGAGTCTTTGGGGATAGGAGAGGCAACTGGAATGCACTGGCGCTAGCACAAGTCAAGGTGCACCTTTGGCTTTCTGGAGCTGATCTGCTAGTGGCACTCCTTGCCAAGATTTACTCATACATTCATACACATGAAAGAAACAGAAACAAGCTGAATACATAAATTACTTTGGCTTAACTCTGAAACTTTTACATTATGCCAATGGGCTGAGGAGCTGATTATGAGACGCATTTGGAATTTCCCACAAGACTGAACCTATAAAACAAGATTCTTATAAAGAAGTTCATAGTGTTTCTAATACATAGTATTACTTGTTTTTTACTGAACTAATTAATCTGCAGAAAAATAAAGATAACAAATCACAATACACAGCTACTAGGAATCTGACATGTTGAATGTAAGCTTTTGAATATCCAACCTCAGTCCTACATTTATAAGGAAGTTTCAGTGCTTAATTTGAGCCGGTGGATTCCGGTGCAGGCACTAGCACTCAATTGTGAGGGCTTGCACACATTTTTCTGCCTCAAGCATTTACTCCGAGCCAAAGACAGATATTGGAAAGATGGAGGAAAAGAAAAACGAAAAAACGTCACAAAGGAAGAAAGCAGAAAGCTACAAGAGTGAGCTGAAGGGGTTGGGGGTGGCTGTAAATGGATTAAAGAGGCTCGAGATGGCTTTAGAATTATAGTGCCTCCATATTCCGTGCTCACACGTTCAATTGCACAAGTTCCGTGTTTCAGAGGAGAGCTTTGGGCACCGGCAAGTTTTTATTTACAAATTAGGCACTGGGAAGCTCATTCTAAATCAAAGGGATATGCAATGCTGAATAACATCGGTAAAGTTTGGGACTACACAATCCTAAAATCGAAAAGAAATGCCAAAGGAAACCACCATCCTAACGTCAAAAAGGTGCACAACAAATTCACCTTACACATAAAAGGAATGTACCATGGTAAACAACCCACTCATTGTATCGTCAACCCCGATCTTAAAAAAACAAACAACATGATTCAAGCAGTGGGTGCATGCGAGGTTACACCTATGTTAGACTTCTCTCCTGATAACAGTGTGATGTGCACATGATGATGCGAGTAAAAATTTGAAGAGAGGGACACAGTGGCTGAGGTAGGTGTGAATGCCTTGGAAATAAAAGGAGTCTGAAATGAGGGTGCAGCAAAGCATGAGGTTAACAGGTTACCAACAAAGCAGATTAAGGGGGTCATTCCGACCCCGGCGGGCAGCGGGCGCCGCCCGCCGGGCGGAGACCGCCAAAAGACCGTAATGCGGTCAAATGACCGCGCGGTCATTTTGACTTTCCCGCTGGGCGGGCGACTGCCAAAAGGCCACCCGCCCGCCCAGCGGGAAAGCCCCAGCAACGATGATGCCGGCTCCGAATGGAGCCGGTGGAGTTGCTGGTGTGCGACGGGTGCAGTGGCACCCGTCGCGATTTTCAGTGTCTGCTTTGCAGACACTGAAAATCTTAATGGGGCCCTGTTATGGGGCCCCTGCAGTGCCCATGCCAGTGGCATGGGCACTGCAGGGGCCCCCAGGGACCCCACGACACCCGTTCCCGCCAGCCTCTTCCTGGCGGTGTAAACCGCCAGGAACAGGCTGGCGGGAAGGGGGTCGGAATCCCCATGGCAGCGCTGCTTGCAGCGCCGCCGTGGAGGATTCCCTGGGGCAGGGGAAAACCGGCGGGAAACCGCCGGTTTCCCTTTTCTGACCGCGGCTTTACCGCTGCGGTCAGAATTTCCCCTGAAGCACCACCAGCCTGTTGGCGGTGCTTCCTCCGTCCCCGGCCCTGGCGGTCCATGACCGCCAGGTTCGGAATGACCCCCTAAATCTTCAAGACTTGCACTGTGTAAACATACAAGTGTTGCCATATCGGTGTTACCTTATCTTATACAAAGAGTTCAATTTATTCAAATAAGTAAATGCATCCAATGAAAGCTTACCATGTATATTATCCCTTGAGTTAATATTGTGCATGTATAGAACAATGTTTCAACATTCATTTCTATGCCTCACTGCTGTATCCTCCGCTATCCTGTCTCAGGGATAAAAATGAGTTGTCCAGGTGTATTTAGCTCAAGTATAGTTTATACGGATGTGTTAATACGCTTCGTTTGTCTCAGGTCTTCAGGAAAAGAGGGCCAAAGGCAGGGTGCTTCTTCACAAAAAGATTGAGGAGCAACTTTGGTGGTTCCGTTTTTTTATTTATTTTTATTCTGAGCCCTAGTCTATCTAGGCTTTTCAGTTTTTATTAGCATCCTAACTTTTTAGGAATGATCGGATGTGCTCAAGATGCTAATGGTTGATGACTTTATAGACTGTAAAAGCCAAACCTGAATTTAATGATGCCTTCTAATACTAGTTTGTATATGCTGTCTCTATGCTATTGACTAGTAATTTGAATTTTAGCACTCCATTTCGATAGACATACTTTATGACCTTGTCTGCTTTTCACATTTTACATTTGTGTTCTCTTTCGATCGGTTAGTGTGAGATTAGTGCCTGTGGTCCTAGCAGGAAAGTTGAGATTAAGGAGGTTTAGCATAATGGAAATGCATTTATTCAAGGCTGGATTTACACAAAATGTGAAGTTCCTCATTAAAGGATTCTACATACTATTTCTGTGCCTTTCTGCATCTTTTGGAATACTCAGAGTCATCCAGTCTGCTCCCTGGCAATTATATGAATTGTGACAATTTTCAGGCTTAATCATGTTTCTCCTAACCATGCACCTGCAGGACAAGGAATACACGACGTAGGTTTGGAAGAGTTGTGCATTGGCACAACCCCTTCCATATTCTTGTCAACATAAGATATTTGTTCCACTTTAACACAGTAACTGCACCACTTTCTACTTACCTTTGCAGGCAATGCTTAATTTGAGCTGGTTGTTGTTTTAGGGATCAGCACATAATCTTTCTCCCACGTTTTCACCCAGAGCAAGAGAAGGAAAAATACGAACTGGAAGAAGAAAGATGAAGAAAAGACAGAAAAACTCCAGCAAATAGAGAAACAGGGATGAAAGAAATAACCTGCATGATTGAGGCAGAGAGGCAAGGTGTATGCCGGTGGATTATAGAGGCAGGAGAAGAATCCAGTCTACACAATCTTGGAATTCAGCACCTCGGATATTCCAAGGCACAAGAAGAGGGCTTCTGAGCAATGCGCTGGGACCTGGCACTTTTTGTTTTACTAATGAAGCACTGCTTGCAGGGTTATTTTTATGATGAGAACAACCACTAAGTTAAGACTTTGCCACAACTTCTAATATTTCCAATGGCCACCTCTGTGAAGGCATTGTTAACTAATGAAATTTAATGTAATTAACATGTAGAATAAATGTGTAGGACTTAAATTAAAAACCACAATTTAAAAGCAAGTGAGAGCACTAGGCTTTCACATTTGCATGAATTAAGTCTGAATAGCTACAGAATGCATTTTTATTTTTACCAGACCTGGTCTAGGTCAAGAATGTGAAATGTTAAACTTTCAATGACACAAATGTTCTGAAAAGAGACTGACAATTGAAAATGCTAGATTTTCATCTTCCCATAGGTTTGTTTTTCATAGACTATGATAATGTATTAACATTTTTTATTTCATTTCTGCAGAATGTTTTTGGATGAACAATAGACTTGTTAGCTACAGTGGATGAGAAACCAATGATTTAATGATGGAATGAAAAGGCCTAACCATGAACCATAGTTGTCTATAGCAAGCTAATGGTGGCAACTCTTCTGAGTTTGTACAAAATGTTTCACAAAATGTTTTGTACTAATGTTCATATCTGTAAGCTATTGTCTTTGGGCTGCTTAGACGAAGGACGCTTTACTGTTCTCATAAAGATACCGCAAGCTGATTAAATGAGCTGACTAAAGAGGGAAATGACTTGTTTCAAATGCTGATATGAAATATTATATATGTGTATGTTGCTAGAGTAGGCAGAGACTCTCTGCAAAGTTCTTTGCAGATGCTTCTCAGATTCATTCTGAGATATCCTTTCATTTTTTTCCAGACTGAATCTATACTGCTCTGAGAATCTAGTGAGTTTCTTGAACCTCCCTTTATTGGAAGTTCTTTCTTGATTGATATTTGAGATGTGATGCTAAAGCTTCATGCTTTCACCTCTCAATTTAGAACTCTTTGTGAGTTCTAACTGTCACTTTTCTCTCATTCTCCGTAGCTTAAAATAGCACACTTAGGCCCTCATTCCAACATTGACGGGCGGCGGAGGCCGCCCGTCAATGTTGCGCGTCAGGAATACCGCTCCGCGGTCCAGAGACCGCGGAGGGTATTCCAAGTTTTCCCCTGGGCTGGCGGGCGGCCGCCGAAAGGCCGCCCGCCAGCCCAGGGGAAAACGACCTTCCCACCATGAAGCCGGCTCGTAATCGAGCCGGCGGAGTGGGAAGGTGCGACGGGTGCTGTTTCACCCGTCGCGTATTTCACTGTCTGCAAGGCAGACAGTGAAATACATTTTGGGGCCCTCTTGTTGGAGTTGAGGGTTGGACAGTGCCACAAATGCCAAGATATGACACTGTTCAGCTCCCTCTCTGCACACTTGTGGCTGCCTAGTGCTAATCAGACACCTTTCCAAGGGTGCCTGCATTAGAGGCAGGATTACTTTTGTGCATGAAGGGATATCTTGCAACTCAAAACTAATCATTAGAGGCATATTTCTCTTTGTATATGTGCTGCAGAATGCAGAACACACAGAAAAAAAAGCAACGAGAAGACAAGAAGATACTTCTCCCCATTACACCTCTGTCAGGTAAGCACACTATTTTGGAGCAAACCATGTTTAAACGTTTTTGTAAATCTGTGCTTCTTTCAAAACACATGGGCTGATGCACAGGAGCACCTATTTCCCTCCCACAGAAAGCATACTGACAAAAAAATAACAGGTATTAGCTCAATTAAGGAAAGCCACGAGAATCAACTTTGTGTTGCTTAATGAATGCCAAAATGGATTTTTCATTGTGGTGCTGCCACAAAAGTGACTCACCATTGTCTCAGAAATGCGCAATTTTGAAGTGGTTTCACTTGCAATTTAATAGTTAGCCCACAATGTATTTTCACATTGACTGAAGCACAACAAATGCCATAGTGTGCATTTAACAATAATAGATGTGTTGCTTCTTAATATGAAGATAGTTTATTTTTGGTATCCTCCAAGCTGTGGCACACTGTGGAGAGGTTTTAAAAAAATGGCTTATATTGAAAGACATAATCATTTGGAATAATAGTGCCCTCCAGGTCTGCATTGAAGACACCCTCTCTCCTTTCTTTACCACATTCCACACCCTGGAGGCAGGAAATGCAAATGAGTCGGTGAAGGGCTCCCACCGAATTTTATTTTATTGACTTTACTCTAATAGCAGGTGCAATAAGATAAATATTGTTAATGTGGCATTTTCTCTGTCCAAACAGGACTTGAATCTAGATAGTCCATCACAAGTGAAAACAAGAAAGCTATAAATAATAATAAGAATTTCACAATTTGAATAACTGTATAAGCATCCCTTTTTTGCTACTATTTCACAGGATGGACTGCATGTACTTTTGATTCCTCTCTATCATCTTCTGTCTGCATTCCAATCACTATACATGTGTAGTATACTACCACGTGTTTCCATACTCGTAATTAAGTAACCATTGAATAAATATTTGTGGGACATAAGACTCAGTGTATATACTCCTATCATAATTTTCTTGTACTCAAGCTTGTTTCTTTTTTCCTTATTAACTTGCTCTGTGCTGCGGACCTAATGGTTACGTCCCACGGCACGGTGCTCCTGTCCAGAGGATGTAACCATTACATCCAAGCACCGGAGCTCGGAGGGAGCGCTACATCTCCCTCCATGGGCTTAAGGGCAGGGATGGAAGGGGAAGACATTCCCCTTCCACCCTGACTCCCCCACTCTCCCACTAATGACATCAGAGCGTGATCATGAGCTGTCATCATTAGAGGGTGCCTGTCGCACTGAAAGCCATTTGCTTCCAGTCCGTGTTAGGTGAAGAGGTGAGTTTCTCCTCCGGCGGGTGGGGATTGCACACAAAGAGACATCAGGGGAAAGAAAATGGTTTTCCTTTCCCTCGATGCGATGCAATCGGGTAGCAGGAATGCCCACTAGACACCAGGGATTTTATTTACAAGTATTATTTTTGCTTTATATGTGTCTGGAAGCAGCTCCTTAGGCAAGGGTCGCTCCCCTTTGGGGGGCATACATTTTATGGCCATTTCTGCCCCCATTGGGGGCAGACTGGCCTAATATTTTTAGGCTGATCTGTCCCCAAGGGGGTAAGAAACCACTGGAGCATCAGGGATTTTTGCCTTTGTTTATTTCTGAGGGGGTGCGCTCCCTTGGGCAAGGGTCGCCCCTTCAAGGGCGGCATAGAACTGTTGGCCATTTCTGCCCCCCTTGGGGGCAGATCGGCCTTTTGTTTTTAGGCCCATCTGCCCCAAGGGGGGGCAGAAGCCACTTAGGCACCAGGGATAGTGTGTGTGTTTATTGTATGGAGGCTGCGGCCCCTTGGGCCCTCCTTGGGGGCAGATAGGCCTAATATTTTTGGTCTGATCTGCCCCAAGGGGGGCAGAAACCACTGGAATGCCAGGGATTATTTTCTTTGTTTATTTCTGTGCGGGGTGCCCCCTTGGGCAAGGGTCACCTCACCAAGGGGGACATAGAACTGTTGGCCATTTCTGCCCCCAAGCTTTTATTTTAGGCCCATCTGCTCCCAAGGGGGGAAGAAGCCACTTAGGCACCAGGGATAGTGTGTGTTTTTATTGTATGGGGGGGCGGCCTCTTGGGCAAAGGTCGCTCCACTTAGGGGGGCATATTATTTATGGCCATTTCTGCCCCCCTTGGGGGAGATCAGCCTATTATTTTTAGGCTGATCTGCCCCCAAGGGGAGCAGAAATCAATGGAACACCAGGGATTATTTTCTTTGTTTATTTCTGTGCGGGGCGCCCCCTTGGGCAAGGATCGTCCACCCAAGGGGGGCATAGAACTGTTGGCCATTTCTGCCCCCCTTGGGGGCAGATCAGCCTATTTATTTTTTATGCCCATCTGCCCCTAAGGGGCAGAAGCCATTTAGGCACCAGGGATAGTGTGTGTGTGTGTTTTTGTTTGGGGGGATGGCCCCTTGGGCAAGGGTCGCAGTCCATGGGGGAACACTACTAAAGGTCTTTTCTGCCCCCCTTAGGGCAGATAGGCCTATTTTGTAGTAGGTCCATCTGCCCCTAAGATAGGCAGAATCCACTTAGGCACCAATTTCTAAATGTTTGATGGTGGGGTGTGTGTCCACTGGCAAAGTATTTGCATTTGTGATTATAGCAGTTTCTTTCTCCTTTTTGTTCTAGTTCAACGCTTTTGCTTGCTTTGCTGTGGGTCTTTGTGGTTTTGGCAGTGGTTGACCTGTGGTTTGCGTAGTTGCATGTTTTAGGTAAGTAAAAACAATGACATGTTTGTAGGTGGTGTACTAAATGCAGGATTGTGTGTGAAATTGTCCTTATATTTGTGCACAATGATATTTGTGTTGATTATTTCTAATTTGCTTTTCTTTTTTTCTTTTTAGTGGGATATCAATGGTGATTGCTGTGTCTGTGCAGAGTAGTTGTTGGTGAGTAGGTTTTTCTGGAAAATGAGTGGTAGAGTTTTTCAGTGCATAACTCTTTGTGATAAAGCCACACTTTGTTTATTACTTATCTTACACAGTGCTGGTTGTTGGTGGTGCATTTGTCAAGTTACTTTTCGTAGGAAGGATCATGGCTAGCCACAGGATGACCGCTCAGCAGGTTGTTGGTATGCTATTTGAGTCATTGTCTGATCATGATTATGAGACTGACTGCGTCTGAGGCAGAGGAGGAAGTGAGAGATTTTGGCAGAGAAGTTTCTGTCAGAGAGGAATATTCTGAGATGAGATGAGGAAGCCACTCTCAGTGCAGATGAAGGGCCTGTTTTAGAGGAGGACACTGATGTACCAATAGTGCAGCAACCTGAGGCTGAAAGGTTTCCCTTTGGAAGACCTGAACTCTGGGCTGCCCAAACATGGAGCAGCCAGAGAGAGTTGCCTGCCTTTACTGGTCTCCCGGGGTGTAGAGTTAATATGGAGATCTTTTGGCCTGTCAATTTCTTTGAATTGTTCATAGATGATGTGTTTTTGGAAGAGATTGTTGAGCAGACTAATTTGTATGCAGAGCAGTATTTGAGGGACAATCCTGCCAGACTTAGGCCACACTCCAGAGCTACACAGTGGATTCCCACAAATTTGGAAGAGATGAAAAAGTTTTTGAGTTTGACTTTTTTGATGATGTTAATAAGAAAGCCATTGCTGGCTTCTTATTGGTCTACTAATCCCTTGATGGCAACGGCTATATTTCCTGCAACCACATGTCGTAATCGGTATTTGCTTCTTCTTAGGATGCTGCATTTTGTTGACAATGCCTTAGCCTTGTCACAAGATCACCCTGATAATGACTTTCGTTTTAAGATTAGGCCTGTCTTTGATCATTTTGCAGATCGTTTTTCAGAGGTCTATGTTCCAGGCAATGAAATAGCTGTGGAAGACGCTTTGGTCCTCATCAAGGGTCGTTTAGTTTTTAGGCAGTACATTCCTAGCAAGATGGCATGGTATGGAATTAAAATGTACATGCTGTCTGAAAGTAGTACAGGATATGTGTATAATTTCCGGGTCTACACTGGTAGGCATTACAGTATTGACACCCCCTGGTTGTCCGCCCACTTTTGGAGTTAGTGAGAAAATTGTGTGGGAATGTGGTAGATGACTGTTTAACAAAGGTCACCATTTGTATGTAGATAACTTCTACACTGGAGTGCAGTTGTTTAAGGAATTGTTTAGAGTGGACACTGTTGCTTGTGGCACAATTTGTTGTAACCGAAAAGGCTATCCAAGGGAGCTTGTCTGTAAAAAACTTGAGAGGGGACAGTGCAGTGCCTTGCGGAATGATGAGCTGCTAGCTCTGAAATTTACAGACAGGAGGGATGTCTACATGCTAAGTACAATCCATGATGAGAGTACTTCCCCTGTGACTGTTGGGGCCAGGTTGCCGAAGTGAGCAAACCTGCATGCATTTTAGATTATAATAAGCACATGGGAGGTGTGGATAGAGTTGATCAGAGGTTGGAACCTTATACTGCTGTTCGTAAGTCTCACTCTTGGTATAAGAAGTTAGCAATCCGCCTGTTCAACTTGGCAACTTTTAATGCTTTTATTGTGTTCAAGGATAGGTCTCCAGAGTCAAAGACAACATTTGTGAAATATCAGGAGTCAGTGATAGAGAGCCTTATTGCGGTGGAACAGGCAAGAGTTCCTAGAGAAGCAGTAGTGGAGGATGTGGCTAGATTGAAAGATCGCCCCTTTGCTGAACACATTCCTCCCATGCCCAAAAAAGACTTTTCAGCTAAGAAATGTAGAGTTTGTGCTCGAAGAGGTATCCGGAGGGAGACTCGAATGTACTGCCCAGATATTCCTTCAAAGCCTGGGCTGTGTGTGGGTGGCTGTTTCAGGAATTAACACACCCAGAAGAATTACTGGGAACTACCATGAGCGTAAACTGCCTGTTTTATAATTTCATATGTTCAGTTTCATGGTTGGCATTTCTGTCATGTATTTAGTTAGAGCTTTTGTGTTTGTAGCTTTCTACTTATTTCTAATTAGTTAGTGTTTTTTTTGTTGTTCTAAAAAAAAAAGTGATGGCATTGTGCGCAGAGTGGTGCTTGGCTGGCAATGTAAATATTGACTTGCTGTTGGCCACTGCGACACACTGACAGCCAAACGCCAGTCCACACACTCCCATCAGCTGGTGTGAATGCTGTATCAGGCATGTGGGCGTATTTAAGTGATGGGTCCTTGAGTGGCGCTGTCTGTCGATGCGAGTGTTGTATTGTGCTGGGCCCGTGGCTGGCGGCGTGAATGGTCTTGTACATGTCATGTATGAAAGGTGTGTGAATGGACTGTAAAGCGGTTGGTGCCTTGTCGTGGCTTTACAACTCACTAGCTGTGAGTCATTGGTTCAGTCTTTTGGCCTTTCAGTTATTAACAGTGCATTTCATTTAATCTACTGAACCATCAGTAACCCTTGTGTCAAATCCAACCAGTATTTGTGGTAAAAATGACAAAACCTGCTCTGCTGTAATCAGGCATCGCAGCACACCCGTGACATGCTGGGTGTATCAGGCGGGACCCCGATGATGAAGAATGCCACCAACTTGGTTGTTGGGTGAGGGGTCTTTTTACATAACCTAAGTGCGTTTCTTTTCACAATTTGTGTCTTTGGAACATCACATAAGTACGTGGACACATCAAAATGATCTATTGCAAAACTACCTGTGTTTGGGAGGGCACCTATGTTTTTGGTCCTGAGTGCGGCCTTCATATAGGGAAACATACCAAACCCAGAATTTATTTTTCAAATTAGACACCCCAGAGAGGTGTGTCTTGCCTGGATTCCCCAACATTTTCTTACCCAGACTCCTCTGCAAACCTCAAAATGTGCTTAAGAAAGCATATTTTCCACACTTTTTTTGAAGGATCACCTCTCATGCACAAATGTATGATATTTGTGCATGAGAGGTGATCCTTCAAAAAAAGTGTGGAAAATATGCTTTCTTAAGCACATTTTGAGGTTTGCAGAGGAGTCTGGGTACGAAAATGTTGGGGGATCCAGGCAAGACACACCTCCCTGCGTTCCCCTCAGTCTCCCAAGTAAAATGATACCTCATTTAAGTGGGTTCCCAAAGCAGAGTCAGCCTAAAGATGTATAAAAATAATATGTGCTTGTCAACTCGTTGTTCTATCCCCTCAATCTCTAGAGGTTTTTGGCCTTTTTCTGTTGCAGGCACTAGATCTACCCACACAAGTGAGGTACCATTTTTATCGGGAGACTTGGGGGAATGCTGGGTGGAAGGAAATTTGTGGTTCCTCCCAGATTCCAGAACTTTCTGTCACTGAAATTTGAGGAAAAAGTATTTTTTTAAGCCACATTTTGAGGTTTGCAAAGGATTCTGGGTAACAGAAACTGGTGAGAGCCCCACAAGTCACCCCATCTTGGATTCCCCTAGGTGTCTAGTTTTAAAAAATGCACGGATTTGGTAGGTTTCCCTAGGTGCTGGCTGAGCTAGAGGCCAAATTCCACAGCTAGGCACTTTGTAAAAAACAGCTCTGCTTTCTTTGGTAAAATGTGATGTGTCCATGGTGTGTTTTGGGGCATTTCCTGTCATGGGCACTAGGCCTACCCACAGAAGTGAGGTACCATTTTTATCGGGAGACTTGGGGGAATGGTGGGTGAAGGAAATTTGTGGCTCATCCCAGATTCCAGAACTTTCTGTCACCGAAATGTGAGGAAAAAGTGTTTCTTTAGCCAAATTTTGAGGTTTGCAAAGGATTCTGGGTAACAGAACCTGGTGAGAGCCCCACAAGTCACCCCATCTTGGATTCCCCTAGGTGTCTAGTTTTAAAAAATGCACAGGTTTGGTAGGTTTCCCTAGGTGCTGGCTGAGCTAGAGGCCAAAATCCAAAGCTAGGCACTTTGCAAACAATAGCTCTGTCTTCTTTGGGAAAATGTGATGTGTCCACGTTGTGTTTTGGGGCATTTCCTGTCGCGGGCACTAGGCCTACCCACACAAGTGAGGTATCATGTTTATCAGGAGACTTGGGGGAACGCTGGGTTCTGGCTCTGGGTACCCAGGGTTCTTGATGAATGTTAGAAATGGGGTCTTTGATTTTCAGTCAGGTTACCCCCTGTCCAAGCAAGGACCCTCACTCTAGTCAGGGTAAGTCACACACAATCCATATTATCCTGTGCCCACCCTCTGGTAGCTTGGCACTCAGCAGACAGGCTTAAATTAGAAAGCAATGTGTAAAGTATTTGTGCAATAAATCATACAATAACGCCATATAGCACCACAAAAATACACCACACAGTGTTTGGAAAAATATATAATATTTATCAGGATAAATGCAGGTTAAAACGATTAAAATGCAATAAGTATATGTTGAGATATCACTGAAAAGTGATATAAAGTGTCTTAAGTCTTTTAAAAGCAAAACAAAGTCTCTTTCAAGCACAAGGTACCTGGTTTGCATGAAAAATCTCTGCAAAGAACCACAGAGGAAGAGATGTGTGGAAACAAAGGGTGTGCGTCGATTTCTCGGGCTGCACACAGCGATGCGTCATTTAGTTTTTACGCAGAGACGGCTGTGCATTGATTTCCGGTGCTCGGTTGTGGATCTTCTTCAGATTACGGGGTTTTCAGATGCCCCAGGGACGATGAGTGGATTTTCGACACTGCTAGGACGAAGTCACAGGAGCTGCATCGATCCGGTAGGCATTGCGTTGAATTTTCTACCGCACAGCAGGCGATGTGTCAATTCCTCTCTGGAAGTCATGCTGCGTTGTTCCGGCTTGGCTGTGCATCGATCTGGTGAGCTTGTGCATCAAATTTCCAGTTGCTGCACTGGCACTGCATTGATCTTCTAGTTGTGAAGTCGGGCTGCATTGTTCCGGTTTGGCGTGCGGTGAAATTTTCACCACGGTGCAGGCTGTGTGTTGTTTCTGGCAGGCTGTGCTTCGAATTTCGCTGCACAAGGAGTCCTTCTTGTAGAGATGAAGGCCCTCATTATGATCTCAGCGGTAAAAAACGCTGATATCAGCACTGGCAGTCAACAGAAGACTGCCAGCATGATGACCATCCCGCCGGCCGTATAATGTTTTCACCCGCCGGCCCAACAGGGAAAAGGGCCGTAACATTGACAGCAGCTCCAAATAGAGCCGCCGCCAATGTTGGTGTGCGGCGGGTGCAGTAGCACCCCTCGCGCAGATCCCTTACTGCCCATAAATCGGGCAGTGACCTGCACGACCGAGCACTGCACGGCCCCTGCACTGCCCATGCCAAGTGCATGGGCAGTGCAGGGGCCCCCAGGGGGGCTCCGGAGCACCCTTTCCACCAGCCTTTTTCTGGCAGGGGAACCCGCCAGGAAAAGGCTGGAGGAAAAGGGACCATTATCCATAGGGCTGCGCAGCTTGCATCACTGCCCTGTCGGATAATGATTTCCTCCATCGTGAGGCTGCCTGTCGGCGTTAGGCTGGCGGTGGAGGAGGGCCGCCACAGTCGGCCCTACTTGTGATCATTATATGGTGGTTCAGACCGCCATGCCGGTGGCGGACTTTGCCACCGCCGCCGGAATGGCGGTCTGAACCACCAGGGTTTATAATGAGCCCTGACGTCTTTTTGGTCCTGAGACTTCATTGAACAGGAGGCAAGCTCTATCCAAGCCCTTGGAGAGCACTTCTTCACCACAGCCAGAGAGCAGCAAGGCAGCACGGCAACAGCAAGGCAGCAGTCCTTCACAGAAAGCAGACAGGTGAGTCCTTTGAGCAGCCAGGCAGGTCTTCTTGGCAGGATGCAGGTTCTGGTTCAGGTTCTCTTCTCCAGTAAGTGTCTGAGTTGGTAGGGGCAGAGGCCCTGTTTAAAAACCCAAATGTGCCTTTGAAGTGGGGGAGACTTCAAAGACTGGCTTGGAAGTGCACAAGGTCCCCTTTCAGTTCAATCATGTCTGCCAGGGTCCCAGTAGGGAGTGTGGCAGTCCTTTGTGTGAGGGCAGGCTACTGTCCTTTGACATGCAAGTGTCAGGCCCTCCACCCTCCCAGCCCAGGAAGCCCCATTCAAAATGCAGATTTATGCAAGTGAGGCTAAGTATCCTGTGTTTGGGGCGTGTCTGAGTGAATGCACAAGGGAGCTGTCAACTAAGCCCAGCCAGATATGGATTGTAAGGCACAGATAGATTTAAGTGCAGAGAAATGCTCACTTACTAAAAGTGGCATTTAAAAAATAGTAATATTAAATCCAACTTCTCCAGTCAGCAGGATTTTGTATTACCATTATGGCCATACTAAATATGACCTTCCTACTCCTTTCAGATCAGCAGCTACCATTCAAACAATGTCTGAGGGTAGCCCCAATGTTAGCCTATGAAGGGAGCAGGCCTCACAGCAGTGTAAAAAGAATTTAGGAGTTTTACACTACCAGGACATGTAAACTACACAGGTACATGTCCTGCCTTTTGCCTACATAGCGCCCTGCACTAGGGGTTACCCAGGACACACCTTAGGGGTGACTTATATGTAGAAAAAGGGGAGTTTTAGGATTTTCAAGTACTTTTAAATGCCAAGTCGAACTGGCCGTGAAACTGCACACACAGGCCTTGCAATGGCAGGCCTGAGACAAGGTTAAGGGGCTAGTGAAGTGGCTGGCACAATCAGTGCTGCAGATCCACAAGTAGCATTTAATCTACAGGTCCTGGGCACATATAGTGTACTCTACTAGGGACTTATAAGTAAATTAAATACCCCATTTGGGTATGATCCAATGTTACCATGTTTAAAGGGAGAGATCATATGCATATTAGCACTGGTCTAACAATTAACCTAAAAGCCCTATATATGCCCACAACCCGAAGAGTCCAGCAGAAGTAACGAGATAGTGTATTAAAAAATCTGACATCGCAGGAAAAAGTTACAGAGTAAAACGTGAAGAAAAATGGCTGTTTTTTTCACCTCAATTTCAATATTATTTTTATTTCAGCTGTTCTTTTCTGTAGTAAAACCTTGTAGGATCTACACAAATGACCCCTTGCTTAATTCAGAATTTTGTCTCTTTTTCAAACATGTTTAGTTTTCCGGGATCCAGCAGTGGTTTCACACCCATTTCTATCACTAACTGGAAGGAGGCTGATCAAAGAAAAAATAATAAAAATGGGGTATGTCCCAGTAAAATGCCAAAATTGTGTTGAAAAATGTGGTTTTCTGATTCAAGTCTGCCTGTTCCTAAAAGCTGAGAAGATGGTGATTCTAGCACCGCAAACCCTTTGTTGATGCAATTTTCAGGGGAAAAAAAACACAATCCTTCTTCTGCAGGCCTTTTTTCCCATTTGTTTGAAAAAAACGACATTTTCGCTGTATTTTGGCTAATTTCTTGGTCTTCTCCAGGGGAACCCACAAGCTCTGGGTACCTCTAGACTCCCTAGGATGTTGGAAAAAAAGGACGTAAATTTGGCGTGGATAGCTTATGTGGAGAAAAAGTTAGGAGGGCCTAAGCATGAACTGCCCCAAATAGCCTAAAAAAGGTTCTGTCAGAGAATGGGAAAAGGCCTGGCAGCGAAGGAGTTAACACATTATTCCCTGACACAATCATCCATATGCATCTTGCCATATAAACAGTACTACTGACATCAAAATCTTGATGAAATGATTAAAAGAACATGGTAAAGTCAGTCGTTCCTTTTCACTTCTGGGTGCATAGCTAATGAACTGCTTGCCACAAGTCATTCCGTTTACAGAAGACTATTTGACCTGAGGCACGTGCTTAGAAGCCTGGCTTCAACCTTGTAATTGCTTGTGTTTTAATGCCCGATTTATACCCCACGAGTCAGAGACCTAAATCCCTCTGAATGGTAAAGTATGTCCTTTATGGCTCTCATCCCATTTGGAAAGTTGAACCTGTTAGAGATGGTTATGGGAGTGGCTATCCTCATGGGGATCCTAAGCCCCATAGAGACTTTGCAGGCCTGATGTTTTTCACCAGTACTCCTCTCCTGCATAACGTCTGAGTAAAACCACTGGGAAAAAATATGTGCGAATCCGGCAGAAGCAATAGTTCATAAACATTATACCCCAAAAACATGTAATGGACTATAGTTCCAGCACTCAGGGTTACCAATGCCACAGTATTAAAAATTCATTTTCTAGGGCACACACCATAGACCCATAGATGACTATAGCCTCAGGTCACTATTCTGAAGCTGACTAAACATATCTCCCTCATAAGACTTAGGGCCTGATTCTAACTTTGGAGGACGGTGTTAAACCGTCCCAAAAGTGGCGGATATACCACCTACCGTATTACGAGTTCCATAGGATATAATGGACTCGTAATACGGTAGGTGGTATATCCGCCACTTTTGGGACGGTTTAACACCGTCCTCCAAAGTTAGAATCAGGCCCTAAGTAATTTGTCCAACTTTCCCTTATTCAGGCATATAATCAGTGCACTCACTGGCCTAGCACATACTGCCTCAGATGTGGAATAGCCCTACACCCCCTAGATGTTTGAATTCAACCAAGGGCTTTTCAATACCTATCAAGTGGCACGACTGACTGAACCCACAACATAAAGGCAAAAATTGTTAAGCTCTGCATCTGGCTCTCATTAGCCTTTCAGGGTGGGCTACTCAAAGGAAAATAAAGGAGTCAGGCTCTTCTCTTTTACCAGCAGCTGTCTCTGCTGATGCACCCCCAGTTCCTCACCATAAAACACTATACTAAAAGCATAACATAGAGGGCCTGATTTAGATCTCAGGCAGATGGAATACTCCGTCACAAATGTAACGGATATCCCTCCGCCATATTACAATCTGCATGGAATATAACAGGATTGCAATACGACGGACAGGATAACCGTCATATTTATGACTGAGTATTCCCCGCTGCAAAGATCTAAATCAGGCCCAGAATTTCTAAAGGCAGTCCTGTTTCCACAACTCTGCACTACTATGGCTAGAGATATGCCCCTCTCCGCAGGCATGCAAACAATACACTTAGGGGGTCATTCTGACCCCGGCGGTCTAAGACCGCCGGGGCCAGGGTCGGCGGGAGCACCGCCGACAGGCCGGCGGTGCCCCGCAGGGCATTCTGACCGCGGCGGTTCGGCCGCGGTCAGAAGAGGCAAACCGGCGGTCTCCCGCCGGTTTACCGCTGCCCTTAGAATCTTAGATTCTGACACCCCCTACCGCCATCCTGTTCCTGGCGGTTCGCCCGCCAGGAACAGGATGGCGGTAGGGGGTGCTGCGGGGCCCCTGGGGGCCCCTGCCGTGCCCATGCCAATGGCATGGGCACGGCAGGGGCCCCCGTAAGAGGGCCCCGCAAAGTATTTCAGTGTCTGCTAAGCAGACACTGAAATACGCGACGGGTGCAACTGCACCCGTCGCACCCCTGCAACTCCGCCGGCTCAATTCTGAGCCGGCGTCCTCGTTGCAGGGGCATTTCCTCTGGGCCGGCGGGCGCTCTTTTGGAGAGCGCCCGCCGGCCCAGAGGAAATGTTTAAATGGCCGCTGCGGTCTTTTGACCGCGGTGCGGTCATTCAACGGCGGTACCTTGGCGGACGGCCTCCGCCGTCCGCCAGGGTCATAATCAGGCCCTTACACTCTATAGGGGCTGTTTCACAAACTCCATCTGGTGCCATGTTAGACAAGGGCCAATCAAAAATGGATCCCCCTCAAACGATTACAGACATACCTATAAACAATATGGTGCCCTGCTCCAATATACGATCCATGAATGTGCACTCAACATTCACAAAGGGATGTCAGAGCAGAGCCTGGTCATGACAGGTGAGTGGAGCTTAGAGGGCCAGCAACCATTGTGCTCATGTCCGTAAACAGGTCAAAAGTCCACTTCAGATTATGAATCTAAAAACATGGGATGATGTGCTCATGGCCAGGAACATACACTGTGGTTCATGTCATACACTTTTGGCACCCTTTCATCATCTTAGATTCAGTCTCTGGGCCTCATTGTCAGTTATGGCTCAGACCTATAGCGTGTACACAGGAACTCATGTGTGCTAAAACCAAAAAAAAGTCAGAATACCAGATTAAGTTAATGTTGGGTCACTCAGGGAGGGTAAGCAAGTCGTACCCCATGAAGGAGGACATTTCCATCTTCAGTGGGCATCATTTTAAGTTACGTCACAGAAAAAAACTTGTGAAGTGAATATTGCAAATTTAAATGTACCAAATTATTTTAACTGCATGCTAAAAGAGTAGAAGAGAATGAAAATAGAACATAAATAAAAAAATAGAAAAATAAGGGCTTCATTTACAAGAATCTGATGCATCATCATTGATGGGTCAGATTTTTTGCGCTTTCCGCACATCCCCTAAGTACGCCATGGGTATGCTGTATTCACAAAACAGAGCTCTTCACTGATGCATCTGTTGGAGCTAAACACGGGGATTTCAGGAGTAGAGTTGTTAAACTGATGCAATGCCAGAAATGCGAGGAGTCTCCCATAGGAAGGAGCTCTGCGTCAATTTTATGCCTGCTCTAAGCAGGTGGTAAAATTTTGATGCAGCGAATTTGCAGAATGACACAGTGAAATGTTGTAAATTTCACTGCGTCAATTCTGCATGCTTTTTCTTGTGGGAACGCCAATCCTGCATACATTATACATGGTACAGGCATGTCTCTACATTTCTGTCACTTGCTGTTTTTTCTACCTACATCCTCCGTCTTTCCTCATGCCGGCCGTTGATGGCCATTTGACTGCAGGCCGGTGGGTCACTGCACGGAAGGAACATACATCTATGAATTTACCGTTTATGTGGGATATCTGGGAAAGGATACCTGAGATAAAACGCATTTTAAAAAACAAGATTGTAGACCTGCTTTCGGATTATATTAACGAAATACGTCTTTTTGTAACAACAGCCTGAAGTTATGCCCCGGGCTCCTCCAGTAACTTCTCTTTTCTGCTGTTACAATAGGTCATGGGTGTCAACGTAGCATGCCACTTCAAAGGCCTAAATTCCGGTTTGCCCTTTTAAAAACATACTTTCTGAAACCCCTCTGCAGTTAGTTGTGAAACATATGCGCTAGTTTTATCCAGGGAATGTCAGCCCTGTACCAACATATTACATTTACATGCATTCTTTGCTTGTTTACATTCATCGTGCATTACAGTACAGTTGCTGTCAATCTGGCAGCTTGAAGGGGTATGCGCCATCAATGTTTCGTGATGTTAAGACGTAGTCAACGTTACATTAACTGTCAAACTATGAACTGAAAGCCAAGATGTATAGTATTCTCCAACCCCTGGGACGAATAGGACCAAAGAGGGACCCAAATAAACAGATGAAATGCAAACTTGTTATTGTAAATACTAAAAATCACAGGCTACAGTAGCAGATGAGCGAAAATAAGAGCAACTGTAATAAATGATAACATCATTTACAAAACAATATATCGTAAACAAATAGACTGATTGTAAAATGAGTACACAGTACTGTAAAAGGGTGCAGAGAAACTCTTTTGTCAGAACCCCTTTTAGAGGGCTAAGGGGATAGTAGGAGCTACGGCCCCAACTGTGGTGGTGGAGGCCTTTTACTCTTGATGTCCCGGGATCCGGCCTACTATAGGCTTTCAGCAACTGGACCAGGTACCCCTTCAGTTCCTGACTCTCAGTGGTAGCGTGGGTCAAGTAGTCCAAGGCTTCTCAGGGAGAAGTTAGCACAGACTCACAACTCAAAATATGCCCAGCAACACCAATTAATGATTATTCAGTCAAATACTTGCTTTTATGTAAAACGGATTATTTATCTACTAACACAAACTACAAAACAGCACATTGAAAATATTATACGCATGCTAATTAAGGCGACATCTGAAGTTCTATGAGGGCTTTAAGCAAAAGTGCACATGTCCCTGTCTTAGGTGCATCAGTCTGAATAAGTTCCCTGCATGCCCGACAGTCCAGTATCAGTGTTACTTGCTCAGATGGAAGTGCAGAGTCCCCTGGCATGCAGTTCCAGCCCAACGGTGAGTAGGACTCTGTAAACTGGCTGCTGTTGCAGCAGATGTCCATGGTGCTAAACTGATCTAGCGGAAAGTTTTCTTCTTTGTCTGGGAGCAGGTTTTGGGGCCTCTTGGACTTGGGTAGGTAAAACTTGGGTCCAACACTGCAGGTCACAATCCACTGGCAATTATTTTGTGCATGCTCTACTAGGGCAACAGCTCCTTTTCTAGACTACAGCCCCCAATCCTGACATGCAGGTTGGTTTTCACAGAGCACACATTGTGATGGCCCTTAGTCTTCTCTGTGATCCCCATCCAGAAATAGAGGTATCGCTTAGCAGAGTAGATAAAGCAACAGACCTCTTCTTGTCATTCACTAACAAGGTCAAATGCCCTCCTTTTGTGGCAGTATGGTACTAGAGCGGCAACTCTTTCTC
Organism: Pleurodeles waltl; assembly: GCF_031143425.1. Taxonomy (NCBI): domain Eukaryota; kingdom Metazoa; phylum Chordata; class Amphibia; order Caudata; family Salamandridae; genus Pleurodeles; species Pleurodeles waltl. Next base: position 369,485,542 of record NC_090437.1, on the reverse strand, counting down.
TCAGCAGCAGTCCCCTTCTGGCATCAGGGAGTCACACAATGTGAATGGGCTAGCAGCATGATTGGTGCAGCTGTTTAGTGTTCTCCGAGGCCCCTACCGGAGGCCCCTCATATGAGGAGGTCGCACAGTGCATATGGGCAGACAATGATGTTCTAGCCAGATCAGAATCTCACACTCTACTCCGGGTTTCCTCACGGTAGAACTGCACTGGACCTCATAGGCAATCTCCTTCTCCTCACAAGGCCCACTGGTCCTAGTTAAGGCCAAAGCTGGTGCTCCAGAATCAAAGGGAATGTTTTTGATTCTCCTGAGTGATGTCACCATACCCAGCATAGGAGACTGGTAGACCCCTAGCTCCCCTGTCATGGTCACAACAGGCAGAACTCGTGCTGAGCTTCTCCGCGCAACCTCAGTGATGTGTGCATCAAACCTATACCAAAGAGCTTTAGACACAAAGAACCAAAGTGCACCACAGAGCCTGGCTTTCCTTCTTTCAAAATGTTTCCTACCCAGCTCTCATTAATGCAGCAATCCACTAATCTGTATGGGGGAAGCCTTTACCTCTCCCTGCTCCGCCAGCAAGCAATGGACTTCACAAAATGGAATACCATTGTGCACACACATACACACATGCACAGCCTCCAATGTACTGCACCCTTGAACAGTCATCAGTACATCTCAGTATGTTCACACAACACTGCACGCTAACTCTTACATGGGGTACAAGCTCACAGGGCCACATATAACACCTTCAAACATGTAACCTCTTGCTCTGTTCCTGAATGAACTGTATCTTCTCACAGGCATACATACATCTCGGCTCTGCACATAATCCCTTGCAGGCCAAGGGTGAGTTAAGCACACAGCAGCAGAACTTTACCACAGTGCTCCAGGAGGTGCTGCTGCTGTGAAACAATTAACAAGAGGCCTCTGACTCTACTGAACACTGGCAATAAACAACATGGTATGCTTTCAAAACTGCACTAATGCTACTTAACCCCTGGTGAAGGCAGTAACCAGACACCAGTTGAGTGTAGCGCTTTAGGTGCCCACCAGCAGACCACAGTCCATGTGAAGGTTATAAGTCACATAGCATACACATAATCTGAATTTGCTCAGGTGAAATTGTTACCAAGGATCCACATATCAAAGTCACTCGGAGCTCAGGGCATGGGCACACTTCTATCACCATGTGAGGGACTTTTTCCTTCCCAGATCCTTTAAATGGAGAAAAAGAGTTGCCCCAGTGCCAAATTCTCATTTCAACAAAATCCACCATTCCTACGAAGCAAACTACTCCATTCCTGATAGAAGTTTCAGTTGCCCAGTTGGAAATGGATTGTTCTAAAATCAGCTTTCAATTTGGGTTTGCAAATAGTTTAGTGGCATATTTCTGATAAACACTATGAAGTGAAATTATAAAGAATACTTAAAAATATTAATTTAAACAAATGCACATCATTACACCCAACACCAGTTAAAGAAGTTGTAGCAAGGTGCCAGTATTATCTGGTATAACTGGGGAGTCTTACCATGCAATACTAGCACATTACTCAGAAGTGGACCTTGTGTTTACACTAGTAAACCTTAGCTCACTTCTGGTAGAGTGCCTACGTAGAGGAACATGTGTAAAGTATTTCACAACAACCACATGGAGAAAAAGTAAATGCCACTACTCAATTTAAATCTGACACCAATTTAGAAAAATAAAGCAGATTTTTATCTTAATTTAGACACCTAACTGAACGTTTTATCTTACACACAACCAGAATTGTGAATTTTTAAAGCATTGAAAAATAGAGTACTTTTAATGGACAAACTACACCAATTGAAGTCAATGCGGAAATTCTTAGGGTCTTATTTACGATGAAATGGCACAACGCGGTTCCACAAGCAATTTTGCTGAGCTACATCATTTCCAAAATGCAAGGATGTGCCATCTTTACCAGAATTTGGGGCATCCCTTTGTTTTCCCCTGTGCCGGCTCTAAATCAGCTGCCTAGCTCCAATGCAATTACCCTTGTGCCATGGTTCAAGGATGCCTACATTGCGGGGATGATTGTTTATCTGCAAGAAATCTTAATTAATTTTTTGAGTTGGTCAGACAGTCTACAGAGCTTGCTTTTGACAGGGAAGCTGGCACCTGTGTCTACATTATGTGTACACTAAGATGTCTGACCAGGGGTCAAAGAAAGGAGCTCTGCAGACAGATTCAGTACCTGTCTGCAGTCAGCCTACTGCTGTGCAGTGAGGGTGTCAGAAAGCTCAACACCTTCCACTGTACCATTTTTGGGATTGGTGGAGAGGACATCAGAGAGAGGCTCACTCTCTTCCTTCTGCCCTCCATCTGTGACCATGAGCATGGTCATGTCAGCCCTGACCTGATGTGGTGTTAGGCTGTTCACATGAATCACTCTGTGAGGATTCCTACGGATGCCTAGGTCAACCAAATAGGTGACTTCCCCTTTTCTCTCTACACTGGGATAGGGCCCAGTCCACTTGTCCTATAGGGCCCTGGGATCCACAGGCTCCAACACATGACTAGGTTGATACTCAACCAAGACTGCCTTCTGGTGATAGCATTGCTTGAAAAGCCCCTGGCTGGCTTGCAAATTCTTGTTTGCCTTCTTCATGAACTCAGCCATGTGTGAGCATAGAACAAGCACATAGTTCACTGTCATTCTTGGGTTGTTTGAAAGGCTATTCCTATTCCTCCCTCATTAGGCAAAATGGATGATAATCTGACACCAATTTACAAAAATAAAGCAGATTTTTATTTTAATTTAGACACCAAAACAAACTTTTTATCTTACACACAACCAGAGTTGTGAATTTTTAATAGAGTTAAAAAATAGAGTACTTTTAATGGTCAAACGACTCACATTGAAGTCATTGTGGAAAATCCTAGTGAGCAATCGGTCACTTGTAGAGTGAACTCCGGGGAATGTACTTGGAGTTAAGGTCTTGTGGGTTCCTAGACCAAGCCTCAACAGTCAGTTTCAAGTTATCTTGACTAGAAATTGCAGGTGCAGAGGTGAGTTGGCAGTCCTTAGTACTGATGGGTCTGTGGCCGCTGTCAAAATGCAGCACTTGGCATAAGCACACTTTGGGGTTGACTCACACTCTAACCTTGGAAAGTAGAAGCCTTCAGGGTCCCAGGACCTGGGTTCCACAGCTCGAACTTTGCCACCATGCCCTGTAGCTCCGAGTGCAGAGGTGGCCTTGCAGCTGTCAATCATTGGGACTGGTCATGCCAAAGATGCTTTGCTGTTCCTCTAGAAGTTGCCACCTTCTAGATGCAGATTCTCAAGAGTGCAGTTGTTGCCAATGTTGGTTATATGCTGGTGAACTGCTCAGGAGTCAGTGATGTCGGGAAGCTGTTGGTTCCCGGACAGGTGGCAGACAAGCCTTGACAGTGGCAAAAGTAGTCCACAGTCCTTTGTCGGTTGGAGGTAGTTAGGAAGGAGGTAGTGGCTCCAAAACGTGGTGAGAGCCTGACTACCACTCCTGGGGTGCAGGTCACTGGCTTTCTTTAGGCTCACTCATGAGGGGCTTGATGAGTTGCACTTTTGGGACACAGCACAACATTGGTTCTGCAGGTTGCAGGTGACTGGTGCTAAAAGACAGGCAAGTCTTCTTTAGGTTTCTGGCATCCACTGGAATCCCTCTTGCTAGGAGCAATGAGGTTTTACTATGAACATATGTCAATCACACAGTTCCAGTATATGGTCTACTCAGGGCACTTGTATCCTTTTTTTGTGCTTTGGCAAAGTCCAAAGTCCTGTTGTCAGTGATGACATCTTCTTTGTGCCTCTTCTTGTTTTCAAAGTCAAAACTGAGGTTCTGGTGCCAGGGCAGCCCCTTAAATCCTACTTTAGGGGGTGTTAAGGCTGTGGGGAACATTGGCAATGGGCTACTGGTCCCAATGGCTAGCCCGCCCCTGAAGTGATGACTTCCTGTGGGAGTACATCCCTTTTCTACCCAAAACCCACTATTCCTAAGGTTGGCCAACATGACAGAACCCTTCTTTGACTGTAAAGACCTTCTAGTCCACTCTGATGGTGTGGCTAATCTTTGGGGGTGCATGCCTCCTGAATAACTAATTTTTCTGTCTACCAGCATTGTCAGGGAGGGAAGGGCTTTGTCTTTTAGTGGGGGACAAGAGATTACACATCAAGGGTGGTGAAGCTTTTGAGGCTCACCACCCTGATTACTGTGAACACTAGCCTTCCTGGGAGGGAGGAGGTGCGATGTTTGTCCTGCCCAGGTCCTTTCTCTTCATCTTGGGGAAGTGTTAGCATGTCCAGCAGGATGGCAGACTCTTGTGTTGGTGACAAATGGCTCAGGAGAGCCCGCCAAGGCAGGGGAAGCTGGTGTCTTAGTGGGCATCCTCTAAGGTCACCACCAGGGTACATGCTAGTTAATCCTGGGCACGAGAATCATGCTCAGGTTTAAAAAGCACAGTGCTTGATACAAAACACAGGGGGAATCAGCCGGGTCATCATGGAGCTGAGTCAAACTGGAGCAGGCAAGCTGCTCATGCAAGCTGACATGGCAGCTTTTCAAGTTTAATCTTCGTCAGGTCAGACTGGTTGGCACAATCAGTGCTGCAGCCCTGGTGAGCCCTTTAACATTCTGCTCTGGGTACCATTGGTATATTTACTAGGGCTTTACAGGGGTGGTAAGGTCTTTGCCAATTGGATTTGCATTAGTCTCAGTACAATTCAGGGGAAAGGGTACTGGTACTGGGGTCTGGTTAGCAGGCCTCAGTACACTTACAGATCAAAATCAACACCATCAAACAAATAGTGGGGGGGTGACCATCCAAAAAGGGGACTTTGCAATAGAAGTGAATTGAATGTATTGACATGTTACCCATAGAAGTGCAAAAGATGTCAGTGGAAATCAATTTTATTTGGTCTGCCTGAAATTTCATCACAATGCATGTACGTTAAAAGCCATGACACCTTCAGACATCAATCTTAACATAATTCATAGTGGCATCTATTTCCTACTTAACTTAGAAACATATTTACAATTCAGATATGAAGTTGAAACTCAGAAACAGTCTCTTGACACAAAAATCTTCAAATATTAAACAATGCAAGAATAAGAATGAAACACATGCACATCTTCTAAAGAGGATCGGATTGAAAGCTGTGCCTTGGTTTTCCAATCTGTTGTACAAAGAAGGACTGTTAGACCTAATACTCTTGGGTGGTGGTCCCCCAAACATTTTGCCTTTAACCTTATTGTTTTGCTGAATTTGATTTTATTGACTTTAGGACTCTGCAATTTACCCATACCAGCCAGGGCTAAAATGCTTGTCCTGTCTCCCCTAAACATGGTACAATTTTGCGACACCTAATTGGCACACTTAATTTACTTGTAAGTCCATAGTAAATGGTACTTCATGAAACCAGGATCTGTGAATATAATGCTACTAGTCGGCCCTGTTGCTCTGAACATTTGGTGCTTGCTACCTGTGTTTTTGGTCACATGACTGTAAAATATTTGGCAGTTGGTCATTGTGTATTCCTCCTATTCGTCTCAGACAGTGAGACAAAGGGGGAGCATCTGTTGGCAGGATGAGCCAGGCTGACAGGATGGTTGAGGTGGAGCTGTTCCCTGCCCCTAATACATTTCAAAGTGCTGCCTCCAATACACAAACAAGGGAACTTGACACAAACCTTTTGTCATCCTATACTAATCAAAGCCTTAACAGTGAAGGGAGGAACTTTCCTAAACTAGATGTAAGGGTAGAGTAGGGAGCCACCTCCCATACTTCAAAGGTTGGCACCAGGTATAAATATTTGACATCTTGAACCACTCATCAGGTCACCTCTGGAGCTGATGAAGTCTCAGAAGAAGGACTGTCTTGCTGCCTTCCTGCATTGCTACCCGCTGCTGCTTGAAGGACTGCCTTGCTGCTAAAAGGACTTCCCTGTTGCCCTGCTGTCCTGCTGCCTGAGGAAGGAAGACTGGGCCTGCTTCTTAAACCCAGGACCACCACAGTGACTCCAGTAGCTAGTTGGCTGGCCTACTGTTCTGAGATACAGGTACACAACAAGCTCCACAGGTCTCCCTGTGACAGCACAGCTGACCTGCTGCAACTAGAACTGCCTGTACCTACAACTGGACCATCCTAATCTTTGCAGGTCTCAGCTAGACTGAGTCCCTGATCCCAAAGAGGCGCGTCCCATGATCACAGACCATTGTCTGACATCTGAGTTCAGTTCTCTACCAAGTAAGGTATAATCCTGAAATTTTGGGATCTTCGTGACCATAAAAAGCCAGATCATACCAAAACTCTGATACCTGCAAAGAGCAGAAATGTGAAGCTCTGGTGTGTCACAACTCTATCTTGTACCCTATGTTTCGTGGGTTTTACTCGCTGGGCTCATGTCACCTTTCCCTTGTGGTGCCTTCCAATCTCAAGTACACCATGATTCCCCTCCCAGGAAGCCTGAACCATTGACCCTCCTGTTCTGTCACTATGCAAGTTTAATCTGTTTTACACCTGCAGGTTATCATATGTCTTTTAGGATAAGTAGGCTTTTTTGGTGACCCATTGAACCATCGTATCATGTACTTGGGGTCCGTTATACTTGTTAATTGTTCCCATTTACAATTTGCACCTGCCACCTGCAAGGCCTTGTATCCATTGTTCATAACACATGATTTTCCCCAGGTTCATTGGAAGTTTCTGCGCTACCACATGGGACACGTGCCTATTGCCCCTCTGAACCTGCATCAGCACCTGACCTCAGCCCCGTCCTGCACAAGCATTATCCCTGTGCTCACCTCCTGAGTCACCCGGATCTTCTAGCATTCCAGTCCCATGCAAGCTTCATCCATGTACTCACCTACTGAGTTGCCTGGGACTTCCACCGCTCTAGCCTTCCAAGCCTTTCTGATGACCCCGTCCATGGCTTCTGTGACACCTCTTGTGTCTTTCTTCTGAGCTACGATTCCACCTCCTCTTGAGCTTCTTGCACCAAGCCCGCTGCCACATTTGGATTTCAGTTAAAGCACTAGGCAAGGATAAGTACTTTCTCTTCAGGTTAGTGTGCACTAATCCGTTATTATAGTAAGAAAGCCTTCAGCACTCCTTGGTTGTCCTTACTCTCAACCCTCACTCTGACCTTGATTTTTGAATTGTTTTTGCTCATAGACCAGAGACCTAGGCCCTGATTTATACTTTTTGGTGCAAAACTGCACTAGTGCAGTTTTGCACCAAAAAGTTTAGCACCGGCTCACACCATTTCTGTGTACCAGCCAGGCACAATATTTATGGAATCATGCAAGCCTGTGCAAAGGGTGTGCTAGCGTAAAAACAATTACATTAGTCGGGTGGGACTGGTGCTATTGAAGAGGGGGTGTTTGCTCAAAAAAATGACGTTAGGCAGGATAGAGTAAAAAAAAATTACTCTAACCTGCCTAGAGCCGTTTTCTGACGCAAAACCATCCATACCACATGACTGCTGTCTTAGAAAAGACAGGAGTCATGCACACCACCCCAATGGCCAGCACAGGGCCCCTTGTGGCACTTTAAAAAATAAAATGCAATACTTACCTGTACTTACCTGGGATGGGGTCCCCCATCCTCCGCAGTCTATCTGGTGTGGGGGGTGTCCCTGGTGCCTGGGGAGGGCACCTGTGGGCTTATTCCATGGTGTTCCACCATGGAAATAGGCCCACAGGTTCCCTAATGCCTGCCCTGACCAAGGCATTAAAAAATGGGGCAAAGAAAGCTTTGCACAATTTTTTGACCCCTCCTCCCTCCCGTGCACCATTTTTGCACTGGAGTATAAAAATGGCGTTAAGGCCATAAAGTCATTTTTTGCATGGGATCGCCTACCTTGCATCTCATTAAGGCAAGGTAGGTTTCCACTTCCAAAAAATTACTTTAACTCTGTAAATTTGGAGCTAAACAGGTCTAGCGCCAAAGTATAAATATGGAATTCGTTTTGCACCAAATTAGAGTAAAGAAAAATGAAACTAATTTGGTACAAACAGGGTATGAATATGCCTCTTAATTCTGTGTTTCTCCATTTAACAGAAATGTTAAGAAGAATGTTCTTTTTTAGAAGTGATTGATATTTATATGAACCTTGTAACCTCTAGTCTGTGTTTCTTGCACACCATGGGAGTGCCATTAACTCCAACCCATTTATTGAGTGAATCCTTGCAAGTGCCATTAACTCCAACCAATATACGAAGTGTAAATGTGGGAGTGTAACTCCAATATATGTACTGAGTACAACCTTGGGAGTGTCAGTAACTCCAACTCATGTTCTGAGTACAATCTGGGGAGTGTGAGTAACTCCAACTCATGTTTCGAGTACAACATTGGGAGTGTCAGTAACTTCAATCTTGTGTGTAACCAAGTTCCGAATGTAACCTAGTGTTGAGAGTAACCTGGTTCCGAGTGTACCCTTCTTTCTACCATACCTTGGGAGTTTCTCTAAACTCCAACCCATGGAACAAGAGTAACTATGCTTCAAGTGTGCCTTGGATTGTCCCAATATATGTATTGAGTGTAACCTTGGGAGTGCCAGTAACTCCAATCTTTCCCAAGTTTAACCCAGGAGTGTCAGAGGCTCCAATCAGTATTTCAAGTTTTTCCTCAAGAGACTCAGAAAATTCTCATCCAAGAATCTGGTTATTCTGCTTTTTTGCCGCAATTTTGAAGAAATCTGTAAATGTTGGTTATTGAAGTAGTGCATTGTAAATTATGTAGAGGCTGGCTAGTGTATTGATGGTAATTGCCTCTTCATGTGGTTCCCAGTTTACTGCATCTTCACAAAACCAAAGATGCTGGTCCTGTAAATTTCCACTATTGCATACCCAGCAGGTCTCAGGAAATACATATCCTGTTCAGCATTGTAGTACTGTCATTGAACAGATCCAGTACCTCAAGTTTCTTTTTCCTATTTTGTCCTTTCCCCACTTCTCCTTCAGGATGGTGCTGGATCCAGGCGTACCGTCCCTACATCTTGCATCATCCTGAGAGGGGGTGAAGATCCAGCATCGGCTCCAGTGTCATCTCAGTGTCTCAGATCAGGTGAGGGTGTGACACGGTTAACACTACTCTTCATGCTACAATGACTGTTGGTGACGACAAGCAACACAAGGTCTTCACTTGACACTATAGGATGACAGCCTGCGGTGACGACCAATGTGAAGCTCCAGCAATGACCGTCTATGACACCAGACGTCAGATTGGATCTCCATGCTACATTATTGACTGTCCCTAGACTGCTCTTCGCATCGCAATGATGACCATCCACAGCACTCGTGGCCTCTTCCACCGCAAAATTGGATTCCTTGCAATGGACTTTGAGGAGGTGACTTTCCCAGCTGGACTGACCTGATCTTAGTATTTGGCCGCTGCTCCATCGTGGTTGGCTTGAACATGTGACCTTACCCCAGTGTTGCACAACCAGATGACAGCGAGTGGCACTTTGTACTTTTCAGGTGCTATATGTATCTAAAACTTTAAAAATTGTGTATTGTAAATATTGTGAATCTGCAGATCCACTGATACAATCTTTAAATGCTGGCATCATTTTATTTATTCAGACTTACTTTATTTCTCTAAGTTAGTGTGGGTCTTGTCTTGTGTTTTCACTTTATAACTGTTGGTGTGCTTCAGAAATACTTAACATATTGCATCTAAGTTAAGCCTGATGCTTTTGTGCCAAGCTACCAGAGGGTTAAGCACAGGTGAATTCAGTGATTAATGTGGTTCACCATGACAGGGATTGTGGTTGTTGATTGAGAAGGGTCTTCACCACCCCCATCAAAAACCCAATTTCCTGCAAGGATTATTTACATTGTATGTGCCATATTCAGCAAAATGTCTTGTGCTTTTCAGAAACAAATCTGTTTGTTTGGTTGAGGAACAAATAATGACACAATGAAACAAAAAAAATACAAGAGGCGGGATGCTAAAATGGAATAGCAGCCATATTTATAGTAAGTATGATGGAATGGTTGCCACTAGACCCCCATGTGATCAAGACTCCAGATAAAAAAACCAATAACTTGTATAAACAAGTGTGTAAATCTCCTTAACCGGTGTATAAAAGAAAATTGCATAGTTTTGTATCGATTTGTGGTGGTCTTCAGTTCCTTAAAGTATTTGAAAATATTTCCCACTCACTCAGAAACACAAAACAGTAGTTGATGCTCTGCTTTTCCATGCTATGATATAGAGGTATCAGGACCTCTTATGTTGCTGCTCACAGGTGCAGAAGGCAGCATGGATCCCTTTTTAGAGAAACTCCACCTAAAGCATGAGGTTCTTTCAAGACCTTTTGTATTAGTTCAGATTGTGTGTGCAGCCAAGTGTCCAGTTATACAAAAAAGTGCTAATCCAAGGAGTCTACAAGACTAACTTTAGGCTTCATGATGTTGACAAACGGCACCAAAACTGGAAACGTGGCTTAAGAACTGCAGATTCCTGTCTCTGTGGCCCATAATAGTTGCTGTTTCTCATTATTTCAAGCCAAATTAATACTCTTTTCAAAACCTGCCTTCCGAGGATGGGTGTCCATTTGTGTAAGGAAGCTCCTGCACTATGCAGTACTAGCCCAGAAGTTATTGTCTTCAATTGAAATGTAGAGATGCAGGTACTTATTTTTTAGACTATCTGTTTTCTTCTGAGAAGTGCCAGTATGTTCTATTAAATGTATTTCAGCAGAGCTGAGAAGTGCAGGTATGCGCCCATTCTTCCATTGAAGTTAAAGGAGTGCAGGTGCTTAGTACTGGACTGTACCTGCACAGTTAAAGCACTGCCGGGTATGCAACTTCCCCGTGGCTCAGCAATATTTATGAAGGTAGTCAATCATAGGGCATCACTTACAAGGCTTGTGATGCAGGGCGGCGCAGCAAGTGCCTAGCTGCACCACCCTGCACCACTGGGAAAGGGCAAAAATGAGCCGTATCTAAAAGATATGGCACATTTCTTTACTCTCCCCCTCTGCTGGCACACAAATTACTGACATGCGCTAATGCAGGCACACTTGCACCGTGGAAGGGAGTCTGCATTGTGGGGATGACTGTTTTGTGTAGGAAGGGACACATTACTGCACAAAAACAATCACAAGATGTTTTTTTCTCTTTCTATGCATGAATGCAGCACACATAAAAAAAAGGAAAAAATGGGAAGAAATACAGATATTACTCCTTGTTGCGTAACTCTTACGCCACCCTGTGGTGGCGTAGGAATCTGACGCATTCCCAGACTTGTGAATCTGGGAATGCGTCAGATTCCTTCAGGTTCAATAGGTGTGTTGTGTAGGAACACCCCAAGAAACACACATGGAATGCCCCTTTCATGGGCTGGCACACTGCACCACTGGAATGTAAAAAATTGATCCTCTGGTAGCACAGTAAGCTGCTAGGGCCACATAAATGAGGCCCATAGTTTGGTACTGATCATTTAAGAATTGTGTGCCCTGATGAATGCCCTTTCATTTTTTGTGCAAGAGGGAAGGTTTGTGAAGCACTTTTTAAAAGGTTTCTTTTACAAGAAGTCAATGCTGGCAATGATGTTTACATCATTTTGCCAAAAATGTTTTTGATTATGGACCTGATTTAAATATTGGCGGATGGGTTACTCTGTCACAATGGTGAAGAATATCCCATCTGCTGAAATTTAAATCTCATTATTTCCTATGTGATTTAGATTTATGGTAGACAGGATATCTGTCACCATTGTGATGGAGTAACCCATCTGCCAATTTCTAAATCAGGCCCTAAGTTGTCTCTCTTGTTTTAAAGGTAAAGTATCACCTGCTGTGTGCAAGTAGGCCTGGGTAGAATCACAAGAACACCACAGTAATTGGAGTAATTTTTGTAATTCTGTTGGAAAATGGGTTATTGTTGAGGGCAGGTAAGTACCTACACTTTGAAATAAGCCACTAACCTCCACTTAGGTCCAGTCAGGCCTCAGTAAATTAAACCTCTCTCAACCCTTGGTAGCTTGGCAATGAGCAACAAGGCTTAACTTAGGAGACAAAGCGAAAAGCATTCAAATATCACATAGCAGTAATTAAATAAAACATAGGAAACAGTTTCACAATCCAAAGCCAATTGAAAATAGGAAATAATTTTAGCTTTAAAATGATACTAAAACAAATAAAATTGGATAAAGGGAACAAGAGCTATGAATTTTTACAAAATTAATGCTTTTTAGTGCTTAGAAACCAATAGTGCCAATTTGGTCATCTTGTCGCACCTCGGCCGGGGCAAAGTCAAAGATTGGGGCTGGCCGCGATGGAGCCCTGCTCGGCTACAGCTCGCGGGAGGCCTCAGTCAAAAGTTTACCTTCGGACTTAGTTGTTTTTCTGGACAGTTTCTTCAGCGGGACCAAGAAGCCAGTCCAATCTGACCTTCTGGAACTCTTCCTCGGATTTGCCTCGTGATAGCCCTCAGTGGAGATTTTTACCTTCGGACTTAGTTGTTTTTTTTAGATGAAAATCCTTTGACTGGGGCAATCCTGAATCTTGACCCAAAGTTCCTGGAGCCCTCTTCAGATACACTGCCTGGGAGGTCCCGGTCAACTTCCTACATTCGGACTTAGTCACTTTTTTAGGGATTTTCTTCACAGGGACGAACCTGCAAGTCAGGCCAGATCACGGTTGAGGCAAGCCAGCTAGAGTAGCTGCAGCGTGTTTGTCCCTTTATGGAGCTTTTTTCCAAAGGTTCTCCAAACTTCTCCAAACTTCTGGATCTTCTTCCAGATGTTCCTTTAAGGTCCTTTTGAGGTCCACAGCTCACCCCAAGGTTCAAGAAGCTCTGAGATGCTCCTTGAGGATGCGTACTACAACTCCCTGAATTCACCTGCAGCAAACAGTGAGTCCCTTCTTGAACCAGTTGAAGCCATGCAAAGTCCGTCTCGTGGTGAAGCCCAAGTGTGCAGCTGGTGAAATCCTCCAGAGTGCAGTGTCCAGGTGCAGGCCAGAGGTCCAGCAGGGGAGTCCTTCTTCTCCTGTAGTTTTTCCTTGTAGGGATCTGAGGTGTGGGTGCTGGTCTGCCAGTTTTATCCTTGCTCCTGGGTGGAAAAACAGGGGGGTCCTGGTTCTCCAATCAGGTGCCAGGTCCTTCCCCGCTGTGATGACCACTTCCTGGGAAGTGTGTCAGAAATCAGTCCCAGGGAGCAACATTCCTCAAAAATCCATCATGGCTGAAAATGATTTTTGGAGGTTACATATGGCTGAGCCCACCCACTGGTGTGGCTAAAAATCCTAAACACATCCCTCTCCTGCCCTCTCCTAATCTTTAAAGGGGGCACCTAATTGCCTGGGTTTGCAGGCTGTGAGGGCATTGCTGGGGTGCTCCAAATGTCCTTCCCTGCCTTTGAAGACCAGTTTGGCAGCCCTCCCCCTTCCTATTTACCTATCTGCTGAGGGGAGATCTCCTCTCTCAGGCACCTCTCTTTGTAAGTAGCCAGGCCACTTCACACTTCATCACGGCAGCCTCGCCAGGCTGCCAGAGGCTGGCCAATAAGAGCAAAGCAGCAAAAACACTGCAGGGCTGAAGTTGGAAACTTTTCAGGTAAAATTTTAAACTCTTTAACTGAACAAGTTATATTAAATCCCACAACTGGAAGTTGTGGCATTTATTATAACAATTAATTTGATACTAAACTTGAGGTATCTTTTACTTAAGGGGACTTTTAAAATTAAAATTAAGTCTCCCCATTCTAACCCATGGAGGCCATTCAAATGAGGGAAACATGAATTTGGTTGTTTTACCTCACCAGGGCTTATACAACTATTTATATAAGGTATCTGCCTATAGTTGCATGGCACCAAGCCCTAGGGGCACATAGGGCACACCTGAGGGGTGGCTTATATGTATAAATAAGGTAGTTTACGACTTTGGAACTACTTTTAATTCAGGAATTTGCATGTAACTTTAATTTAAAAGCAGCTGTCAAGGCAGGCCTGCCTTTAAAATGACACTGTACACCTCAGCAGTGCACCTATGGGGGCACCACCTATGCTGAGGTCCCTAAACCTACATGACTTACTATATACTAGGGAATTACAGGTAGGTTGATTTTGCCAATTATAATTAGCCTAATTTGCATATCCACTTTCCACAGAGCACTGGCCCTGGGACTGGTAAGTCTACCCAGGGCACAGCCAAGAGTTAGTAACTACCAGTATCAGCCCAGAAATTGTGGGGGTGACCAGGACAAAAAGGAGGACTTTCCTACAAATTCCTTGTTACACTTTGACACAGAATTACCAATAATATTGCAATTACACCAACTTGCATAATTAAGAGCATCATGGGGGGGGGGGGAAATCCTGCCACATTTAGTGAGTGTGAGTGGCTGCTCACACTGCTGTTTATGTCCTGTTTCATTTAGCACTATTTTCTTAGGGCAAAATGCATTCTGGGGTTCGTTCTGGGAGGGAAGGTGTATTTTGCTAAGAAACTAGTACCGAATGACGGTAGTAAGTTGGTGGGGAATTCTACCTCAAGTGCATATTTTTTTTTACATCCAATTTTCTTTATTTTTTTTAAATTGAAGAACAAAAGACCACAACAGTACAATGCAGTGAGTACAGTAGAACACAAGTACAATGGATGGGTCCGTATATAGTGTGCATTCGTGAGCCAAATACCCATCAGCCCTGCCCCGAGCAAGTACATTGTTTAGTAGTTCAGTCCACAATGTGCCCTCCACTTACCCCAGATTGCCTCACATTTCCGGGGACAGCCCCTCGTCTCATAGATCGGCTTCTCCAGTAGAAAACACCAGTCCATCACTGCTCACCACTTCTTGACGGACTGTGTCTCTGGATTTTGTTGCGCAATGTCTCCTTTGGTCACTAGGCCTGCCAGCCCAATGAAAATGTTCTCCGCTCGGGCCCCCCCAGCTCCTCCAGAAAGCCCAATATTGCCGCCCTGATATTAAAATTGATCAGGAGTCCCAGTACCATGGAAACTCCCCTCTCAAGCCCTTCCCAGAAGTGGCGGGACTTCGGGCACTCCCAGGCAACATGCAAAAGATGTGCCCCTACATGTCCACACCTCACACACCTCTCAGAAGCTCCGGTACTCATGTGTCACAAGCGCAGTGGAGTGAGGTATGACATGTGGAAATAGTTCATCTGCACCATCCTCAAGCAGGCTGATATAGCAAGTTCCCGGAGTGCGAGGTAGGCTTCCCTCCAGTTGTCTTGTCTAAATCCCCCACCCAGACCACCCACCTGTCCCGTAGCCCTCTAAGTCTGTCAGGTGCATTAGTGAGTAGGGAGCGTGGATCTGGGTAATTGCACCCTTTCCCAGTTTTCCCAACAGGAGCTTAGCTTCAAGAGGGCTGTAGTCAGAGAGAGAATGAGCCGGAGACAGGTGAGTCCCCAAGGCATGGCATAGCCTAAGGAAACAGAAAAACTGTATGTTAGCCAGTGCATAGTGGCCCTTCAGCTGTCAAGTCACCTAGGTAAGTAATTCTGATAGTGTCCCACTGTTTATGGCCTTTTAGCTAAGCAATCTGCCGGACCCAGGTGCACTGCCATAGGGGTGTCAACTTAGTGAGGCGTCGCTACCACCCCGTCAACCGTAGTGCCGCCCTCCAGCACTTCACTGCTGCCTGCTTACAGTAAGGGGCTATATGGGGAATGTGGCCCCCGTATAGGAGTCCCAGGAGACCCTTAAAACCCGCCTGCCCAATCTCCAGCCGATGGGTCGGGTCGTCCCATCCCCCGTTGAACCATTCATTAATGGGGACCGTCTGAGACGCCAGGTAGTAGATGTACAAGTCTGGGATTCCCATCGCCTCTTCAAATGGACACTTCTGCGCCGAGCTGAAGGCCGCCCTGTGTCGCCCATACACAGGAGGTAAGCTTGGAAGTAAGGGATCGGAATCAGGCCCTCGGGACCAAATATGGGAAATTTGTCAAGATGTATAAGTATCGGGGGAGACAGACCATCTTGAAAAGAGTGGTGTGGCCCAAGGGATTTAGGGGGAGGCATCATCACCTGCCCAGATCTGCTGAAAAGGTTTGCGGAAGGGGTTGAAAGTTCAATTTCCAGGCCAACGCTGCAATGGTCGAGAAGTGGATTCCCAGGTACATGAAGGCGTTACGCCTCACCGGGATGGTGGGACACCATTCGTTTCCCCCCACCTGTCCCAGTAACTCCACCTGCACCGATTTCCCTGGGTTCAGGTGCAGGCCCGACGCCTCACCATAAAGTGTCAGGAGCTCAAGGCATCGGGCCATAGTCTCGAGGCCTCACCAGAAACACCAGGACATTGTCTGCATACAAAGATATGCGGTCCTTGCATCCACTCCTCCACCTCCAGCCTCTCATAAGCGTGTTACTCCTAAAAAAGCTGGCCAGCGGCTCGATGGCCAGGGTGAACAGGAGGGGCAAAAGAGGGCAGCCCTGGTGTGTTCCCATTCTGAATCGGAAAGGGTCCGACTAGAAGCCATTGACCGCACCTAAGCTGATGGGTTGTGATAGAGAAGGTGTACCATCCATCTAAATATTGGGCCAAGTCCCATGCATGCCAACACTTCTTTCGGGAAGTTCCACGCTAGGGTATCAAAGGCCTTGTGGAAATCCACTAGTAGGAGCGCCAAATCCACCTCCAGTCAACCAGTCTGGGAGACCACCGCTTGGAACTGTTGCAAGCAATGACGCGTGCTCCTCCCTGGCATGAAGCCACACTGGTCTGGATGAACAAGGAAGGGCAGGGTACGGGCCAATCGAATGGCCAGCACCTTCACAAATATCTTAATGCCGCATTTATCAGAGAAATAGGGCGGTACAGGACTGGTCTCAGGGAGGTCACTCTTTGGTATTACCACAATGGTGGTGCAGTCCAGACCCGGCCCGGGGGAACGCACCCCTTTGCGCTGCTTCCCCATAGGCGCTCACGAGATGGAGAACGAGGCATTGACGAAACCTCTGATAGTATTCTATGGGGTAGCCATCTGGGCCCGGGGTCTTCCCAGCCTGAAGGGCTGATATAGCACAGTCTACCTAGTCCTCCATCAGAGGCAGGTCTGTTCCACACCTAGGGACGCCGGAATAGAGGGGAGTGAAATATCTTTCAAAATGAGGTTTTCCCATTCCACTCGGGGTTGGGATACTCTGGAGTAGAGGTCCTTGTAATAGGAGGCAAAGATGCGTGCTATCACCTCTAGGCCCTCCCGTGCAGCGCCGTCTGGTCCCTAATGAGGGGCACCACCTGTGTCAAAATAACTCGGGTCGCCAACCAATACAGCAGTTTCCCTATCTTATCCCCTGATTCATACACCCTCTGGGTTGAGGCCTGCCAGCACTGTCTGGCCAGTGCGAGTGATACTTGCCGAATCACTGCTCACAACAGCGTCTCTGGGTCCCCAGGCTGCCGAGCTCGACGCTCCAGATTCGGCAATTCACCCTTCAGGTGAGTCGCCCTCTGCAATTGTCAAGCCTCCTGCTGTCTGACATATCCCTTAATGCCCCCCCCTCAGGGAGGGTTCACTAGCAGCCCATAGGGCCCCACTAGGCCACCAAACCTGCATTTTCCTTCAAGTAGTGATCGATTTGCTGTTCAAGGTAGTGAACGCAGTTGTCATTTTTAAAGTAACAGGCCCTGAAGCGCCACCTCGGATGCCAGTATTGGAAAGGAGTCATCCAAGCCATCAAGATCGGCGTGTGATCGGAGATCATGCACACTAGGATTTGCTCATAGGTCAGTCTCAGAAGGTCCGCAGCTAGGAGCCAGATCTGGTCAATCCGCAACTCCATATGGTGTGCTGCTGATTGATGCGTAAATGCCCTTGTCTGCGGGTGCCACACCCTCCAGGCGTCGAACAGGCCTAGTGAGTCAGCACACATCACAAGACTCAACGACCCGGCCCGCCTGTCAAGGCGGGGGTGGCTGTGGTGTCTCGAAGTGGGTCCGGTACCGCAATAACGTCTCCGCCAACAAACGTGGTGCCCTGAGGGAGGGAGACCAGCAATCTACGCAGGTTAGTAATTGTGGAACCCAGGAGTCGTGGGGGTGCATAACACAAGATGATTTTAATCTGTTTCCCAGCCAAGCATCCCTCCAATCCCACATATCTTCGCTGGGGGTCATTTAGCACCTGGGTTACCAACAGGGTCAGCGACATGTGGAGCAAGAATGTCACCCACCTGGAGGCCCTCGAGAACCCAGCATGGAACACCCGCTCCATTCCAAACTGCCCAAGGAATGTACTCTGGTTCCCTGCTAATTGTGTCTCCTGCATAAGGACCATGTCTGGTAGATGCCTTTTAATGTAGTGGAGCATTGCAGACCTTCTAATACGGTCTAACAGGCAGTTAACATTCCAAGACAAGAGTTTTAACATGGTGCTGATATGCTAGGTAGAGCTTGACGTGCCCAGTGCATCTCTACTAATCTGTTTTGTCCCACGCACAGGCCCCTCAAGTCCTCCCTGGACCACATGTGATTGCGCATAGTACTCACTGAAAGTATAACAAACCTATAAAGCAAAAGGTTAATGCATCTAGAGTGGAAATGATTTATTTCAACAATCCACCATCCCCCACCCCACACTTCTCCCCTTCCAGCATCTGTCCCCCTACCCCTACCCCAACACATTGCTAAGTAATGGTCAATTGTGGGGGTCCATATCCTCTGGTGGTGCCGCACTGATGGATGTGATACCTGACCTTGACTAACGCTATGTTTAGCACAGAGATCTGAGTCACCGCCCCTGCCAGGCCCTGCCGCTCCAGTGCTATATATTGAATCTCTCTGCATTCTACAGTTCACTTCCAGGAGGTTAGGATACTCTTGGTTGATGCAAACAAGGTTGGGGTGGCTGTCAAGTCTGCATCCAGGATCTGTCCCTCCTGTGACTTGGGAGCTAAGTGATCTTGGATGCTCCCTCACCAACCCTCCGCCACTGAACGGGCCCGACGTGACTTGGACCACTTGCTGAGCATCGGAGCCGAGAAGGGAGCCCCACAAGGGTCCTTGGTTTCCGGCACCATCTCTCCTCCCCAGTCACCTGTCACAATATTGTCTCTCTGCCGCAGAGTCCAAGGCCTGCTTCTAGGTGTCAAAGAAATAGGTAGTGGATTGAAATATCACTTTGAGGTGGGCAGCAAAAAGTAGCATATAGCAGAGATTCAACATACAAAGTTTCTTTTTAACCACCTCAAAGGATCTGCGCTTCTGTTGCTCTGCCCTTGAGTAGTCCGGGAAAATCATGACCTTAGAGTTTTGGTGTCATAAGCCTGTCTGGGTCCTGTCCTCCCACAGAATTTTGTCACTGTCCCTGAAATTCAAGAGCCGTAGTATCACAGGACAGGGGGGTACACCAACCGAGGGCCGGGGTGCCAGCGAACGGTGAGCCCACTCTATAACGAAGTTGGCGGACAGCTTGCCCATTGGCATCCATGCGCGGAACCACACCTCCAGTGCCACAGCCAAGTCAGATGTGTCTAGGGCCTCCGGCAGGCCCACCAGCCACAGATTATTGCGCCGAGTGCGGTTCTCTGCATCTTTCCCCGTCTCCTGTAGGTCTGCCACCGATGTCGCAAGGGTCTGAACCTGGTGTTTAAGGAGGGCCAGGTCATCTTCCGCCGTCGAAATATGTTTTTCCACCTCGCTCACTCTCCCGGTCACACCTCGCAGGTCCTGGTGAATCAGCAAAAGATCTACATGCAGCTCATCTACCTTATTCTCCACGGCCAAACCTGAGTCCTGGATTGCCTTAAGGATCACTTTGAGGTCCAGACAGGGGGCAAGCAATGCAGGGGGCGAGCTGGCCACCCCAACCACCCCACCGGGCAGGGAAGGTATATTGGTCCATTGTCCTCTGGGCCTGCATAGGCTGCAGCTGCTTGGTGCGGCCCATCGCCGCTTGCGCGATCCCCCCGAGGAGGTGGCTTAGTTCTCAGCCTCTTGTAGCCTCACAGTGCTCGATTGGGGAAGGGGAACGAGAGGAGAGAGACCACCACACCTCGAATCGTCTCTACCCAATGGTGTTGGGGAGCAAAATGGAAAGAAGGAGGCGGGCCCCAGACGTTGGATCTTTACTGCCCTAATTTCAACGTCGCCTCAACGACCTCCTCCAAGCTGCCATCAACCAGGGTCCATCTTCAGCCATCCCCTTTCCCCAGGAAAGGGGGGTAGATGATATCAGGAGACACCCTGCTCCCATCTTTGGTGCCCCCCCACGTCTCCCATGCTGATGTGGCTCCTACGTACTCACCACCGCCTCCTGGGCTGCCCGCCGAGGCCAAGGGCCATCCACGCCCTCTCATCAGGCCCAGCAGGTCCAAGGACTTGTTGCATGGCACCCACCAATCACATTGGGTGGTGCTGCGCTTCACTGCAGGTTCCGGCCTCCTCCATCAGTCCCCGGGCCCACCAGCACTGATCCTCCTCTCCTGCCATTCCAGCTGCTACAAGTACCACTGCACCAGGGCCCCTCTTTGGGGCCCACCCCCCCAGGGGAGGCAGCCTGTGGCAGGCACAGCTTACTTGATCTCCAGTGAGGGGGTCCTCCTCCATGCTGCCTTCCCATCCATTGGGGCCCACAGCACCCGGGGTCCCAGTGCGGCAGTCGCCATCATGAAATCAGGTGCAGTGGGTCCATCGCGCCACCCAAGGGCGGCGATCCCACTCACCTCCTTGGCCCAGACTGGGCCGCCCTCCGGCTGCTGTTCTCTTTTGGGGGGTTCTCCCATTCCAATGCTCTCTGGGCCCAAAAACTGGGGCCCACACACTGCGCCTACCATCTTGAGGTCAGACGGGCCAATTGCTGGTGTGTCGCGACCCCCAGGTGCGGCAATGCAGCTCCTCTGGCACCTGCCCCGACCAGATCCAATCTGCCAGCCACCTGTAGGACCTGCTCAGCGGCCTTAATGCCGTCCGTGTCACCTGATGGTGCCGGATTCAGGGCAGCCCGCAGATCCCCGCTACATTGCGGCTACCATGTTGGCTTCCAAAGCCACGCCCTGCTCAAGTGCACATTTAGAAGTGGCCACTCGTGCTAGCTGTTCATGTTCTGTTGAAGTTAGCACTATTTCTTAGCATTATTTACAAAGGTAAACTTACACTTTTGTGTAAGTTTACATATTTTTCCTATTCACTATTTCTTTCTTTACTGGTTAATAACAAAGGTTTACCCTTGCAAGTATGTGCTCTCATCTGAACAATATTTGTGTGGTTCACATTTACATCAATAAAGTTAAACTACCACTTGTAATAGTAGATAGTACATATTCAAGCCACAAGGGGAGTTAGTGCACTCACAAGGTTTCCCTCTGCAGTCTCAGAGGTCGAGTAAGCTCAAGGGTCCAGTAACATCATTCATTCTCAAACGTAGGGCTCAGAATGTAAGTAGCATGTCTTGAGATAGCATCTGTACACTGTCTTCCTACGTGTTATACACTCTACAAGGTAGACCTCTACTTTGGTGTCATATGCAAAGTGGAACAGTTCAATTGGGAAAGTCTATGGTGCTCTAGTGTTGCTTTTCGTTTCTGCTCTTGTGACATACACATCCCAAATTAATCCAATAGGACCCCTCCCACTCCTTTGTCTAATCAGAGTAACCACAGCCACTTCTGCTTTAACCAATCTCAGAAGGTTGCATTGGCAGAGAGCCATATCAAGTGTTGTGCACTCTTTCCATGATATCGCAATGCAGTGCTGAACAGCATAAGGGCCACATCTATGAATCTACTTTAGAGCTTAGCATTTTTAGGTCTCAGCATTAGACCCAAGAGACACATCTGTGGTGTGCAGAACAATGGCTGGTCTATTTGCCCTTAGATTGCATCCACTACCTTTTTTCCAGCTATGTTGCAGCACACGCATTCTCACATCATATATTAAAAGCCTGCTTTGACTTGATGGCATCTAGGCCACTCAGAGACTGGTCTCCCAAACATGTGTTTTATGCCTTTTGAGGTAATGTACATTTGTTGTAATGTTATGTGTATTTGTAAAGCACATTATCACTGCTGAGGGTATTCTGGCACTGATTACATGTGTATGTCTAGCCCTGCGTGGGGTAGGAACATAACATAAGAGGTTTTCTGTGAGCAGCCTATCTTTCATACTAACCAATAGTGTTACTGGTAGCTTTCGAAGAAGTAGCTAGCATCATATTTGTCCTGCTATAAATTATGCAATTCACCATTGTCCTCACAGCACTTTGGGCCAAATGTACGAAGGATTTTTCTGATCAGAAAATGCTCGATTTGCAGAATCAGGCTGTTTGCGACAATAAAAATGCCTTTTGTATGTACCAAGCCCTGTTTTCCATTCGGTAACCTATTACCAAATCGCAAATTGGGTTTGCAATTCAGTAGTAGGAAGGGCATATTTAGGGCATCCTTTCCGAATACGGAATCAAAGTGGTATGTATGAATGATTTTTCTGTTTGAAACGCATCCCATTTTTCTTCTAGAAAAAGGGTTGCATTTACAAAAACATTGCTTTAATGAAAAGCAATCACAGACATGGTGGTCTACTGATCCCGCAGGCTACCATCCCTTTGATTTTTGACACTCCCAATGTATCGCAAAACAAGACCTAGCTCATGATTATTAATGACGTAGGTCCATTTGCTATCCACTGGGAATCTCAAATAGTGTTAAAATCACTTTAGTACATTTATATTTGCGATTACCAAATAGCGAATTGCAAAAGTTAGCTATTTAGTAATCACAAACCATTCCCTATGTACATCTGGCCCTTTATATTAAAGCCTTCTTTCCCTGTGCACTTTTATCAAAGAATAACCCTTTAGATAACGCTTTGCAGTGCATACAACATTTTAGTGCATGGTACCTTTTAGCAGGTTCATCACAATGTTTCTGACTGATATGGGGGGAGGGGGTAACTGACTCGTACTGTGCCCTGGGCTCTGCTAAACAGGCCCAGGACCAGTTCTCTGAATAAAAGATATATGGTAAAATGGTACAGTTACAATTGGCAATGACAGACTGCAGCAAGTCCCCAGTAGATAACAGGTCAAGGGGGATTCAACTACCTATAGGGTTCTAGTTATAATAAGGCAGGGAAGTTTATATGGCCATTAGGTTTCCTGCAATGGAGTGTGCACTGCTGTGTTGTCTGCTGTCATTTGTAAAGGCAGCCCTGCCTTGCAGACTGTCTTTAAAAAGTAAAATGTGTGCAAATTTGAAGTTGGAATTAAAGGTACAGCTAAAGGGATAATGTACCTTATTTTTACATATGTCACCCCTATGGTGTACCCTAGATGACCCAGGGGTGGGGTGCCATATAGCTATAAGAAGATTATATAAGATGTTTTATATGCCCTGGTAAGGGAAAAACTGCATGTTTCACTTTTTACTACATTAGGCTAACATGGGAATATTTTCCATAAGCATCAGTATTGCTAGGAAGGAGCTAAATGTGCCATAAAATTACCCCAAAGAATGGTGTTGATAAATCAAACATATTACAACTGTTGAATTTATCATAACTAATATAGAAATTAAGTTAGAAGACTTTCTTTCCTATAAGCCAAACTCTAGCCTGCTAGTGGCCTCTGATTGGTCAGCCTTAATAGGCGTAGCCATGCTGCTCTGATGGGATGATGAGTGGCCTGCACTGGGCACAGGTTACCTGATGGGGGAGGTCAGAAGATGAGGCCAGGCCAGGA
Organism: Pleurodeles waltl; assembly: GCF_031143425.1. Classification (NCBI taxonomy): domain Eukaryota; kingdom Metazoa; phylum Chordata; class Amphibia; order Caudata; family Salamandridae; genus Pleurodeles; species Pleurodeles waltl. The sequence continues at coordinate 369,461,882 of NC_090437.1, read as the reverse complement.
AGGGGACTGGGTAAATTAAAATGGGCTTCAGAGGAAACAAGATAGAAATGAATGCCAGCCAGGCCTGCTCTTTCACCTCGTACCCCACAGATAGACAGCAGTCCCAGGAAAGAAATTTGCAGATGTCCAGAGGGGGAGTGTCAATGAAAATGAGCCACTCCAGTAAGTTGGTTTAGCCAGGTATTCCCCTGAGGGGCAGCAGTGGCCTAAAATAAAATTGCCCCCCAGAGGAGCGACCCTTGCCTAAAGAGTTGCTCCCCATCTGTAAAAAAATAAAAAATAAAAATCCCTGGTGCCTAGTGGTTTCTGCCGCCCTTGAGGACAGATTGGTCTAATAAAAATAGGCCGATCTGCCCCTAAGGGGGGAAGAAATGGCCTAAAATAAATTCTCCCCCCCCAGCGGAGCGACTCTTGCCTAAGGGGTTGCTCCCCTTGCATGAAACTGACTAACATAAAAAACCTTGGTGTCTAGTGGTTTCTGCCCCCACCCCCGGGGGCAGATTGGCCTAATATAAATAGGCCGATCTGCCCCAAAGGGGGGCAGAAATTGGCTAAAAATAATTTTCCCTTAGGTGAGCGACCCTTGTCTAAGGGGTCGCTCCCCACATATCAAAAACCAAAAAAAATCCCTGGCTTCTAGGGGCTTCTGCCTCCCCCCCTGGGGCAGATCGGCCTAATTAAAATAGGCCAATCTGCCCCCAGGGGGGCAGAAAAGGCCTAATTGTAAATTGCCCCTCTGGGGAGCGGCCCTTGCCTTGCCTAGTGTCTAGTGGGCATTGCAGCATCCTGATCGATTCACGATCGGGCTGCAGAAATGCTCACAGAGGCATGAAAGGAAAGGCCTTTCCTATCCTTTCATGCCTCTGCCTGCCCCCACCTCCCAGTCGGAAGACAAATGCAAAGCATTTCTCTTCCAGATCGTGCTGGAAGCTCAGCTTCCAGCGCAATGGGAATTGACCTCCGATTCAATCAGCGCGCAATGAGCGCTGTCATCAGACATCACTGACGGGGCAGGGAGGGTCAGGGGTGGAATGGGAAGTGATTCCCCTTCCATCCCTAACGGGGGTGTGCGTGGGAGGCTGACGGGGGGAGTGCTGGCCGAGGACAAGACCACCTGCCCCAGGCGCCCTGAGTGTTAATGAACAAATAATATAAAGGTTCCATGTAGAAATTTATTGAACGCTATTGCAAGAATTGTAAACAATATAATGTGTTTACACTGCTTAAGCTATAACTTAATAAAGTCTTAACATGGCATATGTTTTTAATACGTGCTGGGATTCTCAAAAGAATACAGTCAAAGACAACTCCTAAGACGCATTTGTATTTCACTACAACATTACTGTTCACACAAAGAATGAGGTCATACACCCAATATGCATGTATACATGTATATGATATTTCTATATACCTTGATCTTGAAAATAGTGGTGTGCTGTATAGGGCTAAAGACAAGCAAACAGTCAACGAATGGCAAGAGGGGTAGCTGGTTTGTGGATGGTTAATGCATGATGTAGTGTTCTTTAAAGAGTTGCATTTTCAACTATTTCCTAATCTGGTGTCTCATTGGGTAAGTAATAATAGATATGGGTGTGTTGTTCCAGATTCTGGGTGCAAAGATGGAAAAAGCCTGGGGCCATATTTATACTTTTTGACGCAAAACTGCGCTAACGCAGTTTTGCGTGAAAAAAATTAGCACCGGCTAACGCCATTCTGAAGCGCCATGCGGGTGCCGTATTTAATCAATGACGTTAGCCGGCGTTAGCCGCCGGCGCTGCCTGGTGTGCGTGAAAAAAAAATGACGTACACCAGGCAGCGCCGGCGTAGGGGGATATGGAGCTTGGGCGCCAAAAAATGGGGCAAGTCAGGCTGAGGCAAATTTTTCGCCTCAACCCGATTTGCGCCATTTTTTTCGACTCCCAACCCCCATTGAAATGACTCCTGTCTTAGCAAAGACAGGAGTCATGCCCCCTTGCCCAATGGCCATGCCCAGGGGACTTATGTCCCCTGGGCATGGTCCTTGGGCATAGTGGCATGTAGGGGGGCACAAATCAGGCCCCCTTATGCCACAAAAAAAATTAAAAAAAATACTTACCTGAACTTACCTTAATGTCCCTGGGATGGGTCCCTCCAGCCTTGGGTGTCCTCCTGGGGTGGGCAAGGGTGACAGGGGGTGTCCCTGGGGGCATGGGAGTGCACCTCTGGGCTCCTTCCGAGCCCACAGGTCCCTTAACGCCTGCCCTGACCAGGTGCTAAAAAACGGCGCAAAAGCGGCTGGACGTCATTTTTTTTTGACCCGCCCACTCCCGGGCGTGAGTTTTGCCCGGGAGTGTAAATACGGCGCACATGCCTCGGAGTCAATTTTTTAGAAGGGAACGCCTACCTTGCATATCATGAACGCAAAGTAGGTGTTCACGCTAAAAAATGACGCAAACTCCATGGACTTTGGCGCTAGACGCGTCTAACGCCAAAGTGTAAATATGGAGTTAGTTTTGCGTCGGAATTGCGTCAAAAAAAACGACGCAAATCCGGCGCAAACAGAGTATAAATATGCCCCCTGGTGTTTTTATTCTTTTGCACACTTCCTAGACTACGGTTTGATATGCCCTGGTTGTGAGTTTGTTGAAAACCACCAGATATGATGAGCTTGTCTGCACAATAAGTGAGCCTGCTTGCATGATGGCTTTGTAAATTATATAGCTGGTGTTGAACATGGCGTGGGCCAACCAGTGGAGCCAATGAATTTCATCAGGATGGCGGTAATCTGATAATATTTATTTGTATTTCTTGTCTGAACTGGGAATTTTGATGACCTTTCTCAGGGATTAATTAAGTGTAAACCATATAACTGAAGTGATCACGCTAGGATTTTGATGTTTCAAAGTTTTTTTAAAATAATCTAATACAAAAATGAATCCAGCTGTACTTTCACATTATATGAACTCAGTAATTAGAAAAGGCTTTTCAATCGAGATGTAATTTGTTTTAGCTCAACTCTTAACTTTAGAACATAAAGCCCTTGGCTCTAGCCTTAGCAATGTAATTGTGAATATGTGAAATGTAGTGAAGATGTGTAAATCTAAAGTGATGATCATTATTTTGTATTTTCTCCCAGGATCCCAACCATGTACAGCCCTCTATGGCTCCCTAACTGTACTTACACAATATAAATACCATAGATGCATGTGCCCATCACAACATTTGTAGTATACACAGCACTCCTCAATGGATTCCTTAATATTGACCGATACAATTTGAATCTATTACAGACGCAGCAGAGTGGAATACAACTGGACAATGAAGAGTGGACATTCTGAAGCTGGGGGACATGTTTCAAATGCAAGAAACAAATATTAAGTATGTGTGTCTCTGAATATCTTTTAATATAACATGATCTAAATTTATTAGACAGCTTACTTGTTTCCCTCACAGCAAATGGCGACCATGAAGAAAAAGTGGTACATAATGTGATATAGGTGCTTGAGAAGGCAACATTGGACAGGCATTATGGGCCACGTGTACGAATATTTAGAATTGCGGTTTCCTAATTGCAATTCCATGCGAATTGCAATTAAGGAATCACAATTCCAAATGTAAGAAACTCCATTGAGTTTCTTTTGCGATTCCCGGTGGGTCACAATTAGATCTGCCTCACTAATATTAATGAGGTAGGTCGCAATTTGCAACCCACCAGGAATCGCAAAAATCACAGGAATGCTGGTCTGCTGGTGTCAGCAGACCACCATGTCTGTGATTGCTTTTAAATAAAGCAATCTTCTTTTTTTAAACACAGCCCGTTTTCCTTAAAGGAAATCAGGCTGCGTTTAAAAAGAAAAAAATGAAACATTTCAGTTTCATTTTTTGAAGCGTAGGCAGTGGTCCATGAGACTACTGCCTACTCTTAAAAAACTTTTTTGTGTGCATTCACGCAAGGGGAAGGGGTCCCAAGGAACCTCTTCCACTTTGTGAATGGGTTAACACCAGTTTGAAATTGGTGCTACCTGAGATTGTTTTGTGACAGCATTCACGGTCACAAAACAATCATACATACCATTTAGAGTCGGTATTATGAAGGGACGCCCTGAACACGCCCCTTCCTAGTACCGAATCTCAAAACCCAAATTGCGCTTCAGTAACAAGTTACCGAATCACAGTTTGGACTTTGTACATCTCAAAAAGCATTTTTCTAGTCGCAAACGGTCCAATTCCGACTAGAAAAATTCTTCGTACATGTGGCCCTATATGCTGTTATTTTGCAAATGTATATTTTTAACGGAATCATTGTCTTTGTAAACATGTTTTCTGATAAGGCTGATGATATTATATAAAAATGTCCCTGTTTTTTCTTTAGAAAAACAGTTTTGAAGATAAGAGAAAATGTGTGATGAATGGTGTCTGACTCAGAAACCTATTTTCTTTCAAATTTCCTAAAAACAACTGATGCAAATGTACTTACAAAGTACACATTTGTTTACCTTGAGAGAGTGTAAAATCTGCCTCTAGGTCTAAACAAGCACTGAAGCATTATTCTCTTGTCCAAACCTTTGATAACTATAAATGCATGCCACACATTACTGAGCCTGAGCATAGACCTTCAGTGAGGACCAAATAAATGTACAAAATCTGTGTCATTGTGTGGTGACAATAAAGCACTCTCTTACCGGAGATAGCAAAGATTTAGGGAAATCACCGAAGTGCAGGGGTGGCTTCTTCACTATGGCAAAAGTGTGTCGCTTCACTGGCTGAGCCGGCAGCAGAAAAACAAAATGATAATTTACTACTGTTTTATTTTTTTGCTTCTAGCACGGCCAGCAGGGTAGGGAGGGGTAGGGCTAGGTCATGTGAGGTTGGATGGGGAAGCAGGGAGAAAGGAGGAGGGGAGAGTGCACCTACGTGCACATGTGTGTTTGGCCCGACGGTGAGACCAACCAAACACACTTGCGCACTTGGGTTTCTCTAGCCTGGCAATGTTCAACAGCCGGGCTAGTGAAACTGCACAGACCCCAGGGCTGTATCTGAGTGGCAGTGACACTGCTTTCATGCCAAGTTTAGCTTGAAGGCAGCACAAGGATTGATGGGGAGCCTGTGCTGGTGTCCCAGCAGAGAATGCTGGGACACTACAAATGGAGGGACGAGCAAGGTCGCAGAGATGGAGGCAAGGTAAGTGTGTTTTCTTTTTTTTTTTTACCTCATCTCTGCCTCCCCCCAATACAGTGGTCACTGCTACAAAGAAAACAAAATACACATGTATTCTGGAACCAGGGCTGAGCTCACGAAAGCACTCCACTACAACATAAGATTAAGCGCAAATCTGCTGCACTAAGTACATGTGGTCTCAATATAGACCTAATTGTATACCAACTGTGATATACTGCACATAACTACTGGCTTTTCACTCTTGCCACTTCCATTCTCCTGCACTTTAGCGGTGCTGTGTCACACTGCTTATTCCTCCTCCAAGTGTGTATGATGTCTCCATCCTCAGAAGTTCTTCCTTTTGCATGTGGTCTTTCTAGGCCTATTGAACCTGATCTTACCTTTCTTTCATACCCCCCCTCCCGGGTAAATCTATACATAACCACTGCAACATATTTAGGGGTATGTTTATACTCTGTTTGCACTGGATTTGCATTTTCTTTTTACGCAAATCCGGCGCAAACTTAACTCCATAGTTATATTTTGACGCTAGATAGGTCTAGCGTCGAAATATTGGAGTTAACGTCATTTTTTGCCTGTGGAAAACTACCTGGCATCAATGAGGTGCAAGGTAGGTGTTCCCAGGCAAAAAATGACTCTAAGGCCTTTGCACCTTATTTATCCTCCCATGCAAAAATTACGCACAGGAGGAGGAGGGCCTTAAATAATGGGGCTAAGCCTGTTCAGTGCCATTATTTAACACCTGGGTCAGGGCAGGCGTTAGGGGACCTGTGGGCCATTTTCCATGGTCAGAGGCCATGGAAACAGCCCACAGGTGCCCTTCCCTGCACCCAGGGACGCCCCCCACCCACACCTGGAGGCCACCTAAGGATGGGGGGGACCCATCCCAGGTAAGTCCAGGTACGTTGTTGGTATTTTATTTGCAAAGTGCCATAGGGGGGCTTAACTTGGGCCCCCCACATGGCACTGTCCCCAATGGCCATGCTCAGGGGACATAAGTCCCCTGGGCATGGCCATTGGGCAGGGGGGCATGACTCCTGTCTTCACTATGACAGGAGTCATGTCCATGGGGGTTGTGCGTCAAAGAATGACGCTAGTCAGGTGAGAGTCATTTTTCTGACTCTAACCTGACTAGCGCCATTCTTTGACCCACAACCTCCTGTTTCCCCTACACCTCCCCCACCAGGTTAGCATCATTTATTTGGACGCTAATTGGGCCTTACCGCCGGCTAGCATCATTCCTTAAATATGATGCCCAGCTGGCGTGCAGGAATGGTGCTAGCTGGCAGTAAGCCTTTTGACGCAAACCTGCGCTAATGCAGGTTTGCGTCAAAAAGTATAAATCTGGGCCTTATTTTTTTAATTTAAACAACAATTTTGCCATTAATATTTAGATATCTCAGCTTGTTTCTTCAAGTTCTTCTATTGACTATGGTATACAATGATACTATTATAATGTGAAGTACCCGCAAACTACTCATTGCACGAACGCTCTATAAAACGGTTAAAAAAAAAGTAAACTACTATTGCCCCCAAAGGTGGCTAATGCATATCATGGAATGGAGAGTAGATCTGAATGCTACTTGTTTAGAAGATGTACAGGTTTAAAGAGTTTGTCTGTACGAGTGCAATTTAATCTAAAAAATAAAATGAATGCGAGCCTACTTATACAGCTTCTTCATTCGGTTCAAAACTGTACATCAGAACTTTGTGCACATGATTCTGAAGAAGATTAGTGAGTTTCCAGAGCAATCTGCAAAAATAGCTAGAAATAGTGGACTCCAAGCCTTGGTTATACAATTTCAAAGCAGATCAATGTAGATATTTATGCTGAAAAACAAACAATATACTACAGAAAAGCACCCTAAAACGGCACTATGTACATGGCTCAGGCTTAGCTCTTTTACAAAAAGTATAACTGCATCACAGTGACACAGTAAATTGCCTGTCAGACACAGATTGTGAATGTAATCCCTGCAAATGCCAAGAGGTGAACCAGGTTTGCAAAACTGCTGATATAAAAGGTGTGATGAGAGCTCATTGGCTCACAGTACACTCTGTGGTATACTTAAGTGTCTGGTGCCTGCCTTGTGGACTGAACCATTAGAACAATGCCTTCAGCATTTTAAAAGTAGCCAACAAAATGATATTGCTTCAGAAAGTTAGCAATGTCCTCAGTGGCACAGCTTAAGGATTGATAACATTCTAAAGATGAAATTGGGTGTGTGTGGTTGTGGGTTTGTGTTATTATCCTTGTGGGGACTTGGGTGTGATAACACACCCCAGCTGTGGACTTGACTGCACTGTGGGGACCTGAACCCAGGTTCCCACAAGGTAATGTCTTCTAAATGGTAAGAAATGACTTCAAGAGTGTTTATATTTTTGCTGAGCTCTGCCTCTGGAGACAGGAGGTGGTACTGTAGTCTCAAACACACCTTGCATTTAAACACAAATTGCTCACCAGAAACACATGCTAGCAGCAGAAGGGACAGGCACTCCAAAGGTAAAGCTGCACAATCCAGTGTTTATGCAGATATATATTTCATACTCATTAACATTTTTTCTATTTATTCAAATAAAACTGTATTTACATGAAACTATTACATTTAGACCTTTTGTGCCTGAAAATTGGAATTAGGGTTAGTTTCAAATCCCAGACAACTTAACTATTACCATTTGATAGTGACAAACAACAAATGTAAAGGACTAAAGAATAATGGTGCACTGCAAAACAAAACATTAACAGATCTGACCATTTTCTTTGCGAATAACTTTGAGGCATGGATACCTATTGCTACATTTTAATACTCCTATCAGGAATTCTTTATGTTGCTTTGCCTTTATTCACATATTTATATGCACTATTGAATATGTTCATTTAGATGGTGGCTAGATGAGTGAATGACTAGCTTTGCACTGCTCTAAAAGCTACTCTCTCTCAGAAAGTGAGCAAAAGCAATGTCATGCCCAAACACATTGTTAACTATAAATTTAGTGGACTTATTAGAAGATGTGTTCAAATATCATCATAATATTTACTTGGAGCGATTTAAAGGGCACAGCAATATTCAGTTTGACATTAATGTATGACAGATCCACTGCTTTCAGTTCAAAATCACTGAACAATTGCAAGTTGTTCTTTGACTTAAGCTGCAACATACCTTTGCAGTAGATCAGCACACCGAGCATTTTTTTTTATGACCAGGGCCACTGTAATTGTCTGAATCTGCAGCTTGGGTGTTTTGTGTATGCTTATGGATTTGTTGTATTTGCCACATAGGCGGTCATTCTGACCGCGGCGGGCGGTGGTCGGCGCCTGCCATGCGGTTACCGCCGAATGACCGCCCCGTGGTCAAAAGACCACGGCGGCCATTCCAACTTTCCCGCTGGGCCGGCGGGCGACCGCCAAAAGGCCGCCCGCCGGCCCAGCTGGAAAGCCCCTGCAACGAGGAAGCCGGCTCCGAATGGAGCCGGCAGAGTTGCAGGGGTGCGACGGGTGCAGTGGCACCCGTCGCGATTTTCACTGTCTGCAAAGCAGACAGTGAAAATCTGTATGGGGCCCTGTTGGGGGGCCCCACAACACCCGTTCCCGCCATCCTGGTTCTGGCGGTGAAAACCGCCAGAAACAGGCTGGCGGGAAGGGGGTCTGAATCCCCATGGCGGCACTGCAAGCAGCGCTGCCATGGAGGATTCCCTGGGCCAGGGGAAAACCGGCGGGAAACCGCCGGTTCCCCTTTTCTGACCGCAGCTTTACTGCTGCGGTCAGAATAGCCCAGGAAGCACCGCCAGCCTGTTGGCGGTGCTTCCGCTGGCCTCCGCCCTGGCGGTCAGAGACCGCCAGAGTCGGAATGGGGCCCATAATCCACAATCCAACATCTGCTGCATAGTTCGCAGATTTTAAAAAAAATTAAAAAAATTCAGTCAAATGGATCAAAAATTACTAAAATGCAGAGACATGTTGATGTGCACTTTAAACTCTTCTTGGAGTTGATTGTTAATATTAACATATCAAAAAACATACAAAAACATACCTTCCTTGAGAGGGAGAAAGGAATGAAACAGGTTTTCTTGTGCCAAACAGTACTCAGACTTGACAGGTTAATTTAAAGACTATTACAATTCATTTTTACATAACTTTGCACTGTTGCAAAATTTGGAACATGCCACTTTTGCATAATTTTTGCAGTATGTATGGAACAGAAGGAAACAAGATGCTAATTTTCTGCATGTTTATATGCAAATGAAAGGGGAAAACATTCTTATCCACTTAGATTATAAAACTAGGGCAATGCAGCACAGCAACTCCCCCTGCTGCACTGCTCTGCGTCAAAGGGAAAGGGCAGGAATGCTTTGTATCTTTGGCAGATGGCGCATTCCTGTCCTTCCCGTCTGTGCTGGTGACGTTTCAGCAGCCTAATACCCATGCAGGCACCATGGTGCCAGGGTGTCTGCATTGTAGGCAGTATTGTTTTTTTGTGTGGGAAGGGGCACCTTACTGCACAAAAAGAATCCTGGGAGGCTTTTTCCTCTTTCTTTGTGTGCTGCATTTTGCAGGAAAAAACTGGATGAAATAAAGATATTTCTCCTTGTTGCTCCTCCTCTGGGAAGGCCACGGTTTTGGAGCCTCTCCAGGTTTACAAGCTTTTGTAAATCTTGGGGTGCATGAACATTCATGGGTGTTGCATGGAAACAATCACCGCAAAGCCCATGGAAAAGCACCCTTGAATAGGGTAAGACAATATAGTGATTTCCACTGCCTTGCCTTACTCCATATCTGTGAGGCCATTCAAAGCCATGCAAAGTGGCTTTTCGTGGCCTCATAGATATGAGTTCAAGGTTAGTACTACCATTGTGACACAAAACATTACATAGTGGTTGAGCAAAGGGCTCATAGATATGCCCCTCAATATGAAGGAAAGTGAGTTTCCTGAGTTTCTCATTAAAAACAAGTTGAGTGAACATTGCAAAGTCAGTCTGCTCCATATTTTCATGCAATACACTGTCAAAGGTTTTTCCTTTGCAGTAGAACCCCACTATATGAGCAGAATAATTAAAATAAAAAATCAAGAATCGATGTATGCAAGGATTATTTTTTGCATTCCGCCTCTGTTGTTGACAGGGTGCAAAAATGTTAACATGGAGTAAAGCTTGCTTCTTTCCCTAATATGGAATCAAAAGCAATAATAGTGCCAACATAAATGCTTCATTTTATTGTAATGCTGCAGATTTCTGAAATATGGCCTCTAATACCAATAGATGGGCTCAGCATGACTTCACAGAATTTCAAAATACATTTGAATTTCAAGGGACAGTGAGTTTGAACAATCGAAAATTATTCTTTGAGGGTGGTGTGGTGTAAAATCTCAAAGATAAAATAAGACTTTTGATATTGTTTATTATTAACGTTTTACATACATTACAATAGGCACTATTGTGCATCAAAAGAATATTATGTGAAGTACATTCGAAATACACTAAGCATAATAATAAAGTTGTAATTTTTTCCGTGGATGTTTTCTACAGCAAGCAGAGTAGCAAAACAGTAGTTCTATCTCTTTGTCCATTAGACTTTGTTTCTAAGGACCTAAGCCCAGATTTACTATGATTTTGTATTGAGGGTCACATCATTTTGTGGCACAACCCCCAACGCAAAATCATTTTTGGTATTTACTAAGCCGTGCAAAGTCACTATGCAAAAAAAACATGATGGACGTAATGCTGAACAATGCAAACATTCACCCCGCAGTCACAAACATCTGAGTTTAATCCATTGTTTTTTTTTGCTCACCATGCCACCCCAGTCTTGACCCTGTTCTTATGGGAACAGTCCAGCCTGAACTGCCAAACCAGGTCCTCCCTGGACTGGAAACAAGCATCCTAGAACCAGTATCAGGGTATCACCCTTCATCAGCTAGGATAGCTTTAATCCAGTGGCGCAGAGAGCACCAGACCCAGGTCTGGGCATACCCTTCCCACTTGGGGCGACAAATGCAAAAAGAACAGATGAAGAAGGGAAAGCAGAACAATGCAAACATTCACCCCAGTCACAAAGATCTGGTTTTAATCCATCTTTTTGTGCTCCCCACGCCACACCAGTTTGGACCCAGCCATATGCAAATCAGTCTTGACCCTGTTCCTCATGGGAACAGTCTAGCCCGAACTGCCAACCCAGGTCCTTGTTTCTTGGTCCAGGGAGGATCTAGTCTGGTAGGTCGGGCTGGACTGTCCCCATGGGGAACAGTGTCAAGACTGATTTGTATATGGCTGAGTCCAAAGTGGAATGGCATGGTGAGCAAACAAACTGATGGATTAAACTCAGATTTGTGCTTGAGGTCGAATGTTTGATTTGTTTGGCATTCTGTTCCTTTTGCATGCAAAGTGAATACGCACACAAACAACGCTTTCAACTCCCATCTCTCAGACACATCCCCACACCGAGAACAGGCTGCAAATAACTTCACCCACTGGTTCACAGAATGAGCCAACACAAATGTCCCTGCCAAGCCAGCCAAACCAAAGTACCAGCCAGGAGAGACAGCTGGTTCACCTCAGAGCTGAAATCCTCCACAGGCAACTGCTAGCAACTAGAAAGGAAGTGGTATACTAGTTAAAAGACAGGAGACCATACCACCTTCGAAAAAACACTTAACCAGTACCACCACCTCCTGAGTAAAACAAAGAAGAACACTCTAGCTGACCACATATATGCCAGCACAAGCCAAAGCAAGGCACTCTTCATCATCATGAAGGAGTTCTCCAACCTCGCAGGCACAGGGAATTACATCACCCCCTCCCAAGAACTGTGTCATACCCTGGCGTACTTCTTCCATGACAAGATCTAATTTCAGCCATTTACGAGACCTTCAAACTCCAACTCCCCACTGTCAACAGCATCAGCCTACTCACATCCATGAACACAAACCCCAAACACCTGCTCACACATTGGGCGCCTCCCACAACTCAAGCCACAATCTCCATCATGAACTTTCTACACTCTGGAACACCCTTGGACCCATGTTCCCACCACATCTTCAACCTTGGTAGCCAGTCGATTGATGATAAACTCAAGAAAGCCTTGAACATGTCGATCATCATGGCCTCCTTCCCTGAAGACTGGAAACATACTCACGTGAGGACCCTCCTGAAAAAAGCATCCGCTGATCCTGCAGATCTGAAGACTAACGGCCCATCTCTCTGCTCCCCTTTCTGGCAAAGGTTCTCAAAAAGGCAACTATCTAAACACTTGGAACACTACAACCTCCTGAACCCCTCTCAATCCAGATTCTGATGCAACCACATCAGCGAGACAGCCCGGATCGCAGTCTCCGATGACATCAGGGCCCTCCTAGACCACAGCGAAACAACAGCCCTCATCCTCCTGGACCCATCAGCCACCTTCAACTTTGTCTCCCACCAAATCTTGATCAACAGACTCCACAAAATTGGAATCCAGGGAGAAGCTCTCAAATGGATGGCCTCTTACTTTTCTGGAAAAACCCACACAATCCGTCTCGCACCCTTCATCTCAGAACCCAGGAGATCTTCTGTGGTGCACCACAAGGATTGTCCCACAGCCCACCCTCTTTAATATGTGCACGAACCCCCAGGCCAACACCATCCTATGCTGACAACACCCAGCTTATCCATTAACTGTCAGAAGACCACTCCATCACCGGAACCAACTTCCGCAGATATATGGTGAACATTGCCGACTGGATGAAGAATGTCTCAAGATCAACATGGACAAGACAGAAGTTCTCATTTTTGGGAACAACAACCACTCACCATGGAAATACTCTTGGTTGTCTGCTGAACTCGGCCCTTCCCCCATCCTGACAGACGATGCACACAACCTCAATATCATCTTGGACACCAGGTTAGCTATGAAGAAACAGGTAACGCAGTCTTATCCACTTGGTTCCACACCTACTCATGGTCCGTAAGATCTTCAGGTGGCTCCCAATCAACACCAGAAGGCCCTCATCACTAGCAGACTGGACTACAGTAACATTCTTTACATAGGAATCACTTCACACTTTCTGAAGACACTAGATATAATACAAAACTCAGCAGCAAAACTCATCCTTGACCTCCCCAGATGGACTCACATCCCCCTGCACCTCAAGCAGCTCTACTGACTCCCAATCCAGAAGAGATGCCAGTTCAAGATGCTGACCAATGCATACATAGCCCTTCACAACGAAGGACCAGCATACATCAACAAACAAATGATCTTCCACCAACCAACCAGACACTTGAGATCTGCCTCTCTTTTTCTTGCTGATACTCCCTGGATCCGCCGATTCAACAGCAGAGGTTGTTCCTTCTCTCACCTGGTGGGCAAAGCCTGAAACTACCTTTCCTCATACCTCAGAAATGCCAAATTCAGAAAAGGACTCAAGACATATCATTTTGAATTACCAGAGCACCATGAAGAAACTAGCAATGCCAGTGCCATGAGACCCTCACAGGTGATTTGCGACGCTTTATCAATCCCGATTGCTTGATTGATTGACAAAGCCTCTTTGTATGGCTTTGTGTGGTTTGTAAATAAAAAGTAATGCAACACATTGCACTGACTTTCAGTTGTGTGGAATAATACTAAAAGTACCCATATATGTTTACATGTAAATAAACTAAAAACCACAGTTTTAGCTAGCAACCAGGAAAACTATGATAAAGGAATACATGATACACTATGAATACTGTGAAAATAGGCCATTGTTTCCCAAACTGTGTGGTGGTTGCAAGATGACTTTTGGTGGGTCATGAAAGCCCAAGCAGTAAATAAAGATGCCTTTAAATTCTGTATTTATGTTGTGCTGTGCTTCAAAGATAGAAGTCAACTGCCAGGCTATGTCATATGACAAATTGATGCTTTTTGTTAGCATGAGGATTGGTGTTTACAAACTCCTCTCCCCATGGAGTCAGAGAAAGAAAAGTAAAGTACATTTTGTGACAATCTTGCTTTGGTATAGGGAGTGTGAAAGGAAAGGCTGAAAGAAGTCATTTCTTTGTAATACAGGCATATCTAAATACCTGTAAATAAACAGTACACATTCAGTAGTGATAAAAACAAAAATGAAGCATTTGTTTTGTAATTCTAAGTGTGATGGAAACAAAGATTTTTATAGAATAAACAAAAAAATCCAAGACACTTTACTTGGTGATGCACAAATGAACAATATTCACTGAAACCCAATTTCCACAAACTATAATTTGTGTGCAATTTAGTTTTATCAGTAATACTGTATGCTCGTACAAATCTAGTGGCCATTCTAATGGGAAATGGGCTGTCTATAAATGACAGTGTACTACTACATGATGATTTAGTTATATTAACAAATTGCCCGACTCATGTCCATTAAAGCTTGGTGGGACTTGAAAGTTTGTCATTCTAAAAATTCAAACATGGTTCTAAAAAGTTTGGGAAGCACTTAAATAGGTAATTACAAGGTGTAGGAGACTGGCTCTCTATAAAGTGCACAAAAATGACGTGCACTGTGAAGACAGTCCAAGCAACCCTACTTTGGTATCCAGAGGTAAAAAGGAGACCACCTAATGCTCTGTTTTTGTGGTAGTGTGGGGGAGCAGTTAGGCAAATCCAGGAGATGTGCTAAGCATTTGTTGTACTCACAGTATCAACAAATGTGGACACCCACTCAGAAAAATAACTCAAGACTATTTTACAAAAATACTTCAGATTTTTATAAAATCTTTAAGACCAAGATCATCAGTATATGGTAAGTACTTCTTTTCTTATGATCTTTCAAAATCTAGAAAATGTTCTGTTTTTGTGCATAATTATGCATCATAGGAATGAATGGGAAAACTTTAAAAATGCATATCAAATCAGGCAATGCTCTCACAAATGTCACCTTCTATTTTTAGGCTGAGCAGGTGAAGTGCCCACTGGGCCAACCGGAGAACATTGGGAGGTTCTTGGTTCAATCAGGAGCAGCAGCTGAAGGTCTTGGGGCTGGCAGCCAAAGGAGAAGGGTACCACTTGGAAACATACTGCAAAGTTGGACTTAAAGGTATGTCAGGTGGGTCACCTTGGAGAATGGAGGTCGAAAGGGATTATTGACACCTAGAGCACAGCTGGTTGGTCAATGCAGGGGCCAGGGAACCAAGGTGCAGCTTGATAGGTCAGCCAGGAGTCGTACATCTTGGAGTCAATGGGGTCAGGACCAGGTGACTTTGAGGGTAGGTTGCAGGTCAGTAGGGCCACTCTGGGTGGTAGTTCTAGGGTGTCCTGAAGTCCCTTGACTGGTGCTTGGCACTGGGATTTTGGGAATCCAGAGTGGACTTTTCTTCTGGGTGTCCGACATTGGTGGTCCGGTACCCCAGGTGGTGGTAAGCCACAGCTCTAGATAGTTCTGGTGCCGCCAAATACAATAGCAGCAGGTCTTGTCCTTCAGGGCTGTTGTATGAAATTTGGCCGGGCTGCTTGGTCTGGCTCTTTGGTCAGCAGCTATTCACTTTACCAGACTTCATGGGTTCCTTGCCTGCAGGCTGTAGCAAAGTGATACTTTCACTCCGAGGGAAGTTCTTGAAATCCTTACAGAAGGCTGGAGGGGCTCTGGGGTTTTGTAGAGTCCTTCAGGTTTCCAGGCAACACCTCAGTGGTGATGGTAAAGTCCTTGATGAAGCAGGTAGGGTTTGGCGCATTTGTCTTTCTGGAGAAGGGCTTCAGTTCTCGTGCCTTGGATCTTCATTGTCCTGGTCTTCTTTGTGTCCATCAAATCTGAGGTCTTGGTCTAGTGAAGTCCTCTAAATACTGCATTTAGGAAGAGTTATGGGGAGTACCTGGTAGTGGTCAATGGGGCACCTACCAAAGGGTGGCTATACCCATTAAGTGACCCCTTCCTGTGGGAATGGATCACATCCCTAACCCTGATTGGCTATTTCCCTATCATATAAGATGGAGGAAAATGAAATGGAGTGGTCACCTTGCCTGCCACACCTGAGGGGGGTGAAGGCTGGGGATGGCCTCTCCTCTTTTCCTTGCTAGGTTTGCCACCGGTTTTCCCATCTAAAGTGGGTCAAAATCATTGGGCAGACATCCGCTGCTCGCAGCGGAGGTGGAGGTCAAATTTCAAAGGAAGCAAAGCCTTTGAAGCTGACCACTGGTGCAGGGTACCTGCTTCAGAAAGGAAGTGTAACACGTCTGCCTAGGAAAGGCTTTGTGTTCTGGGTTCTGAAAGCCCAGGCTCTCACCCCAGGAGTCCAGAATCATGTCTGGTAGTGTCAGGCTTGTTGGGATCAGTCAGAAACCATGTCAGATTTTGCAGGGGACACCTCTAAGGTGCCCTCTGGGTACATTTTATAACAAATCTAACACTGGCATCAGTGTGGGTTTATTATTATGAGTTGTTTGATATCAATCAACCCAGGGTTTAGAGAGGCCATCATGTAGCTGGGGAATATGTAGTGACCAGTGACCAGTGTCCAGGACATGCATTTGCTATGGATTAGGTACACTTACTATGTCTAAGAATTAACAAAGACACAGTAGGGGCATATTTGCTCATGCAACATATGCCCTGACATGTAGTTCACCCTGCCTTAGGGCTGTAAGGCCTGCCAGAGAGGTGACTTACCTATTTTGCATGCAGTGTTAGTAGACATGGCACTCTTGGTGAATGCCATGTCGAGTTTGCAACTTTAGATACACCTTGTTGTGCACTTGCAATGGCAGTGTACATGAGGCTGGTGTGAGGCCTTTCAGAGTGACACAATTTGTACTGCAGCTTTGAGGGGCACTCTTTAGTACCCATGCCCTAGATACAAGGGGTAGCATTTACTAGGGACTTACAAGGTTGTACGATGGAACCACGAATGCCAGAACAACGCACGCTTTAACAATGCGGTCAGAACCACGACCGTGTCATTTCCACACATGCCTTTGCCAGACATGACTTTACAACAAATTTCATTACAAAAGCATGCCTAGTAAAGGCATGTGTGAAATCGCATGCAAAACAGCCTGGGTGGTTCTGTCATGCAGCCCCCCACCCGCCCTGAGGCCCAAAACTACCCCCACCCCTAATACCTAGACTACCCTGACCCCCCACCTGCCCTGAGCCCTAGAAAATATACTAGCCTGACCCCCCCCGCCCTACCATATAAACTAAAGTACTCTGACCCCCACCGGTCCTGAACCTAAAAAAAACGACCCCCACACCTTTGCCCCATAAAACTCAACTACCCCAACACCCCTACCCGCCCTGAGCCCTAAAAAAGAAAATTATCCCAACCCCCACCCCGTCCCTAAAAAGTAAACTACCTTGATACCCCCACCCACCATGAGCCCTAAAAAAACGACCCTAACCCCCACCACTAAAAACTAAACTACCCTGACACCCTCACCTGCTCTGAGCCATGTACTCTTCCCCAATAACCAAACTACCCCAATCCCCCACCCACCCTAAGCCCTGAAATAAAAACCCTGAATTATATATTCTGTCTTTATCAAAAGTTCCAGAAACATTTATAATAGTCTTGGATGTATTTTATTTTATTTTAATAAGTAATATTCAAGATATATCTATAAAGTCTGGTATGTTATATACAAAGTCTGCTACCTGTGTATTTACATTTTAAGAACAGCTACTAGGATGCTAGGTTAGCCGAAAACAAATCAGAAATAACTACTTGAAATTATGCATTGGTGCAAGGTGAGCACTACATTTTCACTGCTAATTCGCATGAATTTTCATTACAATTAAGTGGCATATCTGCTTTTTTATGTAATAATACCACTATTCTGTGAGTGCAAAATCTGTTTTGT
Organism: Pleurodeles waltl; assembly: GCF_031143425.1. NCBI lineage: Eukaryota > Metazoa > Chordata > Amphibia > Caudata > Salamandridae > Pleurodeles > Pleurodeles waltl. Next base: position 369,443,932 of record NC_090437.1, on the reverse strand, counting down.
AACCGTCACTGATTTAGCACTATTTTGCCAAATCTCAAACATCGCCAAATAAACGCCTAGGGATATACAACTAGCTGAATACCTCAGGAAGTTAATGCACTACTAGCTTTGTGTGATCTGCTAATCAAAGGTTTATTTAGTCATTAAATATCTTAGTTATAGTGCCCCACTTCAAGGCACCATGTGTAACCTGCATGTCACAAATTCATAACACAAGAAGACTGAATAGTGTGAACCAGCATGTTTTGTAGAGATGCTTGTGTACCTGCATCCCTGCCAACAATCTAATAGCTCTAGTCTTGCCTCTGCTTCTACCTATCTTCCTTGACTCTAATTTAGTACAGCTTGACCTAATTGTAATGCACTCCACCAATTAACTGGTCTCAGCATTCTTTCTTAAAAACAGTAGCAAAAATCCATTTGTCACTAAAATGAGAAAAGTAGCCTGTGTATCAGAGGTGATGAAGACTTGCAAGGATACCAGCATCTTACATATGTCAAAAAAGAAGGCAAGGGGAAGTACTGCCTGGCTTCTGGGTGTTGGGGAATGAGGCATTGTGCCAGCATAGGGCTGGGATACAGGGTGCTTGTTGCAGTGCTTCCTCACTCAGCCTTCAGTCACAGCTTCAAATTGGCCAGAGGCAGGATAGGTAGACGCAGGATGAGAGGAGGCTACTTGGCAATTAGTGTCAGCGTCTTATCCTGCAGTGCACTAGGAGAGAGGCAGTATATGTTTCACTTACTGCACCTAAACCTTCGCTTGGGAGGGGTCCCTGTACAGCCACAGTAGGATAGTACATGAAGCATATGTAAGAAGCCAAAAAGCACTGCCGGGAATAGGGCGGGGCACCTCTGTGAAGCTTTAGAGAAAGAATTAGCAACATAAATAAACTAAGTGCCTTGAAGAGACATGGCACTTTCATGAAGAATTGATGACAGCTTAATTTGGGTATTATTTTGGAAAATAATAGCCACCAGACCAAGGAAGACAGTGGGACTCCCATGTGAGCTACTGGGTATACATGAGTAGAGTTAGAAAACAATCTAGAAATAGGTACATGAAAGACATGGTAAGAAATGATACAACTGACGGATATTATGCAAAGTCATGCTAATGCAGGACACAATTTAGGAGAGGATTAGAAAAAATAAAATAGTTACTGGTATGCACAATAGAAGTGATAAGGATTATGAAAGTCTTTTATTCCCTTAAACATTTATTACAAGTGCCACATATCCACAAGGTTGGACTGGGAAAAGAGTAGGCTCCCACACCAAAATAAAAGTGGCCCCAATTTGCAAACCAGACACCTGAAAATGTGGCCCAGCCCACATTGACAAATCAGGCCAGTTTTGAACTTGTAAAGACACACTGGCGGTCATTCTGACCTTGGCGGGCGGCGGAGGCCGCCCGCCAAAGTCCCGCCGTCAGGTTACCGTTCCGCGGTCGAAAGACCGCGGCGGTAATTCTGACTTTCCCGCTGGGCTGGCGGGCGGTCGCCTTCAGACCGCCCGCCAGCCCCGCGGGAAAGAGGCTTCCACGATGAAGCCGGCTCGGAATCGAGCCGGCGGAGTGGAAGCTGTGCGACGGGTGCAGTTGCACCCGTCGCGTATTTCACTGTCTGCGCAGCAGACAGTGAAATACATGTAGGGGCCCTCTTACGGGGGCCCCTGCAATGCCCATGCCAGTGGCATGGGCACTGCAGGGGCCCCCAGGGGCCCCGCGACCCCCCCTACCGCCATCCGGATCCCGGCGGTCGGACCGCCGGGATCTGGATGGCGGTAGGGGGGGGTCGGAATCCCCGCGGCGGTGCAGCAAGCTGCGCCGCCGTGGAGGATTCAATGGGGCGGCGGTACACTGGCGGGAGCCCGCCAGTGGTGCCGGTCCGACCGCGGCTTTACCGCCGCGGTCGGAATCCCCATTGGAGCACCGCCGGCCTGTCGGCGGTGCTCCCGCGGTCCTCCGCCCTGGCGGTCTTTGACCGCCAGGGTCAGAATGACCGCCACTGTCTGGGTATTTGCAGGGCATGTGAAATTGCATGTATTCTTGTCTGCTGCCATGTTTGTGGTAATATCGTACAAATAAACAGTAAAAACTGTCCTACCTATCTATAAAACAGAATGTGAACTGCTATAAAGCCTGCCCGCACACTGATCCATCAGACCAGCCTATCATGCACTGCCTGATTGTGCTATAGGCCTGTCCGACCCTGCACATATGGTAGCCTTGTCCGGCGCACTTAGCAGAGCGTTCAAGGGAGTGAGCATTGTCTGAACCCATTTATGTTGTGCAAAAGGCACTGTGGGTGACACATTGTACTCCTTCAGTCTCAGATACCATTGGCAATGGGGATAAATGCAGGGTTGGCAAGGTGTGTCAGTATGCAATGCATTTCACTCAGAGGGTACAATGCACCCTCTGTTAACTTTTCTTCCTGTAAAGAAGGTCTCAACAATTAGCAGCTTCTTTTTATTCACATATATCTGGCTCTGCACCTTAATTATGCCTAGTAGTTAAAGAGCATAGAGATAGGTAGCTGGTAGTATGAGCACCTTTATGGTCACCATCGCTCAGCACAATCAGAGAGAGGCCAAGAGGTTAATGAGCACATGTTCTGAACACCTTTATGGTCATCTTGGCTCTGTGCCCACAGAAGAGAGGCCAATGTGTGAATGAGTATTTAGCCTGAAAATCATTATGCTGCATAACAGGAATTGTACTGACACTGCCTTCAGCCTTAATCGTCAAGAGCTGCCACCCATATATTGGATACAGCAGCTCTCTTCATGGGAAGAGCCAAAAAACAAATCAGAGGACACTGAATTTACATTAGAAGCACCAAATTTACATTAGAAGAACATTTATTTCAGGTCCCTAGGGTCTCAATGCATGCAGGGTGTGCAATGTCTGGTAATGCATGATCTGCTGCACAACAAGGGGTTTGCGTTACGTTCAGTGTGCTGCAGTAATGTGGTTGTAAATTTAAATGGCAATTAAGGTTTTGGTTCCCTCACTAGACCAGGCACATAGCCCTTCAAACTGGCTTGCCCAGAAAAAAAAGCTTACCATAGAAAGTAAGCGGGAAGATATTTTGAGGCTGGTCAATCCCACCTTTACCCAAGTATCACTACCTTTGTCTGTAACCTAGTATCTCTATTAAACCACAGTATCTCTATCGCTGTCTAAACCGTATTACCTCTAATATTACATTTACAACTAAATCTACCAATACCCTAGTGCCTTTCACTGTGCGGAGACTCCACACTCCTAAGGATACTGCTCCTAAATCCCCTTGTGAATAGCAAACAATCATAAACTGACCCAAAAGTGTAAGTTTATCTTTGTGAATCAGGCCCTCAGTGATCAGGGCCTCAATATCATTGCAATGGATTTATCACAAAACAGAAATATCAAATTTGTGAGTACTTTTCAAAATGCCATATGCATAGGCACTACATTCCAGATACAAGTGTGCGAGGCTTTGAACAGCAGTTCTAATGTCACTGTCTGGGTGAAATAAGTTAACTTTCTTTAGAAGGTGTGACCTGGTATCAGGTGGTCTTTGTTTTTTGGTAAATATGTTCCTTGAGGGTGAGGTTGGAATCTAGGGTGAATTCAAGTCATTTGGCATTTGGTGAAAGTTGTGGTTTCAAGCTGTCAAGGTTCATGTCATTGAGCTAGGTTTGTGCTGTATTTTTGTTTATTATTTCTTGCAAATATCCTGAATTCTGTCTTGGTGTGGTTAAGCTTCAGACAGGCTCTGGACATTTAGGTCTGGATGATGTGTAAGTAGCGTTTGAAGCATTGGATGTCTAAAGAAGAGAACTGAGAGATTGAATGTTACCAGTCAGCTCTAAATCAGCCAAGTGGGGTAACGCAAAATCCTTTTTGTAAATACAGGGCTAGATTTACGAGCTCTTTTACCTGTTGCCAACCAGCATGTACCACCCCTATTTTGTGAGTCGGTAATCTATTAGTTACTCGCAAAATTGGGTTTGTAACTCGCTATTAGTAAGGGGCGTGCCAAGGGCATAACTTCCAAACAGCGATTCGCACTGGTATGTAGGAGAGTTTTGCAACCAGGAATACTGTCGCAAAACATTTGCAGTTTACTACCAACCTGAAGTTGGTGGCAACCCATTTGCAAAGGGACCCCTTTGCCTCTGTGAATGTCCCTTGGACCACTGTCTACTCCTAAAAAACGAAAAGGAAACTTTTCAGTTTTATTTTTTGTAATGCATCCAGTTTTCGTTTAAGGAAAACAGGTTGCATTACAAAAAAAATTGCTTTATTTAAAAAGTAATCACAGACAAGGTGGTCTGCTGACCCCAGCTGGCCACCATCCCTGTGATTGTGGTGATTCCCAAATGGGTCACATATTGTGACCTGCCATACTGTTGGACATAACTGCTTGCGATTTCCTAATGGCTAACCACAAAACTTCACTATTAGGAAATCGCAAACGTACGTGCATCTGGCCCTAAGTGCTACAAATAGAAAAATCCAGTGGTGAAATTTCCAGCTTGATTAGGGTGGTATAAGTGCTTCGTTTGAGCCAGTGGTTTCCAGTGCGGGGCACCGGCAGTTATTTTACAGCGCCAGCACTTATTTTTGTCCCTCCAGCATTTACTGCGAGCAAAACACAGGTGTGGAAAAGAGGGAGGAAAATAAAAATGAGAAAGCGCCAACAGGGGGGAAAGCAAAAAGCTGCAAGAGACAGTATAGGTAGGGAGTGGCTGTAAATGGATGAAAGAGGCCCAAGATAGCTTCAGGATTTCGCTGCCGCTGTATTCTGTGTTCACTCATTTCATTGCAGCAGCCGCGTGTTTCAGAGGAGAGCTTTGGGCACCGACACGTTTTTAGTTACAAATTAACCACTAGGTGGTATGGAGAATGCATGAGATAATGTGAAGTATTCAGCATTGCATTCTCTTCCATCATACTATTCTCAGAAGAGAATACAACTTATGTATCCTCAATGCACAGCGCAGGTATTACTTTCACCACTCCACTGATTTTCCTCCCTACTTTTGATACCCCCTCCCTCCTTCATATGAAAAGCTAGCACAAAAGATGAACAAATCCCTTGTTAAAAGCACAGACGAAAAGGAATGATGCACTGACCACTAGCAAATAAAAAAAACATTTAAACGGAATTTGTATTCATTTGAATTTTGAGCGTGGCGAAGAAACGTTGGCAATTTAGAGCAGGTTTAAAACAAAAACATAGTTAAAGTAAAAGAGCTATAGAAAAAATAACATATCGAAAGTCGAACATCAGTTACTTAAACAACCGTGAAAGGCTTAAAAATATCAGACCTTTCTTGTGCAGCTTATTTATCATGCCAATAAATGATTGACCTTGTGTCTCTGAATATATTCTGTTACTTGATGTGCACTGACATTTAGTTTAAAATGTTATGCTTCTTTCTATTCTTATTAAAAGAATCCCAGAGGCTCCCGCCAGTGTTCTTGGGCAAAGTAGAAAAAAGAGAGTCATGACGTTTCCGTGGTCAGCCAAAGGTGTACAAATACAAAATTCGCAGCACCGCGCTCCGTCATTTTTACAATGCAGGAATGCACCGTAATTAAATGAATACGGTGCACCTATGTGTTGTCCCCTGTGCTGGTGTTAAATTTAGCTGCCAGCGCCAATGCAGGCATCCTTGCACTATCGAGAGAGGATATCTGCATTGAGGTGTGTGATTGTTTATGTGCAAGAAAGTGTCCCTTCTTGCACTAAACAATCACTAATGGCAATTTGACACTTTTGCGTGTGCTACAGAATTCAGCACACACAGAAGTGTCAAAGCGTTATTTTCAAATAATTGTTTATGTGCATGAAGGGACACCTTCCCGCACATAATAAATCATGGCTGGCATTTTGCTCTTTCTATGCGTGCTGCAGAAAGCAAAAAAGTGGCATGGAATGGCAGAGTGGAGTGGAGAGTAGAGTGTTGTAGAGTGGATTTGTTGGAGTGTCATAGAGTGGAGTGGGGGAGTTGAGTGTTTTTGAGTGGAGGGGAGTAGAGTTCAGTCATTCAGTGGCAGAAAGTTTCGTAAAGTGGATTGGGGTGGAATTGGGTGGAATGGATTGGAATAAATTGAGGTAGTGGGATGGACTGGATTGGAGTAGAGTGGGGTGGATTAGATTGGGGTAGAGTGAATGCATTGAGTAGAGTGGGGTGGATTGGTGTGGGGGTCAATTGTTTTGGAGTGGGGTGGATGAAAATGGGGTGAAGCGGATTAGATTGTGGCGGATATGAGTGCTGTGGATTAGATTGGCATGGGGTGGGATGGGTGGACTGGAATTTGGTGGATAGGATTTGAGTTGGGTGGATTAGATTGGACTGTGGTGGGGTGGATTGAATTGGGGTGGGATAGATTGGATTCACTGGATTGGAGTGAGGTGGATTGGAATTGGTGTGGGGTGGATTGGGGTGGGTTGAGGTGAATTGGATTGGATTGGAGTGGGGTGGACTGAATTGTGATAGGTGGTGTTGATTAGAGTAGAGTGTGGTGGAATGGAGAGAGTGGGATGGATTGGAGTGGGGTGAGATGGATTGGATTGGAGTGGAGTGGGGTAGATTGGGATTGGTTGTGGTGGGCTACAGTGGAATGATTGTATTGGACTGGATTGAACTGTGGTGGGTTGGGTAGGAGTGGGGTGTGTCGGATTGGATTGGGGTGGATTGGACTGGCGTGGATTGGAGTGGGGTGGATTGCATTGAGGAGGGCTGGGGTGGATGGATTGGATTAGAGTGGGCTGGTATGAACTGGGATTGGGTGGATGTGATTGGGGTAAGGTGAGGTGGATTGTAGTGGGGTGGATTGGAGTGAAATTGATTGGATTGCCATGGGGTTAATTGGAATGAGGTGGGGTGGATTGAACTTGGATGGGTGGGATGGATTGGATTGGGGTAGAGTGGGAAGGGTTGGAGTGGGGTGGAGTGAAGTGTAGTAAAACAGAATTAGGTGGATTGGGGTGGACTGGAGAGGGTGGACTGGAGTGGAGCGGACTGGACTGGGGTGGGGTTGTTTGGATTGGGGTGGGATGGGTTGGGTTTGAGTGGATTACTGTTGGGTGAATTGGAGTGGGTGGGCTGGATTGGAGTGGGGTGGATAGGAGGGGTGTGTTGGAGTAGGGTGGGTGGGCTGGATTGGCATGGGGCAATAGGTCTGGGGTGGGGTGGATCAGATCAGGATGGAGTGGATTAAAGTGTGGTGGATTGGATTGAGTGTGGTGGATAGGATAGGAATGAACTGGGGTGGACTGGAGTGGGGCGGGGTTGAGTGGATTGAACTGGAGTGAATTGTGGTGGACTGAAGTGGGGTGGATTGGATTGGAGTGGGGTGGATTGGATTGGGGTGCAGTGTAGTGGATTGGATTGGAGTGGGTTGGATTGATTGGAGTGGGGTGCATTGGATTGGTGTGGGTGGATTGGATTGGAGTGGGGTAGATTGGATTGGAGTGGGATGGATTGGATTGCAGTGGAGTGGATTGCTTGAAGAGGGGTGGATTGGTTTAGAGTGGGCTAGATTAGGGTGGTTTGGAGTGGCATAGTTTGGACTGGAGAAGTGTGGATTAATGTAGACTGGATTGAACTGGAGTGGGGTGGATTAAAGTGGATTGTATTGGGATGGTGTGGGTGGAGTGGATTGAAGGTAGGTGGATAGTGTAGCTGTGGACTTGATTGAAGTGGGTGGATTAGAGTAGGTAGATTGGGTTAGATTGGAATGGGGTGGGGTGGGTTGGATTGGAATGGGATGGGGTGGGATGAATGGATTGGAGTAGGGTGGGATGGATTGGATTGGATTAGGATGGTATGGAATGGAGTGGGCTGGGCTGGATTGGAGTGGGTCGGAATGGAGTGGGGTGGATCAGACTTGAGTGGGGTGGATTGGACTTGAGTGGATTGGATTAAAGTTGGGTGGATTGGACTGGAGTGGGTTGGTTTGAGGTGTATTGGATTGGGGTGAAGTGTATTGGACTGGAGTGGGGTAGGTTGGACTGGATTGGATTAGGGTGGATTGGAATGATGTGGGGTGACCTGGATTGTAGTGGGGCGGGTTGTTGTGAACTAGAGTGGGGTGAATTGAGATGGAGTGAGGTGGATTGGGGCGAGGTGGGTTGGATTGGAGTTGGGTGAATTGGAGTGGGACAGATTGTTTTGGATTGGAGTTGGTTGCTTGGAGTTGCAGTGGGAAAGTTGGAGTGGTGCAGGTTGAAGTGGGACAGGTTGGAGTGGGGCAGATTATTTTGAATTAAAGTGGGGCAGATTGGAGTTGGGCCAATTGTTTTGGATTGGAGTGGGGCAGACTTGAGTGGGACAGAATTATTTGGATTGTAGTAGGGCAGATTGGAGTGGGGTAGATTGGAGTGGGACAGATTGTTTAGGAATGGACTGGGGCAGGTTGCTTAGGATTGGAGTGGGGCAGATTTTTTTCGATTGAAGTAAAGCAGATTGAAGTGCAGTAGATGGGAGTAGGGCATATTCTTTTGATTGGAGTGGGCAGATTGTTTTAGATAGGAGTAGGGCAGATTGTTTTGCAGTGGTGCAGATTGTTGGGAATTGGAGTGGAAAAATTGGACTGGGCAGATCAGTTTGGAGTGGGTTGGGAGTATTAGGGTGAGGTGGGCTGGAATGGATTGGACTGGGGTGAGTGGTGTAGATTGGAGTGGGGTGGAGTTTTGTGGGGTGAAGTGGGGTGGATTGCAGTAGATTGTAGGGCGCAGATTGGAGTGGGATGGATTTGGTTGTGCTGCACAATTATGTGTTAAAGCATCATTTCAGAAATTACAAAGAAACAGTGTAGGTTTGCAATATTTAGAACTAGATGATTGGCATCTTTTGAAAACAGTGCTGGAAGGGGACAGTGATGTCAGGTTGGCACTCATTGAGTTCCAGCCTCCCTACTGAGACTGACAAGTGCTCTAGTGTGGTAGTTCTGAGTACGGATGCTGAGTAAGAAATGTCACATCCATAGTACAGAAGTGATTTCCCCTGCCCTGGGTGCCCAATTGAATGTGAAACTGGTATTCTGACTTTTCTTCTGTCTCAGGCATCAACACAGAGCCTAGGCCTGTCCCTGACAATGTAAGGACTAGAACTTGTCCACTGATGAGGAGGGACACACCAAGCGTGGCGTAACTGAAGATAGCAGACTACTGTCCCGGTCACATATGCATCACATAAAGCACTGGTGGGAGTATACCATATTTTATGATTTTAGTGTAACCAGACTTTTTTCCTTGTTTCAAAGAGAGCACGGTTTACTGACTCCTATCATGCAAATTACGATTATTATACCTAGTATTGGCAATCAGTGTGCTTGTGGTGTTCAGTGAACATGTGAAGGCAAATGGTAGTAAGACTTTGCGTGTGTATGAGTCTGATTTGTAAAACCAGTAGGATCCATTCTAAATGCCCCTGATTGAGCATAGAAGTACAGTGGGATGAACATCTGTAGCAGCACAGAGACTGGTAAAAAGTATTAAAAAACACGTGGCCCAGCAGCCAACCCAATGTCACACACAGCTGTGCGCAATGAGGGGATGACTACCCATGGAGAGGGGGTTGACTACGGTCTTCAACCGTGCCTAGTGGAGGTTAGCAACCTGCCTGTGTTTGGATGGCCAACCCCAGATTGTGCATAGCTGAAGGCCGTGCACAGTGCGGGGATATTGGCCCCTAGCAAGGATTAGGTATGGTAATAAGATCTCAATGTGGGCCTCATTATGACCCTGGCGGCTGGCGGTAACACCGCCAACAGGCTGGCGGTATTCCGCCAGCTATTATGACTGTGGCGTAATAGCCAAGCCAAACCGCCAGCCCCTCCACTATACCGCCAGGCTTTCACCTGGAGGTCATAATCCCCAGGGCAGTGGTGCAAGCACTGCTGCCCTGGGGATTATGATTCTAGCCTGGCCACGGCGGTAAACACCACCATGGAGAGGCTGGCGGTAAGGGGGAATTGGGGTGCCCCTGGGTCCCCTGCACTGCCCATGCAGTTGGCATGGGCAGTGCAGGGGCCCCCAGGCATAGCCCCTTCACGCATTTCACTGCCCGAATTTTGGGCAGTGAAATGCGCGACGGGTGCTATTGCACCCGCTGCACATCAGCATTGCTGCCGGCTCTATTACGAGCCGGCAGCAATGTTGATGTGACTTTTCCGCTGGCCCAGCGGAAAAGTCGTAATAGGGAGCCAGAAATACCACAGGCACTGGCGGTATTCTAGCTCCCGCAGCCTCAGCGGTCTTTTCAAAAGACCGCTGAGGTTGTAATGAGGGCCTATATTTTTAAAATAAAACCTTAGAAATTCATTGAAAAAACTAAAGGTTAAAGTGAAGGAATGGCAAGATGTTACTTTAAGTTGGAAAAGAAAAATAACTGAAAAAATACAAATGTTGAAGTGACTGTAAGAAAATGCGCTTTTTGCGTGATCATCTCCATTCTTTTGGACTGATGCTGTTGGTTATTTTAATTCTTTACACTAGGAGTCTGCTAACCAGGCCCCAGTATTTGTGCTCTGACTGCTAAAACATATCAAATTGGCTAAATCCCTAATTGGCACATTTAAATTACCTATAGGCCCCTGGTATATAATAACCTATGTACTCAGAGCTTGTAAGTTAAATGTCACTAGTCTACTGCTGCCCCTTTTGTGCCACCACTAAAGTGAAAAAAATAAAACATAACTCTAGGCTTGTCACTATTTTAAAACTGGCATTTCTACTGGCCAAAATAAATCTTTTGACAGACCCAATCCATCCTTTTTAATATTTATAAGTCATCCTTAAGGGGGACCTCAAATGCACCAGCGGAAGGGTGCTTGATATTTGAAAGCAGGACATATATGTGTGCTGGTTTTCACCATTACAATTAATAAATACTAAATTCAGCTTAGAAATAGCTAGAAAAATGGTTCAAGACGTATTTTATTAGTATTTTTAATCCAATTTAATGCACTTTGGAAAGTTATCTGCTTTCTCACCAAAACGAAAAAGCTTCTTACCAGTATCCAATTTCCACCTGCCCCTTTGATGGCTCCCCTGGAGTTAGATGAGGACTGCCACTAGAAGTAGACAAAGGGTTTTCAGTGTGGGAAGTGTTCTTTCTTTCCTGAACAGGAAAACTTAGAGGCTATACCTAACCCCTTCAAAGGATCCCAACCATGTAACTGGCAGATGCAGCTAGCGCCTGGGTCTGTCCATTCCTTTGACCTGCTCACCAGTTTCGCATCAATCTCGGTGGGAGAAGAGCTGTCTCAGAGCCTGTTTTGAGTGACCCCAGTGAAGGGGTTGCTATTTCCACCAGGCACCCCTTTAGGTTGAGCATAGGAGCTCTGCATAGGGGAAGAAAGTCTTCTTGTCTTCATTGACTACATCTGGACCCCATCCTCCTGCAACCCAATGCCTTTGAGCCATGCTTCAGCTCCAGGCCAATATTTTTATGCTAATTAACTAATAGATGATCCGTCAATGACTAGAACTGTTTTTAAGAAAAGAAGGTAACTCTTTGACTGTGAAGAACCCACTCTTTGTATCTGAATGGCAATTGACCGTGTCCGCCTTAACTTTTGACTTTGCCCCGATAAAGCACTCCCATTGCCTACTGTTGATGCTTTGCACTTTGTGGAACAATTTTTGTTTACAACTTTATAAACTCTTGTCTCTGGTTCCCATTACTGGATATTAGTTGTTTTTATCTCATTTGTTCAGTAACATATTCAATATTTGTAGAAATTTAAATGGGAGTTTTACTGTGTTAACTTCAACCTTTTAACTATTTTGGTGTTCTTAAATGCTTTGCACATTTTTTAAGTTAAGCCAGTCTGCTCTGCGCAATAGCTACCTGGGCTTGTGCTCAGCCTTAAATTATTGAAACCTTTAGTGGAACTAACAAGGAATAGTGCCATTATTACTTGTGGGGGGCTAACATCCACCCCAACTAATAATCCACTTCCTTACAGTGACATTATTGTTAGCTATTGGAATAATTGATGCTTTAGTGACCAGACCCCTGCACTGCTTTCACCCTGTCAACAGTTTTTCATGGGTAGTTCGATCCCTCACCCAAGCCCCATTACGTGTCTAACTCCTAATATGCACAGCCAATACCGTGTTCAGAGCTCTTCTTGAAGAGCCCATCTCCCTGTAAACAAGACGGGGCTCCACTGAAATGCATCGAGACAAGGCTACCTAGAGCATTATTACAAATCTAGGCCCAGATTCATGGTGACCTAGCACCATCCCAATGCCATGTTCACGTAATTTGTTTTATGCTAATGTGGTGTTGGAAGGCCAAAAATTCTGTGCCATATTTACAAAGTTACGCAATGCTTGCATTGCGCCACTTTGTAACCCCTTGCGCCACATTATGCCTGCGGAGGGCATTATGTATACAAGGGGGTGTTCCAGCACTGGGGGGGAGGAGAAAATGGCGCAAAGGAACCTAGGAGATTCCTTTGTGTCATTTTTAGTGGCATTTATTAACGCCTGCTAAGTGCAGGCATTAAAAAGAGGCTCCCATTGTGTATAATGGGCCTCTAGGTGCGTTGCAGGATTAGTGTAAAAAAGTGTGTTGCAAGTCCTGCAAAGCGCTGGACTAGCCTAAAGAATTATGACGCTAGTCCCCCTGACTAACGGCATGGTGGGCCATATTTTAAATACAGCACTCAAACTGTGGCATTAGGGAGTTGCTAAGGGGCGCAAGAAAAGTGGCATTGCACTAGGTGCAATGCCATTTTTCATAAATCTGGGTCCTAGTGTTTGAGCAAGCTGAAGAGTGCACATGGATTCTTTCAGCATTATGGAAGGTTTTTGCTGGATATTGTCCAGCACTAACATCCAGTCATGTACCTCCACAGCAGAGATGGCCCAATGAATGATATGTGAGGAGCCCTGGCTTTGGGATATATACATGTAGATATACTTATGTACATGTCTGTGTGTTACACAGGGGTGGAGTATCCACTCTGTAGCCATAGTTAGGATTACCAGAGATAGGAATTGCTTGATTTTTCACCATTAATAGCTTTACACCTGTTTGGTGAATCTTCACAAAACTGTGCAGACCTAATTTTTCTTCGAAATTGGCAAATGATGCAAAGTTTCACAGTGAGTGGTCAACAGGACGCAAAAATAAAAGGGGTCCTAAACTGTGCATTTCCACCAATGCATTTACCACAGACTTTTGTATCTTGCATAGCACAAAAATGGCTGAATTAACTAATATGATATTTGGCAGGATTAAACATAAACAACTAAGGGTTTGCGGTGCTAAAATCGCCATCTTTCCAGGTTTCAGGAGCAGGCAGACTAGAATCAGAAAAACACATTTTTCAACACAGTTTTGGCATTTTCCTGGGGCATAGACCATTTTTCCTACTTTTCCTACTTTTTGTGCTTTCAGCCTTCTTCCAGTTAGTGACAGAAATGGGTATAAAACCATTGGTGGATCCTGGAAAGTTATACATTTCTGAAAGTAGACAAAATTTGTAAGCCAGGAAGGGATCATTTGTGTAGATAATTCAAGGTTTTCCAACAGAAAGTAACAGTTAAAATGAAAAAATAATGAAATTGAGTTGACAAAAAATAGCCATTTCTATCTACGTTCTATCTGTAACTTCTTTTAAATATTCCATTTTTTTCAAAGCAATATACCATTACATCCACTGGATCCTTATGGTTGCAAGGATACACAGGGTACCCAGAGCCAATAACTGAGCCTGCACATTGCAACAGGTTTTCATTGTGTACTGGATATACAGCAACTCATTTGGTAAAACATAAGAGTGAAAAATAGGTACAACGCAACATGTATACAGCACATTTTTCCACTGAAAACAGACTCTCTTTTTCTGATGTGGGTAGCTCTAGATTTTGTACCCTAGCTCAGCCGGCACCTAGGGAAACCTAGCCCAACTGTACATTTTTTTAAAACTAGACACTTAGGGGAATCCAGGATGGTGTGACATGCATGGATCCTATTAGGGTTTCTTACCCACAATGTCCTACAAACCTCAAACTTTTCCTGAAATCACACATTTTCCTTATATTTCTGGGATGGAAACTACCAGAATCTGAAGGAATGCTAAACATTCCTACCACCCAGCATTGCCCTACCTGTGCCAAATAAATACGTTGCACCGTTTGTGTGGCTGGGCCTAGTGCCGTTACAGGAACAGATAAAACCAAGCACAATGTTATCTTTATTAGATAATAATAATAATAATAATAATAATAATAATAATAATAATAATAATAATAATAATAATAACAACAACAATAATAATACCAACTGCTAGTTCTCATTTTCATTGTTTAAACAGCAGTTATAATTTACCATTATGACGCCTTTTAAAACAGCTGCTGGATCTGGCAAAGAAGTTGTGATGTCATAAATCAACTGCAGTAAGTTAGTACCGAATCTGCCAATTAATAAAAATATTTCACTGTGAGGGGCTTTAGTGCTAAGCACAACATCAGGGACTTCTACCCACATCTAACACCCTCCACTAAAAAAAACAAAAAAAAATTCTAAAACTTCTTAGCCCACTGTCGTTGTCCTAAGAAAGTTTTACAATCCATTATGGACATCGGCTGTGCAGACCGCCCTACAAGCACAGGCTAGAAACTCACTCTGTGAAGGGCCTTCCCTTGTTTTTTTGTGCTACCATATGATGTTGTCTCTTCATTGGAATTCTACGTAAAGGAAGCCGATATGGTGTGTTACATTGTGGCACCATGAGAGTTGACAAGGTCTGTAGTGTACAAAGAACCGTATTTGGGGTGTTGCTTATTAGAGATGTGAAAGCCAATATGTTAAAAGGGAGAGCCAAGCAAAGCCAAGGGTCTGGCTTGGATCTTAGAGCCCACATGCAAGCCAAGTCCTAAAAATATTGCTTTATAAATGGTACAGCACACATCACATGAAATATGATAGTCTCTTCAAAATTCAATCAATCAAATCACTTTATTCGGTTAAAAGATTTTCAACCGTAAAAACATACAAATAAGCAGCATATCTCATAACTCTCAAACCTCATCTCCCCCAAATATTTTACAAAAAACAAATAAGAAAAACAATTACATTCAAAATTACAGTACTCATTTCATGGTTCCATAAAAGGATAAAAATGTTTAAAAATATCAAAAGTTAAAAATGAACACTATTCCGCCATGTTACAGCTCCCACTAGAAAGGAGACTATCCCTTGCCACATCAATGCATTAGAAGTCATACACAACCACATAAAGGCTGGGCGATATTGCACAAAACCCTTATCCCTCAAAAGGGGTACTAGGTAACGTATCCTAAAAGGTTCATAAAACTCACAAAACATGATAAAATTAATTAAGGTCTGCGGGGATGCTCCGTCACACGGACACAGTTTTATTGAATTCTGGTCAAACTGCGCTAACGTAAAACACAAATTGATTCGGATTACTCCCAAGTGGAAACGCGTAATGAGGGTCCTTTCCCATACATTTTTAACCTCCAAGAGGTAGGTCTCTCTGCCCACCCCCATATCATAATAAAGTCCCTCACTGATTTTTTCCTAAGCTCTGCCTCCTCCCTTTTAACCCCTAGCATTTTTAAAAAGTTCTCCTTCACTCACCGTTTATCATATCTAGTTAAACCCTCTGGTGCGTCAGAAATGTCTGAGCGCCCCAATACACTGGCTACCTTTCTTATATAAGCCAACCAGGGAATTTCCTTAGCATGAGCACAAAGTAAAGAATCCCGCAGGATTTCCTTGTTGAGGGACCAAAATTAATTGGTCCAAATAGAAATACTCAATAGAAGGGGAGCTATTTTAATGGCGTCTTCTATGAAATCCAGACCCAGTACAACATGCAGGCAAAACCCAGGAATATTTTGACCCACCCCGAGTAACCTTCTACAAAATCGATTTTCCTCAATCATGGGGAGCCTATTTTCTGTGTAGCCCCAGAGTGGGGGCCCCATACATCAGAACCGCAAGGCATTTACGCCTATAGACCTCGAGTAAGGGCTTAATGGGTTTATTGCCCACCCTAGCAGCAAACTCAAACGTGACCCCTTCAGTGGAGTTAAATGACCTTCCTCTCTTAGAAATCCATGGTTTCCAGGTATACTTTTCATCAAAGTTCACCCCTACATAGGGGAAGTCCTGAACCTTCCCAATTACCTGTTCTTTTATTTTCAGCGTCCCCACCCTACTCAATGGCTACCCAAAAACCATAAAGTGTGATTTACTGCAGTTTACCTCTAAGTCTTTTTTTTTTTTTTTTTTTAAATATATTTATTGATTTTATTTTCCAAAATATGATACAAATTGTTCAATTTGCAACCGCAGGATAAACCAAAACAATGGCTAATTATCTAAGTCATGTAACAATTACACACCCCCCCAATATGCACTTCACGAAACACTTCTAATCTTGCGGTATCATTTCTGGCTGCACCCTCCATGGGTTTATCCTTCCTTGTTTATTTTATATAGGCATTCGCTTGAGACCAGTGTGGACCTTGCTTTGCGTGCATGAGTTCCCTAATTGTCTGAGGGGGGCCTCAACTTAATTAGTGTGTGCAGGTGGCTCCCCTGGTTTTCTGCTCCCCACGCATCGCTAAAACTGTGGTGGCATAGATTTAGTGGGCGACTATTACTGGACAAATGGGGGAAGATGGTGTGCATTCTCTGTGGTGCCTGGGTGTCCTATGAATTTTGTTTCCGAGATGGGGGGTGCAGAGGAATTTGTGCTGTGGTTGTTGCGAATACGCGTGCCCCGGTTCAAGGCGGCTTCTCATCGTTTTTGGCCTCCAGCTTTGTCACCATATCCTCCCATGTAGAGCATCCTGTGTGTTGTCGCCCTTCGCGCACCATTCTTTTTAGTACCTTATATTCAGTGCGAGCCCAGCGTATTATTAGAGAGTACCAGGATTTCGAGTCAGGAGCCTTAGCGGCTTTCCAATGCATTGCTATTAACCTTTTGTACATTAAAAAGGCCAGGTCTACGAATTTGTGTAAATGTCTTTGTTTTTTTGGTCTTTTCCTAAGTCCCAACAGACAGGACCCGGGATCTGCTACTAATGCAAGTCCCGTTAGCCCAGATACCTCCTCTACCACCTCTGCCCATGCCGTTTGTATGTTCGGGCAGTCCCATACCATATGATAGAAGGATGCCGACGTTACTCTACATCTAGGGCATATTGATACTGCATCAGGGAACATGCGCTTTATTCTGGCTGGGGAAAGATATGTTTGATGCGTGTAATTAAATTGGGTGTATCTGAATCTGGGATTCCTTGACACACCTCTGATGTGGGACAGGGCCTTGGGCCAGTCATCCAGTGGTATCGGAGTGGGGAGTACTGCATTCCATCTACCCCATGCTTTCCCTGTTTGTGCATCCGGTGACCTGTTAAGGGTTCTGTATAGATTGGATATTATTTTTGTTTGATCACTATATTGTAGAAGCTGGTGAAACACAGGGGAGATCTCTGGTTCCGAGGTGCCCATTCCCCATATTTTCCTGATTTCGTGACCTATGGCATGATATGTCAGGAACTGCCCCGGATTTATCTCCATGAGGGCCTGGAGAGCCTCGAACGTCATTAATTTACCGTCTTCATAGCAATCCCCTACGGTCAGTATTCCTGCTTCATTCCACAGCTTTACCGCTTGCATCCTCGCTGCATTTCCCACCAATAGGTAGTTCAGCGGTATGTGTGGAGAGTATGGGAGCTTATCCGCTCTTTTTTGCACATACCTGACCCAGCACGTATGCGCGACTGCCAGCAAAGGGTTAACTAGTGCCACTCTGGGGGGCTTTGATGATAGCCAATTTAAAAGGGGGATCCCGTTCCGCCGGGGCTCAAGGCTCATAGGTTCCGCTTGCTCTGGTCTGTGGATCCAATGTTGGACCCATTGGAGTTGTGCAGCTGCGTAGTATTTTTCAAAATTCGGAGTTGCTAGGCCACCGTTATCCAGCAGATGCTGCAGTGTGGATAGCGCCACTCGTGCTCTGCCACCTCCCCAGATGAGCTGCAGTAACGCTGTGTTTAGGTTGCTAAAGAAGCGTTTGGGAATGATTATCGGCAGGGCCGCAAAGTAATATAAAAGCTGAGGTAGAATCAACATATTAGCAATCGCCACCTTGCCGGGAGGCGAGAGTGGGAGCTTGTTCCAGAATTGTAGGGAGCCTTTAATAGAGGTTAGCGCCTTCCCCAAGTTCCCATCTTTTAAGTCTTCCGTGGCATGGTATATGTTTATCCCTAGGTATGTAAATGTTGTAGGGCACCACTTAAGGTGTCCTACCTCTGGAGGATCATGGTTGCTGGGAGCCCTTTTTACCAGGGGAAAGACACACGACTTCTCCCAGTTTACCACAAGGCCAGACAGGCCTCCAAATTCAGCCAATAAGGATATTACGGATGGAATAGCTGCACAACCGTTCCTGATATATATCAAAGCATCATCAGCATATAGTGAGATCGTGTGATGTAGCCCATTTCTAATAATTCCCCATTTGTGCTCCATGTGACAAACTTTTGCCGCTAACGGTTCCATTGCTATGGCAAACAGAAGCCGGGATAATGGACAACCCTGCCGTGTCCCCCTGGAAATCGGGAAACTATCAGAGATCACCCCGCCTGACTTCACCCTCGCGCTCGGATTTGAGTACAATATCAGAATCCAGCGGATGTAGTAAGGACCTATTCCCATGCGGGCCATCGTGGCCAACAGGAAGTCCCATTCAAGCGTATCAAAGGCCTTTTCTATGTCCAATGAGAGCACCATTTCCTCCTGTGCATTCTTGGGGGTATCTCCTATTATACTCAGCAACCTACTAATATTTAGGAAGGTGTTACGCTTGGGAATGAAGCCGCACTGATCTACATGTATCAGTAAGTGCATAAGGGGGGCTAACCTGTTGGCCAGTATTTTGCCTAACATTTTGCAGTCTGTGTTTAACAGCGATAGTGGTCTATAAGATTTCACATCTGTGTGGTCACGGCCCTGTTTAGGGAGTACCACTATCATAGCTTCCCTTTGGGATGTGGGTAAGCTTTCTTTAGTCCACGCCTCCTGGAACACTCCCAGCAGATGGGATTTCAGACTGGGTAGATAAGCTTTGTAGTACTCCGAGGGGAGGCCATCCGCGCCGGGCGCTTTGTTCCTGGGCAGCTGTGCAAGGGCTAATTCTATTTCTGCTGTTGTTATAGGGGTTTCAATTCCATCTCTATCTGTTTGTGGTTGCTGGGGTAGGAAGGAGTCCGCCAGAAAGGCCTCTAGTTGTGTAGCTGTGCACGAAGTACGTTTAGTGTATAAGTTAGAGTAGTAATTCCTAAACGTCTCGTTTATTTCTGCTTGTGTAGTAGCCATCTCTTGCGCGCTCACCCGGATGGCCCCTATTGGAGCCTGCTGTCTATCCTCGCGGAGTAGCCACGCTAGCATTCTGCTTGATCTATCTCCTTCCGTTTGTAACCTGGTTAAGTAATATTTATAGTCGTGGCAGCGGAGCCTGCTATCTGCCTCATTGTATTTTAAGCGCTTTTCTTTAAGAACAGTGCTGGCAATTTCCCCCCGTGCCACCGCTTTCTCCGCAACTCTCAGCTCCTTCTCAAGTTTGCTAATTTCCGTCTGTAGGGAGCGTCTCACTCCCCACGTAGTGGACATACATACTCCGCGGGTCACTACCTTGTGGGCATCCCACTCTATCGCCCGGGTTGTTGCAGACATAGCGTTTACTTCCCAATAATGGCTTATAGATTTCCCCAGTGTTGCAGCAAATGCTTGATCTTGTAGCGCCTCCGCCTGGAATCTCCAAGTGGGAATTACCTGACGTGCCCTGCCCCAGTTCAGAGTTACCCGCAGTGGCGCATGATCTGAGACTGTCTTTGCCAAATATTCGGACTCAGTGGTCAGCGCCCCTATTTCGCGGGTGCCCCATATTATGTCAATTCTAGTGTGGGTGTTCTGTGGAACTGAATAAAATGAATATTCTTTTTGCTCTGGGTGGCCTAACCGCCATACATCGTATAGGCCCATAACGTTTGCCCATTCTTGTAGGGGGCTTGTAAGTTTCCTGTTGATTGATGCGCTCTGGTGGGCGCTGTTTCTGTCTAATGCTGCTACTGGGGTGCTGTTAAAATCACCTCCCCAAATGGCTAGGGGCATGGGGTGGGACAGCAACGTTGGGGTGAGAGTGGTAAGAAAGCCTGTGATGTTACTGTTGGGGGCGTATACCCCAACCACAGCCAGATGTCTGCCATCTAATCTGCCCTCCATTACTACGTACCTCCCTCCCTGGTCTATCTTGTGTGTTGACATGAGGAATGGAACTCCCGCTGCTATCCAAATCAGCACCCCTCTTGCAAAGGTCGAATATGTTGTGCCTATCAGCTGGCCCCCCCATTTCACGCGCAGGTCTCGTAGATCCCCCTCTAGCATATGTGTCTTGTTGGAAAATGGGTTATTGGTAGGGCAGGTAGGTACCTACACCTAGCAACAAGCCACTAACCTCCACAAAAGTACAGTTAGGTCTCAGTAAATTAATCCCAGCTCTACCCTTGGTAGCTTGGCATCGAGCGTCAAGGCTTAACTTAGGAGACAAAGTGTAAAGCATTCAAATATCACAAAACAGTAATTAAATAAAACACAGGAAACAGTTTAAAAATCCAAAACCAATTTATAAAAATAGCTTATATTTTTATCTTTAAAATGACACAAAAACGATTAAAATCGGTTCAGGGGAACCGGAGATATGAATTTTTAAAGTATTATTATTTTCTAGCGCATAGAAACAAAAAGCGCCAATCGGGTCATCTGGTTGCACCAGGACCGGGACAAAGTCAAACTTTCAGGCCGACCGCGATGGAGCCCTGCTCGGCTACAGGTCGCGGGAAGCCTCGGTTAAAAAGTTACCTTCTGACTTAGTCTTTATTTTGAAGTTTTTCTTCACCGGGACGAACCTGCCAGTTGGATCCGACCTCCTGGAGCCCTTGTCCGGATACGCGAAGTCGGTTTCCTCGGTGGTGATTTTTACCTTCGGACTTAGTCGTTTTTTCGAGATGAAAATCCTTCGACCGGGGTAAACCTGGATCTTGATCCGACGTCCGTGGAGCCCTTCTCGGATACGATGGCTGGAAGGTCCCGGTCAACTTTTTACGTTCGGACTTAGTCTATTTTTTGGATGTTTTTCTTTACCGGGACGAACCACGAAGTCAGGCCGGGTCGCGGTTGAGGCAAGCCGGCTAGAATTTCTGCGTCGGGTCGGTCACTTTATGGAGCTTTTTTCCAAAATTTCTCCAATCTTTTCCAAACTTCTGGGGCTTCACCCAGATGTTCTTTTAAGGTTCTTTTGGGGTCCACAGCTCACCCCAAGGGTCCAGAAGTTCTGTGATGGTCCTTGGGAAGTGCGGACTTCAACTCCCAGAGTGCACCTGGCGCAAACTCCTTTTTGGCCACTGGACAGTGGTCAGCTGGTCACTTTTTCAGGAGTTGGTGCAGGGGACTCTGGTTAGCAATTTTTCACCTGTAGCAAACAGGGTGTCCCTCCTTGAACCAGTGGAAGCCAGGCAAAGTCCTTCTTGTGGTGAAGCCCAAGTGTGCAGCTGGTGCAGTCTTTCTGAGTGCAGGGTCCAGGTGCAGGCCAGGGGTCCAGCAGGGCAGTCCTTCTTCTCCTTGTAGTTCTTTCTTCTTGAAATTTGGTGGGGATCTGAGGCGTGGGTGCAGGTCTGCCAGTTTTATCCTTGCTCCTGGGTGAAAAGCAGGGGGGCCCTGGTCCTCCAATCAGGGACAGGGTCGTCCCCCTGTGATGACCACTTCCTGGGAAGTGTGGCAAAAATCCATCCCAGAAGGCAACAGTCTCTAAAAATCCAAAATGGATGAATCTGATTTTTAGAGGAGAGATCTGGCTGAGCCCACCCACTGGTGTGGCTAAAAATCATAAACACACCCCTCTCCTGCCCTCTCCTAATCTAATCAAGGGGGCACCTAGCTGTCTGGGGTTGCAGGATGTGGGGGTGTTGCTGGGTGCTCCAGATGTCCTTCTCTGCCTTTGAAGACCAGTTTGGCAGCCCTCCCCCTTCCTGCTTCCCCATCTGTTGAGGGGAGATTCTCTCCCCCAAGCACATTCCTTTGTGTGAAGTCAGGCCACTTCACACCTCATTAAAGTAGCCTGGCAGAAGCTGCTGCAGGCTGGCCAATCAGAGCACAGGAGCAAAAACAATGCAGAGCTGAAATTGGCAACTTTTTAGGTAAAGTCTAAACTTTTTACCTGCACTAGTTATATTAAATCCAACAACTGGAAGTTGTGGGATTTATTATAACAATCAATTTGATACCAAATTCTTGGTATGTAACATTTAAGGAGACTTTAAAATTTAAAATAAAGTCTGCCCATTCTAGCCTATGAAGGCCATTTACTTCAATGAGGGAAAAACGAATTTGGCTGTTTTTACCTCACCAGGGCTTATAAATCTATTTTTATAAAGTCCCTGCTTATAGTTACATGGCACCCAGCCCTAGGGGCACATAGGGCACACCTTAGGGGTGACTTATATGTAAAAATAAGGTAGTTTAAGACTTTGGAAGTACCTTTAATTCCAAAGTCGAATTTGCATATAACTTTAATTTAAAAGCAGCCAGCAAGGCAGGCTTGCTTTTAAAATGACACTGGGCACCTCAGCAATGCACCTAGGTGTGCACCACCTATGCTGTGGTCCCTAAACCTACATGCCCTACCATATACTAGGGACTTATAGGTAGGTTAACTTAGCCAATTATAATTAGCCTAATTTGCATATCCATTTTACACAGAGCACAGGCCCTGGGACTGGTTAGCAGTACCCAGGGCACCATCAGAGTCAGGAAAACACCAGCATAAAGTGGAAAATGGGGGCAAAAAGTTATGGGGCCCTTGCAATCAGCCCCAGTTTCTCACACAACCCCCCCCCAGCCCACACGCCCAGGAGACTCAGCCCAACCCTGGGAGAGTCTTCCTGGCTTGTTAGGCGAGGAAGACAGTGAAGAAAACTGGCTGTCCCTTTGCAGGGCCTACTCTGCCTTATATCCTCCTGTCAGGGTCACTCCCTCTGGTTAGTGAACCCACCCCAACAATGAAAGGACCCATTTCAAACTGAAACTTCCCTCTAGGGGGGTCTTCCTCCTCTCTCTCTGCCAACTTGGGTAGTGAGGTGCCCACCTCCCCTACTCCTAACTTTGCTAGGGCAACACCTAGCTTACCCAAAGAGGTCACTCAACACTTGAGCAACCCCACCATGACCAATAGGGTCAGGGGGCCTACTTTGCTATTGGCCCTGGGGTCTGCCTCCCAGGCCAAGTACAGTGCTGCCAGGAAGGCTAGCACCCAGCAGAGGCTACTGACAGCTGTCAGTACCCAGAACCACACCCTAAGCTCTCCACTGACAGGTGGCTGAGCTGCTTTAGGGGCATCTTTGGGGTCCTGGTACCCCTCTTGCTGTCTAGAGTGGGGGGCTACCACCTCCTGTGGCAGACACCCTCCTTCCACTCTCCCTTCTGTCAGTGCAGGGGCAACACCTTGCATCTGGACAGCTGCCTGACTACTCAGGACTTCCTTGGGGTCAGGTGAGGCCTCACCAGTGCCAACTCTGGGCTCCCCCCCTACTGGGGCAGAAGGCCTTTGGCTCCTTGGAACTCTCTTTAAGAGTGGCCTACCCTTCCTTTTCTTCTTTCCTTTTCTTGGGGACCCCTGTCTCCTAACTGTAGGGACTGACTCCCCAGGACTTTGGGTTGGGGGGGCGCCCTGGGCGACCACCCCATCTGTGACCAGACTCACCTCTGGGAGGTCATTGCCCAGGATACAATCTAGGGGAAGGTCAGCACTGACTACCACCCTAATCCAGTCAAGGATACCCTCCCTCTCTAGGGGCACTATGGCTACAGGTTTGGAGGTCACCTCCCCTGTGGCTATCCTGACTTTCTTTGTCTTTCCTGGGACATACATGTCTGGGGTCACTAACCGGTCACTCACTACAGTGTGACTGGCACAGGTGTCTCTCAGGCCAGTGGTAGGGATCCCATTCACTTGAATGTGGTGGAAGTGCCTACTCCCACCCTCAGGGATCACCAGCTTACCATCTGGTCCTGTCTCCCAGCACAATGCTAGGAGGACTTCATCATCTGAGGAATCCTCCTCTATGGCTACACTGGACAGCCCAGTGCTAACCACCTTCTTTGGACAGGCTGCATCTCCTCTGAAGTGACCTGTCTGCTGACAGTCAAAGCAAGCCCTACTGTCCAAGAGCTTTTTTAACCCTGGGTCTCCCTGTCTCTGCATGTCAGAGTGGGAGTGGGATTTACTCTCCTCCTTCTTAGGGTTCTGGGGTACAGAGGGAGTCTCTGTGGTGGGCTTACCACCTCCCTCCTTAGGTTTTTGGGGACCTGTCCCCCCCTTCTTGGAGTCTCCCCCCTGGGACTTGACAACCACCCTGGTTCTCAACCACTCATCAGCTGCCTCCCCTAGCTCTCTAGGGTTGGTCAGCTTAGAGTCCACTAGATGCTGGCGTAACCTTTCTTGGATACAGTTGGTCAAGATGTGCTCTCTCATGATCAGATTGTATAACCCCTCATAAGTATTTACTTTGTTGCCAATAATCCAGCCCTCTAGTGCCTTTAGTGAGGTGTCCACAAAGTCAACCCAAGACTGGGTACTGATCTTCTGGGTGTCCCTGAACTTCATTCTATATTGCTCTGGGATCAGACCAAACTTCTTGACTAAGCACCTCTTCATACTAGGGTATGAATCTGCCTCCTCCCCCCTTAAGGTCAGAAGCCTATCCCTCCCTGAGTTGGGGACCAACTCCCACAAAAGGGAACCCCAGTATTGAGGCTTAACCCTTCTCATTTGGAGTGCCCTCTCAAAGGCCCCTAGCCACTTATCTATGTCATCCCCCTCTATATAAGCAGGAACTACCCCCTTGGGTAATCTGGGGCAAACTCCCCCACCCATGGACACCTCAGCTTCTTTATCGCTGCTTCCATCTCTTTTTTCTTTGTATGCCCACTTTTTCTTCTCTAGGGCCAGCTTCTCTGCTTCCAAAGCTATGTAGGCTAGCTGGGCTTCCAGCTCTCTTTCCCTGATGGATGGGTTCTTTCCTCCTGAAAGGACCCTCTTCCTACCACTAGCTTTGGGTCTGCCCCTAGTGACTGTGTCCAGTGAGGACTGTTCCTCCTCTTCCTCACTTGGGGTCTGATGCCTTTCCTCCCCTGAGTGGTTAGAGTTAGCATCATCCTCTTTTGGTTCCTCCTCTGGAGCTTCCTCTGTCTCTACCTCTTGGGCCTCAGCCCATGCTGTCAGGGATTTAATCAGGATTTCCTTCCTGAGATTAGTGGTTGCAGGCAACCCCCTCTCAATACACAACCCCCTAAGCTGGACTACTGTCAGTGTGGGTAGGCTAGCCAGATCAAGCTCCATGGTTCCCTAGTTTTGTGTCAACAAAAACTTTTTGCAAAAATTGGAAACAAGAATTTAGAAAAATTACAAAAATTCAATAATTGAAATTAATCCAAATTAATTAAAAAAAAAAATTAAAATTAAAAATTAAAAAAATTTTTGCACTAGGACAATTTAAAGGATTTTTAATTTGTTTTATCTAAAACTGTAACGTGATATTGAACACAAGTACAGGATCCCGTCGCTGCTTCCAATTATGTTGGAAAATGGGTTATTGGTAGGGCAGGTAGGTACCTACACCTAGCAACAAGCCACTAACCTCCACAAAAGTACAGTTAGGTCTCAGTAAATTAATCCCAGCTCTACCCTTGGTAGCTTGGCATCGAGCGTCAAGGCTTAACTTAGGAGACAAAGTGTAAAGCATTCAAATATCACAAAACAGTAATTAAATAAAACACAGGAAACAGTTTAAAAATCCAAAACCAATTTATAAAAATAGCTTATATTTTTATCTTTAAAATGACACAAAAACGATTAAAATCGGTTCAGGGGAACCGGAGATATGAATTTTTAAAGTATTATTATTTTCTAGCGCATAGAAACAAAAAGCGCCAATCGGGTCATCTGGTTGCACCAGGACCGGGACAAAGTCAAACTTTCAGGCCGACCGCGATGGAGCCCTGCTCGGCTACAGGTCGCGGGAAGCCTCGGTTAAAAAGTTACCTTCTGACTTAGTCTTTATTTTGAAGTTTTTCTTCACCGGGACGAACCTGCCAGTTGGATCCGACCTCCTGGAGCCCTTGTCCGGATACGCGAAGTCGGTTTCCTCGGTGGTGATTTTTACCTTCGGACTTAGTCGTTTTTTCGAGATGAAAATCCTTCGACCGGGGTAAACCTGGATCTTGATCCGACGTCCGTGGAGCCCTTCTCGGATACGATGGCTGGAAGGTCCCGGTCAACTTTTTACGTTCGGACTTAGTCTATTTTTTGGATGTTTTTCTTTACCGGGACGAACCACGAAGTCAGGCCGGGTCGCGGTTGAGGCAAGCCGGCTAGAATTTCTGCGTCGGGTCGGTCACTTTATGGAGCTTTTTTCCAAAATTTCTCCAATCTTTTCCAAACTTCTGGGGCTTCACCCAGATGTTCTTTTAAGGTTCTTTTGGGGTCCACAGCTCACCCCAAGGGTCCAGAAGTTCTGTGATGGTCCTTGGGAAGTGCGGACTTCAACTCCCAGAGTGCACCTGGCGCAAACTCCTTTTTGGCCACTGGACAGTGGTCAGCTGGTCACTTTTTCAGGAGTTGGTGCAGGGGACTCTGGTTAGCAATTTTTCACCTGTAGCAAACAGGGAGTCCCTCCTTGAACCAGTGGAAGCCAGGCAAAGTCCTTCTTGTGGTGAAGCCCAAGTGTGCAGCTGGTGCAGTCTTTCTGAGTGCAGGGTCCAGGTGCAGGCCAGGGGTCCAGCAGGGCAGTCCTTCTTCTCCTTGTAGTTCTTTCTTCTTGAAATTTGGTGGGGATCTGAGGCGTGGGTGCAGGTCTGCCAGTTTTATCCTTGCTCCTGGGTGAAAAGCAGGGGGGCCCTGGTCCTCCAATCAGGGACAGGGTCGTCCCCCTGTGATGACCACTTCCTGGGAAGTGTGGCAAAAATCCATCCCAGAAGGCAACAGTCTCTAAAAATCCAAAATGGATGAATCTGATTTTTAGAGGAGAGATCTGGCTGAGCCCACCCACTGGTGTGGCTAAAAATCATAAACACACCCCTCTCCTGCCCTCTCCTAATCTAATCAAGGGGGCACCTAGCTGTCTGGGGTTGCAGGATGTGGGGGTGTTGCTGGGTGCTCCAGATGTCCTTCTCTGCCTTTGAAGACCAGTTTGGCAGCCCTCCCCCTTCCTGCTTCCCCATCTGTTGAGGGGAGATTCTCTCCCCCAAGCACATTCCTTTGTGTGAAGTCAGGCCACTTCACACCTCATTAAAGTAGCCTGGCAGAAGCTGCTGCAGGCTGGCCAATCAGAGCACAGGAGCAAAAACAATGCAGAGCTGAAATTGGCAACTTTTTAGGTAAAGTCTAAACTTTTTACCTGCACTAGTTATATTAAATCCAACAACTGGAAGTTGTGGGATTTATTATAACAATCAATTTGATACCAAATTCTTGGTATGTAACATTTAAGGAGACTTTAAAATTTAAAATAAAGTCTGCCCATTCTAGCCTATGAAGGCCATTTACTTCAATGAGGGAAAAACGAATTTGGCTGTTTTTACCTCACCAGGGCTTATAAATCTATTTTTATAAAGTCCCTGCTTATAGTTACATGGCACCCAGCCCTAGGGGCACATAGGGCACACCTTAGGGGTGACTTATATGTAAAAATAAGGTAGTTTAAGACTTTGGAAGTACCTTTAATTCCAAAGTCGAATTTGCATATAACTTTAATTTAAAAGCAGCCAGCAAGGCAGGCTTGCTTTTAAAATGACACTGGGCACCTCAGCAATGCACCTAGGTGTGCACCACCTATGCTGTGGTCCCTAAACCTACATGCCCTACCATATACTAGGGACTTATAGGTAGGTTAACTTAGCCAATTATAATTAGCCTAATTTGCATATCCATTTTACACAGAGCACAGGCCCTGGGACTGGTTAGCAGTACCCAGGGCACCATCAGAGTCAGGAAAACACCAGCATAAAGTGGAAAATGGGGGCAAAAAGTTATGGGGCCCTTGCAATCAGCCCCAGTTTCTCACACTCTTGCAAAATAGCGATATGCACTCCTAGTCTCTTAAGTCGAGCATACACTCTAGCCCGTTTGCTCGGCATCCCAAGGCCCCTAACATTCCATGTTAATATGATATACTAGTTCCCCATGTTGCTTCTAGAAGACATCTTGTAGGGTGCTGGGGGTATGTTGCTGTATTGTGGGCCTGGTTTTAATATTGGCCCACCTGGTCTCTGCCTTTCTACTGCTAATATTTAGATATAGCGGGTGCAGGTCCATCTTTTGTGCATTAAGTGATTCCGATCACTGCATTTCTGCTAAACTACTAATCCCCTCCCCCCTATTTAAACCCCCCATATACTGCACACAACTACAGTGAAACTACAAAACTTAAAAATGTGTAACATAACTTTTATCCAGATGGATTTGCAAAGTGGGATTCTCATAACTTACAGATGTGGCTCTTGTAAGGGGCTCACATTGTGCCGCAGACTGAGTCTGCCAATATCTTCGGGCGCCCCCCCTTGGCATATTTCCGTTCCCTCTGGCCCCACCCACCCGCCACATGCCACCTGTTTGTGCCCCAAATCACTTAGCTTAGTATTTATATCAAAGATGTATATTGTCGGGAGCACTTTATCCCCACATCTCAGCAGTGTCATGAAGTCTCTATAAGTTTTCCCAGTTGCTGTCGCCATCTCTAGTGTTCACTCTGGACCTGAGCGGGTGGTTTATAGTTCATCGGCAGATCTTGGGGTGACCTTCGGCCCACCTAGTTCTCTTGTTACCGTGGATACGGAGCTGGCTGTGTCTGAATCCGGCTCCAGCTCCACAAGCCCGCCGGGAGTTATACTGCTGCTTTGCATGTGCAGCGGCGTCTCTTTAAGCACTTTCGCTCTTTCCTCAGCTACTTGCCAGTCATTGGGCTGGCCTCTAGTGCGCCGTTTGAATCGCTTCTCTGCAGTGGGTCTCCGCCGTTTCTCGTCCTCCTCTGCATCTTCCCGGGGGTGTGCAAGGCCCTTGTCATGGAGCCATGTCCAGGCATCCTCGGTGCTGGTGAATATATGAGTGCGGTCCTCCATCACAACCCTTAACTTGGCTGGGAAGAGCAAGGCATATTTTATGTTCTGTTCTCGTAGGCGTTGCTTGATTTTAACAAAAGAATTGCGCTGATTCTGCACCTCTTGCGTGAAGTCTGGATAGGCATTGATGTTCGAGTCTTCATACTTGAATGGGCCCTTATTGCGGAATTGTTGCAATATTGCATCTCGGTCTCTGTAATTCAAGAACCTGGCAATCAATGGTCTGGGGGACTGGCCGGGGGCTGGAGGCCTGCCCGGGACTCTATAAGCCCTTTCAACCGAGAAAAACTTGGATGGAGCCCCATTTAACACCTCCTTGATTAGCCACTGCTCTAGGGAAACTTCTGCTTCCGGTTGACGCATACTTTCTGGAAAACCCAGAAATCTCACATTATTCCGGTGCGCCCTGCTCTCCATTTCCTCGGATCTTCTCCAGAGTATCTTCAGCTCTTCATCCATGCGCTGAACTTGTTTTTGGTTCCCTTGCGCTATTGGAGTTAAGACGGATATTTCAGCTTCAGTTGTTTTCACTCTTTCAGCTAGGCTTCGGTGGTCCACTCGTAGGAGGTTCAAGTCTTGTGCAACGGCATCAATTCTAGTTTCTAAAGATGACTTAGGCCCTCATTCTGACCCTGGCGGTCTTTGACCGCCAGGGCGGAGGACCGCGGGAGCACCGCCGACAAGCCGGCGGTGCTTCAATGGGGATTCCGACCGCGGCGGTAAAGCCGCGGTCGGACCGGCACCACTGGCGGGGTCCCGCCAGTGTACCGCGGCCCCATTGAATCCTCCGCGGCGGCGCAGCTTGCTGCACCGCCGCGGGGATTCTGACCCCCCCTACCGCCATCCAGATCCCGGCGGTCGGACCGCCGAGATCCGGATGGCGGTAGGGGGGGTCGCGGGGCCCCTGGGGGCCCCTGCAGTGCCCATGCCACTGGCATGGGCATTGCAGGGGCCCCCGTAAGAGGGCCCCTACATGTATTTCACTGTCTGCTGCGCAGACAGTGAAATACGCGACGGGTGCAACTGCACCCGTCGCACAGCTTCCACTCCGCCGGCTCGATTCCGAGCCGGCTTCATCGTGGAAGCCTCTTTCCCGCTGGGCTGGCTGGCGGTCTGAAGGAGACCGCCCGCCAGCCCAGCGGGAAAGTCAGAATTACCGCCGCGGTCTTTCGACCGCGGAACGGTAACCTGACGGCGGGACTTTGGCGGGCGGCCTCCGCCGCCCGCCAAGGTCAGAATGAGGGCCTTAGTGTCCAAGATCGCCTGCAATACTTTCTCGAACTGAGCAGAATGCTCCAGGAGTGTGTTTTCTAGTGACTGCAGGGATGGGTTAGATTGTTGATCGGCAGGTGTTGGTCCTTGGGTGGTTCGGTCTGAGTTCTTGGCTGATTTGGCTCTGCCGGCCATTTTGGCTGTCTCAAAGTCTCCTCCTAGTCTGCGGTGACTTCGCACTTCTCGGCCCTTTTAATTCATTGAGTTAGACTGTTGCTGAGTGTCCTGGATGAGGTGTGTACATACGGCGTTGAGAGCGTGGGGTTGGCCAGCAATGTCAATGGAGGGCGTAGCCTTGTTTACGTGTGCTTACAGCCTGTGGCCATGTGTTCATTGACAAATGCTGCGGCCGCCGGCTTTCACGACGGTTCGACGTTGAGTTCTCGTGGGGCTGCCTGCGGGGCCCACCGGTGTTCGTGGGGAGCGTAGCAGCTGGAGGAGAGCACTCTCACCCTCATAGGTGGCGGCGGAGCCTGGTGCCAGAGGTTTCCCCAACAGGAGAGGGAGCGTAGTTGAGGGCCGAGGCAGGCGGCGTGGCCCGGGAGAGACCGAGGAGCGGGACGAACGTCGGGAGCCGCGGGTGGGCTCTGTGCATCGCAGGGCAATCCAGGCAAGCGCCGACCGTGGGGGGCCGGTGCGGCCCCAGCG
This sequence comes from Pleurodeles waltl, assembly GCF_031143425.1. Lineage (NCBI taxonomy): Eukaryota > Metazoa > Chordata > Amphibia > Caudata > Salamandridae > Pleurodeles > Pleurodeles waltl. Next base: position 369,412,786 of record NC_090437.1, on the reverse strand, counting down.
CCCGCAGCACGCACCAGCCGCCTATGCTATGTGCGTTGACAGGTCCAAGCCTATGGAGGCACGTGACGCTTCTTAATCTTGCGTCTTTTTTTTTTTTTTTTCCCCTTTTAAGGTTCGAGCCCTACCTATCCCCTTCCCAGAGGGCGCAGGTGGGTTGCATTGATGGTGGGGCGGTGGCCGGGAGTCCAGGAGTGTCCCCTCTGTGTGGGACTTAGTTTTTCCCCCCGGGTTTCCCCCCTCACCGCAATGTGCTGGCTCCTGTTAGTGGTCTACTGTTCCCTCCTGGGCTGTTGCAGCTATGTGTTCTTGGCTCTGGGCTGAGATGCCTTTTCTTTGCTTTCTGGAGTGTGTCCGCGCAGCCCTGTCGCCGCGATGTCCAAAATGGCGCCCGACCCCCCGGGCCGGCTCCAGCTCCGTGCGCCTCGGGGGTAGCGCGAAGAAGTCCTTGCCTGGCCCGTACGGCCGCAGCTCCCCTGCCCCTCCGGTCGCGTGTGGAGAGGGTGGGGGCCGGCTGCGCGGGGCGAGAGCGCGTCTGGAGCCGCGAAGGCAGCTCCCCCTGCCCGGCCTCGGCCCAACAGCACACCGAGGGGCACGCCCGGTCCACGACAGACGCCCCGATCCTCCCCGATCGGTCCACCGCCACGACCGCTTCACCAAATTTGCGGGGGCGCCCTACAGGATATCTTGGTCGAGCCGGGGACGGAGCGCTCGTATCAAGCGACCGTCCCGGCCGCCATTTTGGCTCCTCCTTAGTTTACCTCTAAGTCTAAAGCTGACAAAAAAAATTCATAAGCTTTGACTGCCTCACGTAGGCCATTCATGGTGCGGGCCATAAGAACTGCATCATCAGCATAGATCAAAACTGGGATACTTTTGCCATTGATTTTGGGAGCGTCCTTGCATCTTTCATGCAAAAAATCATACAATCCATTTGCATAAAGCAAAAAAAGGGCAGGGGCCAAAACAAACCCCTGTAGCACGCCCCTATTTAGTTCAAACATTTCAGAGCTTTCCCTATGCTGCCCTACTCTCACTTTAGCATTGGTTCCCAAGTGAAGATAACAGAACATCACGTGAAATATGATAGTCTCTTCAAAATTCAAAAAAGTGTACCTTTTATATTGCATTATAGAACTGAGAGGCATGTTTAAGAAAAGTAGCGCTGCACACAGTGCAGAGCCACTTTTCTTGCACCCCTCAGTGCCCCCTAACCCTACCATGTGTGCACCATATTTAAAATACGGTGCATCATGGCAGTAGTTAGGGAACTAGCGTCAGAATGTTTTACTCTAATCCGGAGCTCTGCAGGAGAAGCATCAACATTTTTATGCTAATCCTGCAAAGCCCATTGAGGTCCATTATAATCAATGGTGTGCCTTTTTTTAACGGCTGCTCTGAGCAGGCGTTAATAGTGCTGAAAAAAATGACGCAAATAAATCTCTTAGATTACTTTGCACTATTTTTTCACCCCCCCCCTCTTATGGGGGAATGCCTCCATTGCATACATTATGCCTAAAGCTGGCATAATGTAGCACAAAATGTTACAAAGTGACGCAATGCATGCATTGCGCCACTTTGTAAATATGGCACAGCTATTTTTGCCTCGCTGGCCCCCATTAGCGTAAAAGAAATTACGCTAGTGTGGTGCAAGGAGGTGCTAGGGGCTCCTAAATATGCCCCCCAGTAGTTTATTAAAATTCATAGAGCCTGATTTGAGGAAAGTGGCACTGCATCCAGTGGAGCAACACTGTCATCGCATCCCATAGTGCCCCTCTACTGTCACCATGTGTGCCCCGTATTTAAAAAAGGCGTGCCATGCCGCAAGGTAGGGGACAATAGTGTAAAAAATCCTGATGCTATTGATGTACTCTGCAGGAGTAGAGCCAACATTTTGGTGCTACTCCTGCAGAGTACATAGGGGCCAATTGTATTCAATGGCATGCCCCCTTTTAGCGCCTGCTCTGAGCAGGCATTAAAAGTGCCCAAAAAATGGCCCAGGGAAATGTCTTAGATTTCCTTGTGCCATTTTTACTGCCCCCCCAAATGGGGGGATGCCCCCTTTTCCTTTGCATACATAATGCATGGTGCAGGCATTATGTAGCGCAAAGGGTTACAAAGTGGCGCAATGCATGCATTGCGCCACTTTGTAAATATGGCACAGCATTTTTGGCCATCTAACACCACATTACCGTAAAAAAATGACATTAATGTGTTGTTAGGATGGTGCTAGGGGCTCTTAAATCAGCCCCATTGTTTTTAAACATGAACCATTAGTGAACTAGGAGGCATGATAATTGTTACGTAACCCCAGTATGTGGCCCAGGTTATTACAGAGCAACCTTATAGTCACTTAAATCAAACACCATAGGTTTTTGTACAATTGGTATTGCGAATGCACATGTTTGAAGGTGCTTTCATGCCTGTTAATGAAGGAAAAGGATTTTAGTGAAATAAAATATCTGCTTAAAATCACACAGTTTAAGCAGGAAAGCAGCGATTTTTCCAAGTTTTACTTTTTTGTACAACCAGTTAATGGTTATCAATTGGTCTTTCCATATGTTAAGGCTTTGTTTTTACCTTTGCACATTTTCCTGCAGTTTTTCTACAGCTGCAAACTGGACCCAAAGGTATTAGAGCGCTTTATATGAGCACCACCCACATTACACAAGGTAATCAATCATTGTTTATAGGGATGGAGAGGATTAAGTAGTTTGTCCAGAATTACAGAATGCTGAGCCACCACGACTCAAAGGAGGTTCCTTAGTTCCAAAGTAGGCAGATCTGGCTGTTTAACAACACATCCAGGGTACAAGTACGAAGGCAAGCAGAAGCTAGATGAAATCCTGGCTCATTATAGGATCAAAGGACCAACAGGACCTCAAGCTGAGTCAGAACCAAACTTCAGGACAGAGCATGGCTTGACTGCTTACATGGCAATGCGCTGTATACACAGTGAGCCGCCCATATTTGCACTTAATTTTGGGAGTGTCAACAATGATACATTTTAATTTAAAATTGGCCCAGATTCATACTTGCTTCACGCTGAGTTAGCGTCATATTAATATTTTGATGCTAGACCCATCTAGCGTCAACATATTGAAGTTAGCGTCATTTTTTGAATGCGTGAAACCTCCTTGCATCAATGAGATGTAAGTTAGGGGTTCCCGTCCAAAAAATTACTCGAAGCCTCTAGTGCCATATTTATCCACCTGGGCAAAAATGACTCACCGGTGGGAGGCAGACCCAAAAAATGACGTTAACTCGGATTTGCATCAAACTTTAACTCCTGGGTCAGACAAAGCATTAAAATAAGGTGCACACACCACTACTTAAGGAAAAGTCACAGAAGCAATATCACTAACCCACAGGACAGGATGGAAGTCTTACTGCTCCACCTTGTGAGACAAAGTAGAGGACAGCAACAACAACAGCAACCACCACCAATACAACTCAGGCCAAAAAGGCAACACAGAAGGCAGGAGAGGATATTCCGAAACAGGACAACCCTTCTTGGCCCCAGGGAACAAGACATAATAAGGGCATACAGACTCAACCTGCTGCACCACAATGAGCCACAGATCACAGCCAGCCTGCAGACCCCACACAATATACCACCTGTGAAAAAGCTGCTAGCTGTCCTGCACATGCTGGCAAGTGGCTCATTTCAAACAACGGGACAGCCATCATTCTCTATTCCTGCCAAAGGTGTTAGGTGCAATTATCTCTCTGACACCCCACCACATCAGCTTCCATATCACCCAGCAAAAGCAGCAGGAAACAGGGGTTCTATCAATTTGATGGCTTCCCACATGTGTTCAGTGCAATTGACTGCACCCATGTCCGACTTGTTCCACCTGCAGCAACAGAGCATCTATACCGGAATCGCACACACACACATTCCATATATGTGCAGGCCATAGTGGACCACCGGGGACTATTCACAAACATATCCTGGGAGTGTCCATGATGCCTACATATTCCAGCATAGCAGGATCAACAAACACTTCCAGGATGGACAATATGGAAATGGCCTACTTGTGGGTAACTCAACAAAACTAACAATTTCCACACAACATACCAACCCTGTAGGACACACAAGATGTACACCACTCAAAAAAACAACATGGCCAGGGTAACACAGATGTGCAGGTAACAACACATATGCACCATGCTGCAGTACAGCACAATCAGTGCACACCACAAACACATACACCCACATGTACGTAACACACCCACAACTTGACAGGCACACCACATGAAGGACAGGTGCAGGTATGTAGCCTTTGCAAACAGAAGATGTACACAAACCTCTACAAGTGCCCATAGGTTGCTCACTATGTTAACTTCACACATACAGTGCACCAAAAAAAGAATAGCACAACAATGTCAATGGCATACACCATGCTCATGTAATGTAAGTCATACATAGGCACAGATCACTCAGATCATGCCGTGCAAGTCTCTGCCAGAACAAGCATCACATGCCAGACAACTGGTGCCAATACCAACTACATCTCATCAACACATACCTGACTTACCTGTAGTGTGCATATTCAACTGCCTGAAGCATTGGGTCACACACATAGGAATACAACATCAATGGCCATCACGTAGCATGTGCCACATTTGTGAGAAGTGGCACCACACCTACTGTAGTGCCACCTCACATGCACCACTTACTACCCACAACACCATCATGTCTGTACCGTAAACAATAAATGGCCCACCATGGGGCAGAATCATTGTTAGACAATGCAGATCATAGATGCCATTGTGGGACCCTGTAGGAGTAATTAGGACATCACTGACCTTAAATGCACTGTGCTAAGGGACACATTTGCTAACTAGCTGAGCTTCGTACCATAGCCTGCACTGTGCATGTGTGGACAGTATAAATGCTGAATCATGTTTTGGAAGATAGACGAGACACTGGTAGTGATAGCTGGCACAAACATCCGCTGCTATTCAGGATCACTAAGGGGACTATGGAAAAGCTCCCAGTGCCATTGTCATGGCCTGCACTGCATGTACAAGCAGGCGGATGACCACTCTTTTGTGACTTGAAGCCACATTGGAAATCAACCACTCTCCCACACAGCACTTAGCGTGGAAGGGGCTTGCAATGTGTGTAGCTGCAGGTCTGTCACCACGAGATTCATAGCATTATGATGCTGACACAGACATAGGTGTCACCTAAAACCTGAGGCTCTGCCAACATCAAACACCACCCCAGGGGTGCCGTTTGCAGGTTGCAATAAGGAAATAAACTGTGATTTGATCTCATATGAATGTGCCACGTATGCATGATGCATACTGCTACTCACACAGAAAGAGCCAATTGGACATCAAAAATGTATATGCATAGGAAGGTGTCCTTACCTACATAAATACATCCACCTCCACAGGGCAGCTATCCAAGCACCCTGTTGCAAGGTTGGTAGTCTTGGTGCACGGATGCATATTAGGCACTGGCGCAGGGGACAACAAGGGTTACCCAGTCACATGTCACACATGGTGCATTCCTGCATAGTCAAAATGTTGCAGCACATTGCTGCCAATGTTGGAGCTTTGTTGTGCATTGTCACTTACTCATTAAACTGAGCCTAAGTGTTGCACTTCATCTGTAATGACACATGTCAAAATGGCTGGGATGTCCAGGCTCAGTAGGGCTACCACATTGTCACCACATTTCACTCCATTGTATTGTGAGGATGTCATGTCCCCTCTTGTGATAGCACACTGATACAAAGGTGAACCACACAACACATGGTACATACATACTGAACATCAGTTAGGATTCCAAAATATATGTCCCAGGTCCTTGAGCCAATAACCAAGATTGTCATGTTCAACAACACAGTGCTAAGAAACGTTGTACAAGGCCAGGGTCTCACACTATACCACAAACACGCACGAGACACAACCAAATCAAAATAACAACTGCCATGCAACATGACAAACCTTTTGCAAGCCTAAACAACAACCTACACCTTTTATCTCTTGCAGGGGATCAGGGTTATGGCATACAGCTGTGGATGAAGATCCCATTTCCAAACCCAAGCACAGCAGTAGAGCTAGCATCCAGTGAGGGACACCACAAGACCCGCAATATTGCGGAAAGGACATTTGGCATACTGAAAACAAGATTGAAGTGCCTGGGGTTCACCGGAGACAGCCTTCTATATGCCCCACACATTGTGTGCAAAATCATCCTGACATGTGCTATTCTGCACAACATATGTGTGCGGATTAACATCCCAATATATGACCAGGTAGATGACCTGCCTAGATAAGAGGAGGAGGATGGTGATGATGATATGGGGTGGGGGACAGCACAACACAGCTGCTGGGGTATGCCGGAGATAGCACATAGTTGACAACTTTTACTCTTAAGAACCACTGAATTCACCTTGTCAATTTTGTAAATAAACACTTCACTACTACAACCAACCTTGCTTTGGTCTTTTCATTCTCCACTGCACATAGCATAGGAATATGAGGCAGAGGTCAGGGATCATGTTAAAAATAGGAATCTGACAAGAACTGTTGCAACATCATATGTGATATGTAAGATTGTACTGCCACCATCACACACTGGTATGTGACAACTGGAGGACACAATCTATGGATCACTACATATTTTGTACATCCACGTTGCCAACATGTAAGTCAATAGGTCTTCAGACACAACTACACATGTCCAAATAGGATGTATGCGAGGGGCCCACACATGAGGTAGTAGATGTCAATACATAGAAATTAAGTAATGTTGGAACTGCACACTGTCACAACTCAGTGGGAGAGTTGCAAAGGCTGCATGGAACATGTGTGACAAGGGAGGGGCATCATTAGTAACAATGGTCATTATGATTTGCCTATGCATAACAACCAATGGTAGAAGTTGTACCGGCACAGTATATCCATGATAATCTGTCCTGCCACTGCTATGGGGCTCAATCCTGTCGCAGGGTACACATTGAACAGGCATTTCAGTGGAATGCACATCAGCAGGGATGAGACCATATGCAGCTAGGGCTGCAGGTCCACCAGACAAAACCAACAACCATTGGTGATTGCTATAAGTTCAATCAAACGTTTGTGATCAAAACATATTCTGGGTGGAATGTAGACAGAGTGTGTCATACACACTATGTACCAAAGATGTACACATGTCAGACAAATATACAGGCTTCACACATGTCTCCATAAACTCAATATCTTCATACGGAGACAGTTGACGGGTAATAATTCCAAGGTAGCAATGGTTCACCCATCATCAACAATGCCTGAGCTGTGTATGTGGCTTTAAATATTATGCTCTGTATGACAACATCACACATCACAGACAAAAACACAGTACACAATTACAAATCAGAACTATTGCATTGAGTTGATGACAAACATATGTGGATGCACCGTTGTCACACATGAACATATATGCACGACGTGCAACAATTTGCATGCTGTTGAGTCTGTAACATACACATTTGTGGAACAGACCAATCACACCCTTGTCACATTGTTGCATGGACTATCACATGTGGCCATACCCAAAATGTCACACTGCAGCACAGCCCATGTCATATGTCTGATGATTCAGGGTGCATTTAAGGACAATGCAAAAAAACACGCAATCAGGAATTGAGTCAACAAATATGACGCGAATGCGTCTAAAACATCCACATATGCAAAGTAAATGACACATTAGCACATAGCGTGAATTCCACCTTCGCACACCTTTCAATGCTGCCTTCAGTGAAGTTGACGCGTAACCATCATGCGTCTATAGAAATGACGCACATGTGCTATGCGTCTCAAAAATCCTATGCAAATGTCAAATGTGTCAAATAAATACACGCACAACTGCAAAATGTGATGTACGGGGACAAGAAGTGATGTAATAAGAAATCTTGTCTACAAGCATGGTACAGTGTAGTTGTAGGTGTAGTTTTACTTTCTCTTTACAGTCTGTGCCTTTCTGACTGTGTGGTTGTGTGTCAGATCTGGTGGTTGTGTCTTAGTTGTTGATTGCAGTTTGTGGTGTCCCTTCAGTCGTGTCTTGTCATTCATTGTGTGCATTTTGTCCCAGTTGTTGTGATTTTGTGTGTTTATTGACTAAATTTGTATTTGTACTGTTGGGTGTCTATTTGGGGAAGTTTAGCATTTGGGATAGTTGGGATTAGTTAGTGGGGTTAAGTTTCCATTTATTTTTCCTTTTTATATTGGTATTTGTGGTCAACTTTGACCATTTACAACATGTCTGGCAGGGGGAGGCTGACGAGGATGTCAGAGGAGGAGTTAGGTGGATTTGTGTGGCTGGTATGCCACTACCTTCCCATGATGCTCAAGATGGGTGGCCAGATCATCCAAGGATACTGGAAAGAGGCCAGGTGGCTGCGGTGGGCAAGGTGCTCCACCCCCTGAAGAGAGTCTACAGGAGTGGTAGGAAAAAGCGCCAGCTCAAGCATTGCTGGGCAGATCTGGTGGCCGGAGAGCAGGATCTGCTTGATCATCTTGGTGTCGAGATCGGCGGACCTGTTGGTGAGTCTCCCATTGGCATACAATTTACTGTTCCCTCCTCTTGAATGACAGTAGCAGATGAGTTGGTGTGCTGCATGCATGGACAGGTTGTATGCAACCAGAAAGAAGTGTACCTGCACCAGTCTAGGCCTGGCGTTCACATCTCCAACCATGATACCAATTCAGGTCAGATGTCTTGTGAGTCCTGCACATCCATCATGTAGGCACACGTTTCGGAGGCCATGGCGACACCTGTGCCCCGGCATAGTTTCATGTATGAAATGCCAAGGCACCCGCAGCCTACCATATTTTACCTGGATTTTATCAACAAAGTTGGGCAATGCATGTATAGCGCAACTTTGTCATCATTTAGTGCACATCACTCCTGCCCCTGCTATTATGTTAGCAAAGGTGTCTTACTCAGCTTAGGGGCCAGTGTATATGGGGCATATGATACCAATAGACAACTTTGCCACATCAGTCATGAACTAATCAACGTATGATCATTGTAGACTTTAAATTGAGCCGCATGTCTATTACAAAACACCTCTGGGTGCCTTGCAGGACAGGCTTGAGTACCTGAGTCATATGTCTTATACCATGTTGTTCAGTCTTCTTTACATGGCACACATATGGAAGTTGTAGGGTGTAGCACTAAATGAGTCCCTGGCCCAGAGTTAGTGTTCCGATGTGTGGTCCTTACTCACCTGATTGTCTGTGTCATTGTGTGGTCATAGTGGTGTGTTTGCTGCACTGTTTTTCTCTAGGATAACTAGCTCACTCCTCTCAACTAGTTCACACTGAAATTTGTTGTCCACTTGCAGTGACTGTGATATGACATTAAACATGGTTTTTCATTCATGTCCTACAGGTGGACCTACACAATTGTTGAAGTGGCACAATTTTAGGATCCAGATGTATCCAGTAAGTGTGATAATGCCTGTCCTGTGAAGTAATCCAGGGTTTTGTGTGAGTGAGTCCTGTGTGTTGAATAGAATGCCAGATGTGATAAGCTGTCCAATAATCAGATATCAAAGTAGGCTGGATGCTGACATTATGGCCCTTGCACCACCAGAGTGCCACGTCTTGTAAGGCACATGGGGCACATGGGGCACAATGGCCAGTATCATGTACACAAGGTGATGACAAGCCACATGTAAGGCCATATGTGACAAAGAATGACAGAGTGCAATGCAGTGAGAATATTGGTAATGGCGCACTCCATCATTCTCATAACACAAGGGTGCACCATGTTGAACTCAATTTGGTGCATCTCTGTATTGTCATAAAGATGGAGGACTGGGCTGGCATTTGTCCCCCAGCATGGTGCTCTGTCTTTTGCACTCTATGCATGTTGCACTTATGTGGCATGTTATTGCCTTGCATGCAGGTCAAGGCCAAACGTGTGCTGTCTACACCTGGACACATGAAAGTAGATGTGATAGTCCTATGGATACCAGCTTCCTAGTTGTCAGCCCTCCTAGCATATAGTCCACTTATTGACTCCATGCATGAGTGGGCATGCCTTGCTGGATGACCAGGACAGTTGAGATGATAGATTGCATGCCCCCCCCACACCCCCTTAAGCTCAAGGGGAGTCAATTACCAAATGTATAGGTAGATGTGATACTTGCAGTGTACATGACAGTTATATTGATCAGGCTTGCATGTGTGCCTATCAGCTCTGACCCCTTATGGTTACCAACAGCATCCCATCCTCCCAGTAACATGTCCAAGTTACTGGTGATGTATGGTTGTAAATAGGCACAGATGTAGAGGAATATTGGGCCTGATGCATGTCAAGTTTGCACTGCCTTTGCATTATTGTTTATAATGCAAAAGCGATGCACACTTCAATGTGTCTGGTTTATTTTTGCGTTTTGTGTCGCCTTAGTGGCAATAAAATGATGCAAAGACAGCGTTTTTGTTACATTTATCAGGGCCATTGTCTTTTCTGGATTGTGAGTTGGAGAGCATGTGTAATTAGATGTAGCAGTGTAAGCTACTAATCTGTGCAGACTCCACACTATGCTGACATTGATGGTTGCTTGTCACCATTACACAGCTGCCAACATGAGCGATGATGAGCTACTGATGTTCAGTTGTTCAAACGAAAAAAACTGAAAAAGGCAAAACTCTGAGTGACTTTTGAACTGCTACCTCCAACTTCTGTCCCCTCCCTTCTGCTTTTACGTTATGTTTTATTTTGGGTTTTAGGGGGATAGTGTTAGGTTAGTATAGATATGTAGGTAGATATTAAAAAAGTACAAAAAAATATATATTTGTTTAGTTTAGTTAGTATGGGGGTCATTACAACCCTGGCGGACGGTGTTAAAGCGGCAGTAAGACCGCCAACAGGTCGGCGGTAAAAATTTTGGAATTACGACTGTGGCGGAAACCGCAACAAAGACAGCCACTTTAACACTCAGACCGCCACGGCGGTACAAACAAACAGCTCGGCGGTCACCGCCAACAGACAGGCGGAGGACAATGTACCGCCCACACTATTATGACAGGCCAATCCGCCACCTTTTCTGGGGCGGATTCACTGCGGATAAAAACACAGCAGAAACAGGAATTTCGAAGGAAAAACACTCACCTCTACACACTCCACGAGGAAGGAGGACACCATGGAGCCGGAACTCCATATTCTCCCTGCGATAGTCTTCCTGCTCCTGTACCAGGAGCACCAATGCGGCGGTGAAGACCACGGTGAGTACTGCACCTACGACACAGGGGAGGGGGGAGGGAAAAAACAGGGACACACACACGCAAAACCCCCACCCCCACCCCCACCCTCACCCACTACAACACACACACCAATGCATATCTATACATTACAGTTACACCCCCCAACCCCCCCGGAAGAATGCAAAGATAAAAGGAAGTGAGTGTAACCATTGTAATATATCAAAATTCAGTAATCAAAAATATACATATATACACTATTAACAAAATATACACCAAGATTAGTAGTCCAGGTATTGCACCATTTATATTCCGTGGACCACTGGGCCCAAAATGCAAAACAGAGAGAACACTGCAGGGGCATCATATAGAAACACAACAGGCACCTCAGCCGGATGAGTTCACGATGCCAGATCCACGAGGGGCCTCCATGCCCATTGATGTATCCTTGGGAGTGCAAAGCCACAGTCTCACAAGTCTCTACAGTGGGTGGTTTTCCCACTGTTCAATCCTGGGGAGTGCAAAACCACAGTCTCACAAGTCTCTACAGTGGGTGGGTTGCCTACTGCTGCATCCTGGGAAGTGCAAAGCCACAGTCTCTCAAGTCTCTACAGTGGGTGGTTTGCCCACTGTTCAATCCTGGGGAGTGCAAAGCCACAGTCTCTCAAGTGGATGACAGTCTCCACTGTTTCTGGAGGGGGCTTTGTGCCCAGAGTGCTTCATCCTGCCAAGGACAGACATAGTTGATGCATGTCTCCACTGGTTCTGGAGGGGGACTGGTGCCCAGAGTGCTTCATCCTGCCAAGGACTGAGGTAGTTGATGCCTTACTCCAATGGTTCTGGAGGGGGCTTTGTGCCCAGAGTGCTTCATCCTGCCAAGGACAGATGTAGTGGATGCATGTCTCCACTGGTTCTGGAGGGGGACTGGTGCCCAGAGTGCTTCATCCTGCCAAGGACTGAGGTAGTGGATGCCTTACTCCACTGGTTCTGGAGGGGGCTTTGTGCCCAGAGTGCTTCATCCTGCCAAGGACAGACGTAGTGGATGCATGTCTCCACTGATTCTGGAGGGGGACTGGTGCCCAGAGTGCTTCATCCTGCCAAGGACAGACGTAACGGATGCATGTCTCCACTGGTTCTGGAGGGGGCTTTGTGCCCAGAGTGCTTCATCCTGCCAAGGACTGAGGTAGCGGATGCCTTAATCCACTGGTTCTGGAGGGGGATTCATGCCCAGGGTGCTTCATCCTGCCAAGGAAAGACGTAGTGGATGCATGTCTCCACTGGTTCTGGAGGGGGACTGGTGCCCAGAGTGCATCACTCACCCCGTGACGGTCTCTGTTGCGTCAGTGCCCCTGCCGCTCATGGGCTAGCGGTGCTTGAGTTGGCGGTCCTTGCCCTGTTCAGCGGTGCTTGAGTTGGCGGTCTTTGCCCTGTTCATCAGTGCTTGCCCTGTTCAGCGGTGCTTGACTTGGCGGTCCATGCCCTGTTCAGCGGTGCTTGCCCTGTTCAGCGGTGCTTGACTTGGCGGTCCTTGCCCTGTTCAGCGGTGCTTGCCCTGTTCAGCGGTGCTTGACTTGGCGGTCCTTGCCGTGTTCAGCAGTCCTTGCCCTGTTCAGCGGTGCTTGCCCTGTTCAGTGGTGCTTGCCCTGTTCAGCGGTGCTTGACTTGGCGGTCCTTGCCCTGTACAGCGGTGCTTGACTAGGCGGTCCTTCACTGCCCAGCTGGGCTGGGGCTGGTGGTCCTTCATTGGTCAGCTGGGCTGTGGCTGGCGGGGCCCTCCTGGGCAGCTAGGCTGTTGCTGGCGGGGCCCTCATGGGCGGCCCCCTCCTGGGCAGCCGGGCTGTGGCTGACGGGGCCCTCCTGGGCAGCTGGGCTGTGGATGGCGGGGCCCTCCTGGGCAGCTGGGCTTTGGCTGGCGGGGCCCTCCTAGGCAGCTGGGCTGTGCCTTGCGTGGCCCTCCTGGGCAGCTGGGCTGTGGCTGGTGGGGCTAGTTTGTGGATGGTGGTGTCTCTCTCTGGCCTTCTCTCTGTAATAGTGGTCGTAGGGGTTTGTGGGTGATATGGGTGTGTGTTTTATATTGTATTGGGTGTCTGGGAGTGGTGTGTGCATGTGTATCAGGTGTGTGTATTTCGAATTGTCCAATGTGGCGGTGTTTTGTAAGAGTGTGTGTATTTTGAGCGCGGCAGTGTGTACCGCCAATGGAATACCGCGGTTGAAAGACCGCCGCGTGGATTCGTGTGTCGTGATAGTGTGGCCGTATTTCTGTTGGCGTGATGGTGGAGGTTTTTTTTTCGCCAGTTTATCACTGACCTTTGGTGTGGCGGACTTGTGTGGGTGTCTGAATTTTGTCAGATTCCGAGATGTGGGTCATAATAGCTGTGGCGGAATTTCGTGGCTGCGGCGGTGTGTTGGCGGTCGTCTGCACAGCGGTAAGCAGCTTTTACCGCCAATGTTGTAATGACCGCCTATATGTGTAGTAATAGTATATGTTGTCCTTCATGTGTCCTGTAACTTAAGAGGGGTGGGGGCCAATGTTTAGAGTGTGCTGTTAAATGTGTTAGTTACTTTTAGCATTGGGTAGTCAGCTTTAGTTGTTGGTTAGAATAGGTTAGGATAGGTTTTAATACTTTTTTAAGTTCAGTTTAATACTTAATAAAAAAAAGTCTTACTCCTATACATTTTGTGTTAAATGATAATGTCTCAGGGTCACTCCCGCTGGACTCCTACCACTGTCTTCTCAAAGCTAGACCCTGGGTCCTTGGAGTCCTCAGTTGTGTTGGTGCTGGCAGTTCGTACTGTTGGGGTGTTGGGTGGGGTGCCTGGGATTGCTGCTACATTATTTGTCCTCCTTGCGAATGGAGGTGGTGCCTGGAACGATACCAGGACTTCTTGGAGGGTCTCTTAGCTGATGGTTCTTTGTTGGTCATCCAGGTCATCGGGGAACTCCAGGACAGGTAGATCAGCAGGAGAGGCATCATCCTCTGCAATGAGATGGTGTAAAATCAAGCTTTCTGTGTTGTGGCAGTTGACATCACTGACTTACTATTGGAGGCTCATTGTCATCTTACTTCCCAAATATTGTTAGTGTATATCATGGTTGCAGTCTATCATCCTGTTGCCCCACCTAAGTGGGGAAAACATAAGGGGATGCTCAGATGGGGAAATCAGGTGCATCATATCTACTAGTTGTGATGTATATCCTTTTTGCCGCTTGACACCATCTTGTACTTGTCAACCCTACGTATGCATCTATTTTCATGGTAGGGCCTTGCAATGGGTATTGAGGTGGTCAAGCCACAGCACCACACATGGCAATATGCCCCTGTCCCAGTCTTACATGTTTTACATACACCTGTGTGGTACTGAAACCTTGCACCACCCCGAGGATGGCATTGCCAGGACACTATGCTGTTGTTTCCTTTGGCAGCTCCTCATGTTGATGTATGTGTATGTGTGCTACATTGCACAGCACACATGGATCTAGCAGATTTCAATTTCATCTTCTGTCTGTGCTGGAAGGTGCACCTTCCTAAACAACTATGATCTCCCCCTCAGTGCAGCCATCCTTGCACTATGATGCAAAGGATGCAGCATAGTGGCAGTGCAGCTAAATCGACACAGACACAGGGGTAGACCCAGGGATGAGCAGCATGGGTATCATTTTTTGCTCTGAACATAATTTTGTATATGACAGTGCCTGATGGTAAGTTAGGTCATGGGCACAACCAGTTAACTGGAGTTGAACTTGGGTCAGGGCCTTGCGCTAGTTTGATGGTGATTTTGCAGGTAGTCAGATTGGTCCCTCATTACAAGTGCAGCAGTCTCATGACCACCTGACTGCCATTGTCTAAATGACCACCCCCATCAACGCAGCTGGTAGTGGCAGGTTGTCAATGGGGAATGCACCATGGGCCAATGGCCTGGCACTGGCAGGTTTCCAGCAGCTTACAAACTGGCAATGCCACCTTCCTTGTGACACCAGACCTGTATTATGATCAACGCTACCCTCCAGGTGTGTTCCCGTTTTCCACCCGCCTTTTCATGGCAGTAAAACCCCCATGCATAGGTTAGTGGTGATGTGGTGTGGTGTGCCCCTGCACAGCCCATGCACCTGGCATGGGAAGTGCAGGGAGTCCCATGCCCTGCCCCTTTGCCCTTTCCACTGCCTGATTTTCAGGCCTAAGAGCAGCGTGTCCTGTCACACCCAATGTACCCCAAGACTAGCACTGACTCTATTTGATCCATCAACAATGTTGTGCTAAGTGCCCCACAGAGCTACCATGATGAGATAGATTTCCACCCACCATCCCAACATGTGACTCATACTGCCAACTGCAAAGGGTGCACACCAGACTTGCCCGTGCACCACCCCCGCCCGTCAATGTGAAATTGTACATCATTATGTTCACAATCATATACCATGTGTTGTATGTGTGTGTTTATTTCCCCATTTCTAGGTGTTTCACATGGTTGTGTCAGAGTAGTTGTGGGCTCAGCATGTATCTGTTGTGACGTACAGTTTGCTATCTGTGGTACATATTGTCTGTAGTGGCACATTTCTGATCAGTATCAAGATGTGTGGTTCCACACTACACCAGCTTAGTTACTCTGTGTAGTGGCACGTTTCCAGTGATACAGGACCAGCCTGCTATTCCCGCAGCACCGGGAATAGCAGTCTGGTTCCCTCAGGCTCAGATTATTTTTCGCTGCAACCGCGGGCATCCTCACTGCATGATGGAGTGGTGGCAGCCTTATGTGGATGTGTTGACAATGTGCGGGGTGGTGGTGCTACCGGCACATCTCTGGGTACTGTTGGGACGGTTGCAATGAATTGTGTGCTGTGAGATGCAGCACACATGTATTTGGGCAATGAGGCAAGGTAGTTGCAGGGTGTTACTGCAAGGGACACCACCATGATGTAACCCCAGGAATAGTATTGACCGACTACCTAGTCTCTGAAGTCTTGGTCGTGTTGGTAGGGTTAATTTGACTTTATGTGAGGGATGTCATGATGACACAAACAGAGGCACAGTTATTAGACATGCCATCCATCCCATGTGCTGCATATATACATGCAGGTATTTAGGCCTGGTGATTGACATATTTCCAGGTTGTGTATGTGTTGTGGTGCATGGCAATACCAAGCCATAGTTACATGTGTAGCTTACGTCAGCATGGTGCAACTTGCTTCATGTGCAATGTGTCCCTCTCTGATCCTTTGACATGCATTGTGTGTGTCCTGTGTGCCTCCCCCTTCTTGCACTTGACAATTTAGCATTAATTTCTCCCATGCAACTTACCCTGCATTTGTAGTGTTTCCTGGTAGTCTGCGCTGTCCTGTCCTGCGATTCTGTAAGCGCGTCAGATCTTATTAAGTAAACTTATGATGGAGACGCGTATAGGCCGATGGACCTTTTGATTGTTCTTCAAGTAGTTCCCACCATATAACCCCGTACCAATACAAATAAATAGCAGTAACAATCAATGACGTTAATATTCAATAGGAGTCAGTAATTTCCATTCACCATGACCTTGCGATCATGAATAACCACACCTTCAGCTAAAAGTTAGAATGTTTATTTCCCTATATTAACAATGCTAATGTCACGTAGCTTATTCTCAAAATCAAATGATAAACATGCAAAAACAATACTGGCTGCCCAAAGTGGCGAAATAATCACAATCTAATTAAAACTCGAGCTACCACACATTCTAAAGTTACAGTACAAATTAGTAACATGAATAGCTGCACAAACGAAATAGCGTACATTTAGATTCAGCAAAGAAAAGACATCAACTGTTACTACATGTAGCAAACTTCATCAGTGCGAACCCTAACTACCATCAGATTAGAATAGCATGTTTGGACTTCATGCAAAACAATTTAGTCACACAAATTTGGAAAAACATCTAACTAAGGCTGTATCAAACGTTGCAGTTGGTACCTAGAAACAAACACAAATAGACATAACAATCAGTAACATCGTCTTATACCTGTCCTCAATATGGTTTAGCAAGCTGTGACTGTCTTCGTCAATAGGACATCAGTTCGGTTAGCAAGACATGGAGATTCAGCCTCAAAGTTCAGAAAAAGCAAAGTCTCTTCATGCAGTTCAGAAAAGAATAATAACTAAACACTCAAGACAGTTAAAAAGAATGTCGCAGAATGTCCTCTCAGGACCATTATGAGGAAAATAGCTAATGGCCTCTCTCCTCTCAGTGCGGTCCGGCTAAGTTAGATTTCCTAAAACTATTTCCCACGTTCTTATTGGTAAAAAAATCACGTGTTTGCATTTAGTCAAATGAAAACAAAACCCCAAATCTAATTTTTTACTACTGCACGGTTCACTTGTCGATGATTGGCTCCTCTTCTCTCGTTCTCGTTTTTGCGCTCGTCAGGTATCAATATTGTTACAACTTATACTCCAGTCTGTGCATCCATTGTCTTCTCCTGGGAAGGTCACACTTACACATACTTCATTATACAATGTTTCCATAGCTAGTACAGCATCTTCTAGCAAGCAGTATCTCGTAAGAACAATCTTAGTCTACGAGGACATGGTCAGTACAGTGGAAAGTCTCAATTTAATTCTCTACAGAACCAATTTATAAAATGCCTAAGAAATGCAGCTTGACATGAGGCTGTGCAACTAGGCCCAAGACCTCGCTAAGTTAGGGCCTATGATTAACAAAAATAATACACAATGCATAACCCTTAATATGACATTTTACTACATCAATCAAACATAAGCTCAACATTTTATATTAATAAGCCATGAATAAGTTTACTTTGTGAACATTGGCGGCCAGTCAAGTGGGCGCAACATCAAATACGTGCATTATTTTTCTCTAAGTTAATACATTTTCTACTCAAATCCAACACTCAAAATTAATGAATATTCATTAGTAAAATTCAGTCTTAACAACTCCAGTGGCCAGTTCCTCCGGGATGACCGCTGCAACCATCTCCGCCATCTCATCCAGGTCCTCTTGTGGTGCTGGACTACCACCTTCAGTTTGCAGTGCTGCTTTCCTGTTCCTTGTCATTTTTTCCTTTGTCCTTCTTTTACAATCATGCCAGCGTTTCTTGCAGTTCGCAATGGCGTAATGGTTAACATCAGAAGTTTTTACTCTAACCTGTTTTTAGCACCACCCAGCGTCGTAGTATAAATATGACACCTGGGTGGCGTTAAAAAATGGCTCTACCCAGTGTTAAACTTTTTGATGCAAAACTGTGTTTGTGCAGTTTTGCATCAAAAAGTATAAATCTGGCCCTTGATGGTTAAAATCGTTTTCTTGTCCAAAATATGTGCATATCCGCTTTCTGTGCACCATTTTACGTTTAGCAATCAATGCCTTTACAGAAGCCGTAATGTTGCAGTGCTGAAATAAGGCAACTAAGGGCCTTATTTATACTTTTTGGTGCAAAACTGCACTAACACAGCTTTGCCCGAAAAAGTTTTGCACTGGCTTGCACGATTTTTTAGCACCAGCTGGGCACCATATTTATGGAATGGTGCAAGCCAGTGCAAAGGGTAGGCTAGCGTAAAAACAAAAGGACGTTAGGCAGGTTAGAGTCAAAATAAATGACTTTAACTAGATTAGCGCCATTTTTTGATGCTAAGGAGCATATTTCTACTCTGTTTGCACTGAATTAGCGTCACTTTTTTTTACACTAATTCGGTGCAAAACTAACTCCGTATTTATACTTTGGTGCTAGACCCGTTTAGCGCCAAATTTATGGAGTTAAAGTCATTTTTTGGAAGTGGAAACCTACCTTGCCTTAATGAGATGCAAGGTAGGCGTTCCCGTGCAAAAAATGACTCTGTGGCCTTAACTCCATATTTATACTGTACTTCCATGCAAAAATGGTGCAAGGGAGGGAGGAGGGGTCAAAAAATGGGACAAAGCTTGATTTGCCCCATTTTTTAAAGCCTGGTTCAGGGCAGGCGTTAGGGGACCTGTGGGCCTATTTCCATGGTGGACAACCATGGAATAAGCCCACAGGTGCCCTCCCCAGTCCCCAGGGGCACCCCCACCCACACCAGAGGGACAGCGAAGGATGGGGGACCCCATCCCAGGTAAGTACAGGTAAGATTGCATTTTATTTTTGAAAGTGCCATATGGGGTCCTGAAATGGGCCCCGTACATGGCACAGGGTGCAATGGCCATGCCCAGGGGACCCTTGTCCTCTGTGCTGGCCACTGGGGTGGTGGGCGTGACTCCTGCCTTTTCTAAAGCAGGACTCTTGTGGCATGGTAGGTTTAGCACCATAAAATGACGCTAATCTGGTTAGAGTCATTTTCTTTTTACTCTAACCTGCCTTAAGTCATTTTTTGGTGCTAAACCCTCTTCTTCTCTACTGCCAGCCCCAATCGACTAAAGTCATTTTTTTTTACTCTAGCCTACCCTTTGCACTGGCGTGCACCATTCCATAAATATGGCCCTCGGCTGGTGCACAGAAATGGTGCAAGCCGGTGCTAAACTTTTTGGTGCAAAACTGAGTTAGTGCAGTTTTGCAGCAAAAAGTATAAATATGGGCCAATATTTTGTAAGTTCGCGCCACTTTTGCATAAAAAAATGACATTAATGCGGTGCAAAAAAAGTATAAATCAGGGCCTTGGTGCTAGACGGGTTAGAGTAAAAAAAATGGTGCTAATTCGGTGCAAACAGAGCATAAATATGCCGCAGAGTATAAATATGCCCCTAACTATGGCGTTAAGGCCATAGAGTAATTTTTTGCACGGGAACACCTACCTTGAATCTCATTAAGGCAAGGTAGGTCTGCACTTCCAAAAAATGACTGTAACTCCATAAATTTGGCGCTAGACGGGTCTAGCACCAAAGTATAAATATGGAGTTAGTTTTGCACCGAATAAGAGTAAAAAAAAATTATGCTAATTCGGTGCAAACAGAGTATAAATATGCCCCTAAATGTAAACATTTTGACCAGTAAACCAGAAATGCATTTCTCAATTATAGCTTAACATACATGCATCGTTTAGGTGTATTTCACAGCAGTGTTACTCAACAGAAAGAGTCGAGCCTGCAGCTTCCCCCGCTGGAAGAGGCGAGCATGCGAAGAAATAGAACAGGGCAATCTCACAGGAGGACGAAGTTACACTGGCTTTCAACCTGCTTAACAATTAGCAAACTAGGGCCCATATTTATACTTTTTGACGCTAAACTGCGCTAACGCAGTTTAGCGTCAAAAAGTTTTGCGCCGGCTAACGCCATTCTGAAGCGCCATGCGGGCGCCGTATTTATTGAATGGCGTTAGCCGGCGCAAGCAGACCGGCGCTGCCTGGTGTGCGCGAGAAAAACCACGTACACCAGGCAGCGCCGGCGTAGGGGGAAAATGGCGCATGGGCGTCTTAAAATGGGGCAAGTCAGGTTACGTCGAAAAAATCGTCTTAACCCGACTTGCGCCATTTTTTAACGACGCCCATCCCCCATCAACATGACTCCTATCATTGTAAAGATAGGAGTCATGCCCCCTTGCCCAATGGCCATGCCCAGGGGACTTCTGTCCCCTGGGCATGGTCATTGGGCATAGTGGCATGTAGGGGGGCACAAATCAGGCCCCCCTATGCCACCAAAAATTATTAAAAATAAATAAAAAAATACTTACCTGAACTTACCTGAATGTCCCTGGGGTGGGTCCCTCCAGCCTTGGGTGTCCTCCTGGGGTGGGCAAGGGTGGCAGGGGGGGTCCCTGGGGGCAGGGGAGGGCACTCTGGGCTCATTTTGAGCCCACTTGTCCCTTAATGCCATGCCTGACCCAGGCGTTAAAAAGCGGCGCAAATGCGCCGTTTTTAGCCACGCCCACTCCCGGGCGTCTCTTTTGCCCGGGAGTATAAATACCACGTAAAGGCCTGGGAGTCATTTTTTAGACGGGAACGCCTCCCTTGCATATCATTAACGCAAGGAAGGGGTTCACGCTAAAAAATGACGCACATTCCGGGAACTTTGGCGCTATACGCCTCTAACGCCATAGTATAAATATGGCGTTAGTTGGCGTTAGTTTAGCGTCGAATTTGCGTCGAAAAAAACGACGCAAATTCGGCGCAAACGGAGTATAAATACGGCCCTAGGAACGCTGCTGCAAAGGACCACTGCTGGCTGTGCTTTCCTTCAGAGTTTGCTGCGGCTCTGTCTCATTATCTCTTCTTTGAAAAGCGCCCATTATTTGGAGATCGCAGCAGCCACTTTATTGATTACCTGTTTCCCCCGGTAAACCATTGTGTGGTTGTTACTCATCCGTATGAGCCTCTGGCCACTAAGACCTTCAGGAGCTACACACCGAAAGCATACGTGCAGGGTAATGAATTGTTTTACTCTGTATATATTATCTTCGTCTCAATAAGACATGCACAGATGAGGCACTTGTATACACAGTCACTGCACAACTGAACGTTCAGCAACAAGGTGTTGAGCCAATCTAACAAAAGCATTTGGAATGTAATAGGACTTACATATTTTGAACAATTGTGATCTTTTGACAACAGCGCCCACGAGCAAAATAAAACAAAACATGAGTGGAAACTGAGAAAAGACGACAAAATAATATAAACTTAGCCTTACAAAATATAACTTTGTGATTTTGTTTGTCCTGCTGGGCACATTTTTGCCAGTCACAAGTCTTCTGTTTGTGGGGCACTGGAAGATAGAATAAAATAGTACCTCAATCACATCGGGAGCAGCGGACTGGCACTAATTACGTTGAAATCAATTAGTGCTTGATTCCTGCTCCACACAGAGAAACAGAGATAATGACAGACATGCCTTGATGAATTTATGAGACTGCAAAGAAGAGTGCCTAACAAACCAACAAATAGTGAAAGAGGGGTGGGCTCCAAGCCCTTTCCTGAACACAACAGAGTCTTGCATGCGAGATGCATGCACTAGCACATGCACTTGCAGGCTCGACCCTAAAACTGTGCCTTAAAAATTAATAATGCACTGTAGCATTCTGGTTTCTTTTACAACTATAGGGCCAGATTTACTTTAGAAATGCAGGGATGTGCCGCATTTAATAGAATATGGCCATCCCTGCGCTGGCGCTAAACTGAGCCGCCTAGTGCCAATGAAGGCATCCTTGCACCATCATGCAAGGATGTCTGCATTGAGGGGTTTAATTATTTATGTGCAGAAAGGTGTCCCTTCCTGCACATAAACAATCACTAATGGTGATTTGGCACTTCTGTGTGTGCTGCAGAATTCAGCACAATCTAGAAGTTCCAAAGCTTTGCTTTGAAATTATTGTTTATGTGCAGGAAGGGGCACCTTGTATCATCCTAATTATTGCAGTTCATGTTATTTTTTTCTGGGATGCAGCTGATTCAATACACCTTATTGAACCACTTCCTGCTTCTGTTTATCTTTGCATGTGTGAGATTAATGTAACTGAGAGAAAAGGATGAGATCTGATCCACCATAATTTCCCTGAGGAGTCAAAATATCATGCAACCGTTTGTGACAGATCACCCCTGCTATTGGTCCAGCTAAAAGCTGTCCAGAAATGGATTAGGCCACATTGTGTGGGATCTCACTTAGGGGCATATTTATACTATGTTAGCGCTGAATGTACGTTATTTTTGTTGCACAAATTTGGCGCAAACTTAACTCCATATTTATATTTTGAGGCCAGATGCGTCTAGCATCAAAATATTGGAGTTAGCACCATTTTCTGGATGCGTGCACCTACCTTACATCAATGAGATGTAAAGTAGGCATTCCCATCTAGAAAATGGTGCTAACCCCATAGCCCATATTTATCCTCCCGTGCAAAAATGATGCATGGGTGGGAGGAGGGGCTCAATAATGGTGCAAAGCTTGCTGTGCACCATTATTTAACACCTGAGTCAGACCAGCCGTTAGGAGACCAGTGGACCCATTTCTATGGGGAAACAGCATAGAATGAGCCACAGGTGCCCACCCCAAGCCCCAGGAACACCCCTACCCACACCAGAGGGACACTGGAGGATGGTGGACCCCATCCAAGGTAAGTAGGGTAAGTATAGGTAAGTATTTTATTTTTTAAATTAAAGTGCCATCGAGGCCCAACCTGGGCCCCCCTGCATGGCACAGGGTGCAATGGCCATGTCCAGGAAAACACTGGTCCCTGTGCTGGCCATTGGGGTGGTGAGCATGACTCCTGTATTATATAAGACAGGAGTAATTTATGGATCGTTTTGCGTCAGAAAATGATTCTAGGCGGGTTATAGGCATTTGTTTTACCTCTAACCAGCCTAACATAATTTTTTGGTGAAAAACCCCCTTCTCCCACACTGTCACCCACACCAAGCTCATGTCATTTTTTTTACGCTAGCCCACCCTTTGCGCTGGCTTGTGGCATTCTGTAAATTTGGCACTCAGCTGGTGCTTTGAAATGACGCAAGCCGGCATTATACTTTTTGACTCAAGTCTCTGTTTGTGCAGTTTTGCTTCACAAAGTATAAATAAGGGGCCTACGTTCCCCACAATTCAGGTGATGCTGCAGCCCAAATCCAGCAGCATCATTGATACAATGAGAGCCAACGTGACATGGTGCCACCAAAGTTTTATAAGGCACTGATTTTTTAGATCATCCTGAGTATCTCCGTTTCACTACTTGCTAAAGGCATACTCAATACTATGTATGGATACATCCGTGGTATTGAGGCTATCCTCCTCAGCTAAATAGGTAGTACCTATTTGATTCTGTAGGTTTTTTTGAGCTTGAATCTTAAAAGGGTCAATTAGCATTTGGTGTCCTTATCTATGAACAAGTACATTTACCATGGCGAACCTGCAACAGGTGGCAATTGCAGTAAAGGTGCAACCTCCCTTCACTGCTCATTTATTAGCTAATGGACTTACAGCCCAGAGGGGTTCTGTTACCTTTGTAGCTGAGGCTCCTTTTGCCTATAGAACATAAACATTTTATTTTTAGGTCAATTTTCAAGCAGTGGATGGGAACACTAATACATTTCATCATTACACCTGATAATATACCTGCACAATGCTGGAGAGCCATCAGAGCCCCACAAAGGAGTTTTTACTCTTTTTCCATGTTCAACAACCACCAGCCCGCAGGTGAGACACCATCACTATTCTCACCTGTGGAGATCGACGGACTCTTTGGACTAAGCGAATACTGTAGCAGTCAGAATCATTCAATCACAAATCAATGAAATTATACCATAAACAATTTAGACACCATAAATAATTAACTTGCAAGACTAAATTATAAACATTCATAAAAATCACAGGCTGACCAAAATGTCTGAAAAAAATCAACCTACTAAACATCAATACTGTTAGACACTCCAGAAGAAGAATATAGATTAACAACAATACAATATGAACATTATTACCAGATTTCAAAGAAATCATCAAAATATAGTAGTGATACCTCTCTTCCTGGGAAACCAGACAGTAGTAGTAGTAGTTTGTCAAGACAGTGCGGTCACCATCTTCTGGCGTCGGTTGACAGCAGCATCAGGACAGTGTAGAACAAAGGACAGATCAGCAGTTCAGAATTAGTTAGCCATATTAGTACTGAACCACATAACAGAATAGGGGAGTTAAGACTATGATTAGGAAACTCATCAGGAAACTCAGAGGAGAAAATAGGACAGCAGACTTAAGCAAATATGGAACTGACTCTAAGTAGATTTCAAGATGGACTGATTTCAAGAAGGTTCAGAAGGAACCTGCATTCAATTACAAAGTTTGTCACTTATTAAAATAATCAAAATCCATTCAATTGATCCTCCAGGTAGGCACATACTGGGTGTCAGTTTTAGCATCTAGTCACTGTAGATGGCACCACCAAGTTCTGAGACATTCAATAATCTTCTTAGCAAAAGGGTGTTGTCATCTTACTCCAGTTACAGGATTCTACCAAAATATTAAATTTTCTAATAATTTAAAACTTATAGTCCCTTTCACATAATCCACACCAAACTAAACTAATATCCTTTCACATGATTGCCGTGACTTCCTGCTCCATTTAACAGCTAGAACAAATATTGCTACATTATTGCTTCTGAAACTTGTCTCTTGCCTACAGTATAATAGGAACTTCAATATTACCTTAGCTGCCTAGAGAAATAATTCAGGTCAGAGAGGACAGAATAAATAAGCAATTTACTGGGACTGCTTGAAAAATGAAGCTTGAGGCCTAGTTAAGTTAAGGAAGCCTAAATACACATTAGTACAAATATTACAAAAATAAACCTATTGCACACCTTAAAATTCAAATCAAATATGCAAAACAAATGATCAAATTTCAAGCATTAAAATCAACTCAAATCAAATCAAATTTGTGTTATCAGTGCACCTAGTTAATGAAAACCATTGAACTTGTACACAATAAAAACACATAAAATTAGACCATTACACTTACATTAAAAAACATAAAGTAAAGCCATTACACTTGTATCATATTTAATTGACAAGTATCATTTGATACTGAGGTATTAGTGTTATTGCTCCCTGGCACCAATCAAACTTTCACCCAGAGTCACAGATCTGGGTTCATCAATTATTTTCCTCAACTTGCCACCCCAGTTTGGAGCGAGCCAAATGCAAATCAGTCTTGACCCTGATCCCCATGAGAACAGTCCAGCCTGAACTGCCAGGCCAGGTCCACCCTGGACCAGAAACAAGCATCCTGGGACTAGTTTCAGGATATCACCCTTCATCAGCCAGGCTAGCTTGAATCCAGTGGCATAGTGATCCCTGGACCCATGTCTGGACATACCCGGTGCACTGAGGGCAACAAAAGCAAACAAGCACAAAAGATGGATGGAATGTAGAACCAATCAAACATTCATCCCCAGTCACAGATCTGTGTTTAAATCATCAATTCTTTTGCTCACCATGCCACCCCAGTTTAGAACAAGCAATATGCAAATCAGTCTTGACCCTGTTCCCCATGGGAACAGTCAATCCCAAACTACCAGGCAAAGTCCGGTTTCAGGGTATCACACTCCATTAGCCAGGTTAGCTTTAATCCAGATCTTTGTGACTGGTGGTGTTTGCATTGCTCAGTATTCCGATCATCAACTGTTATTTTGCAAGTTTCTTGTAGAGCAATGACCGAGAAGCCCTGGAGATAGTTGAGTGCATCAGGGTCTTGCAGTTTATCTTTTAGACCATGGATATTCCAAGAGCAGAGCTATAAGTGGTGGCAATCATAGGCCTCCATGCCGCCTGGGGCAGGGATTTAGGGGGTCATTCTGACCCTGGCGGCCGGTGGCCGCCAGGGCCACCGACCATGGGAGCACCGCCAACAGGCTGGCGGTGCTCCCACGAGCATTCTGACCGCGGCGGTTCAGCCGCGGTCAGAAGCGGAAAGTCGGGGGAATCCTCCATGGCTGCGGAGCGTGCTCCGCAGCCATGGGGATTCTGACACTCCCTACCGCCATCCTGTTCCTGGCGGGTCTCCCGCCAGGAACAGGATGGAGGTAGGGGGTGCCGCGGGGCCCCTGGGGGCCCCTGCAGTGGCATGGGCACTGCAGGGGCCCCCCTAAGAGGGCCCCACTGTGTATTTCAGTGTCTGCAATGCAGACACTGAAATACGCGACGGGTGCAAACTGCACCCGTCGCACCCCTGCAACTACGCCGGCTCAATTCTGAGCCGGCATCCTCGTTGCAGGGGCATTTCTTCTGGGCCGGCGGGCGCACTTTTGGAGAGCGCCCGCCGGCCCAGAGGAAATGTCTGAATGGCCGCCGCGGTCTTATGACCGCGGTGCGGTCATTTGGCGGCTCCCTCCAGGCGGGCGGCGCCCGCCGGGCTCAGAATGAGCCCCTTAGTTTGTTGCTTGTGTCTGGTTGAGAATTCGGGCTACCCACTGCCAATCGTCTCTCTCATTGCTGTCTTTCTGGTTTGGTGTGTGCTGTGTGGACCATGCACTCCCTGTGGTGTTGAAATCTATTCTCAAGGGTGGGCCCCTTGTGCCCCATAGGACCGTATGGGGAACC
The DNA here is from genome assembly GCF_031143425.1 of Pleurodeles waltl. Taxonomy (NCBI): domain Eukaryota; kingdom Metazoa; phylum Chordata; class Amphibia; order Caudata; family Salamandridae; genus Pleurodeles; species Pleurodeles waltl. The sequence goes on along the minus strand of NC_090437.1, from coordinate 369,385,609 downwards.
GCAGACAAACTTATTTTGTCGTGAGATGCACCTTTTGGTGGGCTTAGAGGGTATGGATATTCGGGTCAACTTCACCTTCCAAGTTGATTCCCCACTTCTTGAAGTGTTTGCTTTCCTTAAGAACTGCCCCAGCCAGGATGGTGGACTGCTAGATGACTTTTGTTGATTCATTGGCTTTCCCTGGCCCTCGCTCTAAGAATTCTATGGATTTGATCATGTCTGAGGTGATGTTAGTTAGGCCTGGAATCTGCCCTAAGAGTTTTAGTCCATTTCCTTGATTGAGGATGTCCATATTGCCAAGTTATCGATATTCTGGGTGAAATAGAGATGTGCGGCACTCTCCCTCCCCTGGACTGCGCTCAGTAGGCATTTCGTTTTGTTGGGATTTTTGTTCTCCATAAATATGGACAGCAGGGTGTAAAACTTATCTGAGGGGGTGGTTTCAGGAGGTTGCATTGAGGCCAAATCTGGTCATCCTCCTGACCAGGGGCGGAGATTCTTGCTGAGGGCATCTGAAGACTGTCTCACAACTTCATTCAGAGACAGTTTATCCGGCTCCTGAGCATATGGCAGTCCATTCGTGAGTGGGCTAAACATTTGTACTCCTCTCTGAGGCGTGCAATCTTCCATTTCTGTCACCTCTTGGCAATCATCAGATGTCCACGGCCCGTTGAGCAGATTCCCTGGGCCTAGATGTCCTGCCACTTAGCTTCTCAGGGTGAGCCTCCTCGGAACTGGTGTTCAGGGTGGACTTTCCTTGTGCCAGGGGGCCACCTCTATGCAAATAATTCATTATGAAATCCATTTGTTTCAATGTAAGTGTGTTTAATTCATATTCAGTTAATATTCATGATACATTTTAGTACTACCCTTATTGGCATCCTAATGCGGCAGCTGAAGATCACCTCTTACACATTGAGCTTACAGCAATATATAGAGTCTTAGTACAGTTTGTAATGCAAACATTAAATACGCAGTATGTGCTGCTCCAGCGCAACCACATGCAGTCAAACAAGGCATTATCTCTGCAACTGTACATTTTATTATGGTTAAGGTACACAAAATACAGAAAGAAATTCTGTTTTGGTTAGCTTAAAAATAAATGCACTGGAGGCAGTATTTCCCCATTCAGAACGTCAAGATAAACATAGAATTCTCACTATGTGCTTGCCATTTTGGGGTGGTTCCTGCAGTAGATAACTACAGCACTTGGGGCACAGTATTCACCACGCTCTATACTACTGCACACAGTACACCAACACCTGCCAATCTTCCTGGAAGTGTTAAAACAAATTCAAGATGAATACAGGGCTGCCCCCGCCCTAGATTTGGGGATACGATTAATGGGCAATTTTTCCACTGTGACTTCAATAGCATTAAGTAACCTTAAAGGGGAATCAGTAGCACTAGCTGTGCACATGTGCTCTGGGGCGTTTCTGTGTAGGATCAAGAATGCAAGCTGCCAAAGATCGCCGAGACATAGTCAAATATTTGTCAGCATAGTTTGGGAGCCAGACCAAGTAAACCACAATTACATGGTAAATCCAATGAGGATTCTACCAAGCAAGAACCTGAGGGTTCTAAAAAATGCTGGAATACACAACAACAAAAACACCTAAAAAAGAAAGGGGAGAATCTCTGAGATTGGAGACCCCTCAAAACCGATATAATCTAATAGAGATAATATAAAAACTCAATCTGATACACGCCATTCTCGTTCCTTTCAGGATTCCGGAGATAAATGCAGTGAGAGGGGTGGGCGGTTAAAGCAGCAAACTGAGTATGTGAAACTGAGAAAGGAGTCACAACACCCATCAGAAGTTTCTGATAAGAAAGAAGAGAAACTTCCAGAGCAAAAACCTCAATTCTAAAAGAAGAAAGTGGCGGCAACTTCTATACGAAATGCCACTCAGGATGAGAGCCTTACTGAAGAACAGGAGGTGGCAAAGGTCACAATAGTTCACTGGAATCTTCAAGAGCATGTCGAGGTGAAAGCAACTAATGACTTTTTACAAGTCGAGACTGCGGACATGCACATCTCCACACCCGATAGGGTGTATAAATTGAAAATACATTTAGAGGGATACATTGAGCGCACAATTGATGCTATCTTTACTACCCTTTATGATATTTTAGTGGCCAAAAAAGGTTGGCTTCTAGAATTTGGCCGTAATCTCCCATATGTGGAAGAGGTAATTGAACCATCTTTCTCGTCACTAGTTCCACTAAAAATCAGGGAGGCTTGCGCTAATTATTGGGCTCTTGCGCTGTATCACACCTAATAATACCAGTTAGATCCCAACCACAACCTCAACTCCAATATCCAATCAAACATGAAGCTAAAGCAGCTATGAGAGAAACCCTCATGTAGTTAGAGTACCAGGGTGTAATTGAACCCTGTGCCTCACCAATGAACAACCTGTTGTTCCCTGTTGGTAAACTGGACTGTTCATATAGAATAGTCTCAGACTACAGGCATTTAAATAGTCACACATTCACATTAGTCACTCAAAATGTGCACATTATATCACCTATCAACAATATAGTGCGCAAAACATACAGAAGAAACATGAATATGTCCAGTGTTTTTTTCTGCCAAAATATAGCACCTGAACGTAGGGATTTAGCACTTTAGGCTCACAAAAAAGGTTTTGTAGACTTCCACAGGGGTATATAAACAGTCCAGGATTGTTTTCAGCTTGTGTTACTTCAATTTTACACAACATTGACCCTAAGGCATTGTCCTACGTAGATGATATCTACCTTATGGATGATCATCTATTTCAACATATAAACGGGTGACCTGCATTGTTGTTGGATTTGCCAAATTAGGTTATAAATTTAATTTCAAAAATTCAAAAATAGCCTTCCTTAGTGTTCTATTTTGGGATACGAATTATCAGACGAAAGAAAGAGCCTAGCTCCACACTTTCTAGAATAGTGCACACAAATGCAACCACCAAACACCATCAAAAAGTGGCAGTCATTTTTGGGCTTTTTAAACTTTGGCCGTTTTTACATTCCAGATTATGGACAATGGTGGTCATTCTGACCCTGGCGGTCTTTGACCGCCAGGGCGGAGGACCGCGGGAGCACCGCCGACAGGCCGGCGGTGCTCCAATGGGGATTCCGACCGCGGCGGTAAAGCCGCGGTCGGACCGGCACCACTGGCGGGGTCCCGCCAGTGTACCGCGGCCCCATTGAATCCTCCGCGGCGGCGCAGCTTGCTGCACCGCCGCAGGGATTCCGACCCCCCCTACCGCCATCCAGATCCCGGCGGTCGGACCGCCGAGATCCGGATGGCGGTAGGGGGGATCGCGGGGCCCCTGGGGGCCCCTGCAGTGCCCATGCCACTGGCATGGGCATTGCAGGGGCCCCCGTAAGAGGGCCCCTACATGTATTTCACTGTCTGCTGCGCAGACAGTGAAATACGCGACGGGTGCAACTGGAGGCCAATGAAGGCCCTCATTCTGACCTTGGCGGGCGGCGGAGGCCGCCCGCCAAAGTCCCGCCGTCAGGTTACCGTTCCGCGGTCGAAAGACCGCGGCGGTAATTCCGACTTTCCCGCTGGGCTGGCGGGCGGTCGCCTTCAGACCGCCAGCCAGCCCAGCGGGAAAGAGGCTTCCACGATGAAGCCGGCTCGGAATCGAGCCGGCGGAGTGGAAGCTGTGCGACGGGTGCAGTTGCACCCGTCGCGTATTTCACTGTCTGCGCAGCAGACAGTGAAATACATGTAGGGGCCCTCTTACGGGGGCCCCTGCAATGCCCATGCCAGTGGCATGGGCACTGCAGGGGCCCCCAGGGGCCCCGCGACCCCCCCTACCGCCATCCGGATCTCGGCGGTCCGACCGCCGGGATCTGGATGGCGGTAGGGGGGGTCGGAATCCCCGCGGCGGTGCAGCAAGCTGCGCCGCCGCGGAGGATTCAATGGGGCCGGCGTACACTGGCGGGACCCCGCCAGTGGTGCCGGTCCGACCGCGGCTTTACCGCCGCGGTCGGAATCCCCATTGGAGCACCGCCGGCCTGTCGGCGGTGCTCCCGCGGTCCTCCGCCCTGGCGGTCAAAGACCGCCAGGGTCAGAATGACCACCTAAATGACTTAATATATCCTGATTTTTCAAGAAAATATTGGACAGTTGAACACACTTGCGTTCTTAGAGCATTGCAACAAGACATGTTTGCAGCTAAACACTTACAATGGAAAAAAAGCACATTCGGGGGGTTATTACAACTTTGGAGGAGGTGTTAATCCATCCCAAAAGTGGCGGTAAAGTGACGGATATACCACCAGCCGTATTACGAGTCCATTATATCCTATGGAACTCATAATACGGCTGGCGGTATATCCGTCACTTTTGGGACGGATTAACGCCTCCTCCAAAGTTGTAATAACCCCCTTGGTCATCAGAGTAATAGCTGGCCCAATTGGGTTCACCTATTGTAGGAGGCTGGATTGGCTTGTAGTGAGTACCAAGGGATACTTACACCTTGCACCGGGCCCAGGTATCCCTTATTAGTGTATAGGGTGTCTAGCAGCTTAGGCTGATAGATAATGGTAGCTTAGCAGAGCAGCTTAGGCTGAACTAGGAGACAAGTGAAGCTCCTACAGTACCACTAGTGTCATATGCACAATATCATAAGAAAACACAATACACAGATATACAAAAAATAAAGGTACTTTATTTTTATGACAATATGCCAAAAGTATCTCAGTGAGTACCCTCAGTATGAGGATAACAAATATACAGAAGATATATGTACACAATACCAAAAATTTGCAGTATAGTATTAGAAAAAAGTGCAAACAATGTATAGTTACAATAGGATGCAATGGGGACACATAGGGATAGGGGCAACACAAACCATATACTCCAAAAGTGGAATGCGAACCACGAATGGACCCCAAACCTATGTAACCTTGTAGAGGGTCGCTGGGACTGTAAGAAAACAGTGAGGGTTAGAAAAATAGCCCACCCCAAGACCCTGAAAAGTGAGTGCAAAGTGCACTAAAGTTCCCCAAAGAGCACAGAAGTCTAATAGGGGAATTCTGCAGGAAAGACACAAACCAGCAATGCAACAACGATGGATTTCCAAACGAGGGTACCTGTGGAACAAGGGGACCAAGTCCAAAAGTCACAAGCAAGTCGGAGATGGGCAGATGCCCAGGAAATGCCAGCTGTGGGTGCAAAGAAGCTGCTACTGGACAGTAGAAGCTGAGGATTCTGCAGGAACGACAAGGGCTAGAAACTTCCCCTTTGGAGGATAGATGCCCCACACCGTGGAGAGTCGTGCAGAAGTGTTTTTCTGAAGAAAGACCGCAAAATATACAAAACAAGTTCAGTGTATGTACACCTAACCAAAAGGTTTTGCATTTCTTTTCTCACTTCTTTTCTAAAGTGCTGAAAACTACCTCTAAACTTTCTAAAAAGTTCTTAAAAGTTTTAAAAGTTTTTTTTCTGTCTTTCCAAAAGTTCTGAAAAACGCTTTCTCACTTTTTCTATCACTTAAACACTTTCTAGAATGTCTGGCACAGGCCAAACTGTTGATCTGTCCAAACTTGCTTATGATCACCTTAGCTAGAAACTTCCCCTTTGGAGGATGGATGCCCCATGCCGTGAAGAGTTGTGCAGAAGTGTTTTCTGAAGAAAGACTGCAAACAAGCCTTGCTAGCTGCAAGTCATGCGGTTAGGGTTTTTGGATGCTGCTGTGGCCCAGGAGGGACCAGGATTTCACCAATTGCGTCAGGGGACAGAGGGGGCGCCCAGCAGGACGAGGAGCCCTCTCAGAAGCAGGCAGCACCCGCAGAAGTGCCAGATAAGGCACTACAAAGAGGAGTGAAACGGTGCTCACCCGAAGTTACACAAAGGAGTCCCACGTCGCCGGAGGACAACTCAGGAGGTCGTGCAATGCAGGTTAGAGTGCCGTGGACCCAGGCTTGGCTGTGCACAAAGGATTTCTGCCGGAAGTGCACAGAGGCCAGAGTAGCTGCAAAAGTCGCGGTTCCCAGCAATGCAGTCTGGCGTGGGGAGGCAAGGACTTACCTCCACCAAACTTGGACTGAAGAGTCACTGGACTGTGGGAGTCACTTGGACAGAGTTGCTGGATTCAAGGGACCTCGCTCGTTGTGCTGAGAGGAGACCCAGGGGACCGGTGATGCAGTTCTTTGGTGCCCGCTGTTGCAGGGGGACGATTCCGTCGACCCACGGGAGATTTCTTCAGAGCTTCTAGTGCAGAGAGGAGGCAGACTACCCCCACAGCATGCACCACCAGGAAAGCAGTCAAGAAGGCGGCAGGATCAGCGTTACAGAGTTGCAGTAGTCGTCTTCGCTACTTTGTTGCAGTTTTGCAGGCTTCCAGCGCAGTCAGCAGTCGATTCCTTGGCAGAAGGTGAAGAGAGAGATGCAGAGGAACTCTGATGAGCTCTTGCATTCGTTATCTAAGGAATTCCCCAAAGCAGAGACCCTAAATAGCCAGAAAAGAGGGTTTGGCTACTTAGGAGAGAAGATAGGCTAGCAACACCTGAAGGAGCCTATCAGAAGGAGTCTCTGACGTCACCTGCTGGCACTGGCCACTCAGAGCAGTCCAGTGTGCCAGCAGCACCTCTGTTTCCAAGATGGCAGAGGTCTGGAGCACACTTGAGGAGCTCTGGGCACCTCCCAGGGGAGGTGCAGGTCAGGGGAGTGGTCACTCCCCTTTCCTTTGTCCAGTTTCACGCCAGAGCAGGGCTGAGGGGTCCCTGAACCGGTGTAGACTGGCTTATGCAGAAATGGGCACCATGTGTGCCCATGAAAGCATTTCCAGAGGCTGGGGGAGGCTACTCCTCCCCTGCCTTCACACCATTTTCCAAAGGGAGAGGGTGTAACACCCTCTCTCTGAGGAAGTCCTTTGTTCTGCCTTCCTGGGCCAAGCCTGGCTGGACCCCAGGAGGGCAGAAACCTGTCTGAGGGGTTGGCAGCAGCAGCAGCTGCAGTGAAACCCCTGAAAAGGCAGTTTGGCAGTACCCGGGTCTGTGCTACAGACCCGTGGGATCATGGGATTGTAACAACAATGCCAGGATGGCATAGAGGGGGCAATTCCATGATCTTAGACATGTTACATGGCCATATTCGGAGTTACCATTGTGAAGCTACATATAGGTAGTGACCTATATGTAGTGCACGCGTGTAATGGTGTCCCCGCACTCACAAAGTCCGGGGAATTGGCCCTGAACAATGTGGGGGCACCTAGGCTAGTGCCAGGGTGCCCACACACCAAGTAACTTAGCACCCAACCTTTACCAGGTAAAGGTTAGACATATAGGTGACTTATAAGTTACTTAAGTGCAGTGTAAAATGGCTGTGAAATAACGTGGACGTTATTTCACTCAGGCTGCAGTGGCAGGCCTGTGTAAGAATTGTCAGAGCTCCCTATGGGTGGCAAAAGAAATGCTGCAGCCCATAGGGATCTCCTGGAACCCCAATACCCTGGGTACCTCAGTACCATATACTAGGGAATTATAAGGGTGTTCCAGTATGCCAATGTAAATTGGTAAAATTGGTCACTAGCCTGTTAGTGACAATTTGAAAGAAATGAGAGAGCATAACCACTGAGGTTCTGATTAGCAGAGCCTCAGTGAGACAGTTAGTCATAACACAGGTAACACATACAGGGCACACTTATGAGCACTGGGGCCCTGGCTGGCAGGGTCCCAGTGACACATACAACTAAAACAACATATATACAGTGAAATATGGGGGTAACATGCCAGGCAAGATGGCACTTTCCTACACAACCCCCCCCCCAAACGAAGGACAATAAGACTAGCCATGACCTGATGAGTCTTCATTGTCTAAGTGGAAATATCTGGAGAGTCCATCTGCATTGGAGTGGGTACTCCCAGGTCTATGTTCCACTGTATAGTCCATTCCCTGTAGGGATATAGACCACCTCAACAATTTAGGATTTTCACCTTTCATTAGCCAAAGTAGAGGTTTGTGGTCTGTCTGAATAATGAAGTGAGTGCCAAACAGGTATGGCCTCAACTTCTTCAGTGCCCAGACCACAACAAAGGCCTCCCTCTCTATGGCAGACCAACGCTTTTCTCTAGGGGTCAACCTCCTGCTGATAAAAGCAACAGGTTGATCCTGGCCCTCAGAATTAAGTTGTGAAAGGACAGTTTGGACAATGAATTTTTTGGAGTAACAGGGGCTTTTCAGGACAGGTGCAGAGCACATGGCCTGCTTCAGCTCCTCAAAAGCTTTCTGACAGCTAGCTGTCCACAATATCTTTTTAGGCATTTTCTTGGAGGTGAGGTCATTAAGAGGGGCTGCAATGGAGCCATGGTTCTTAATGAACCTCCTGTAATACCCAGTGAGGCCTAAGAAGGCTCTCACCTGGGTCTGAGTTGTAGGGGGAACCCAATCTATAATAGTTTGGATTTTCTCCTGAAGTGGTGCAATCTGTTCTCCACCTACCAGGTGTCCCAGATAAACCACCTTTCCCTGACCTATCTGGCACTTTGAAGCCTTGATAGTGAGGCCTGCCTTTTGCAGGGCCTCTAAAACTTTCCATAAGTGGACCAGGTGATCATCCCAACTGGAGCTAAAGACAGCTATATCGTCCAGATATGCTGCACTAAAAGCCTCCAGCCCTTTGCAGGACTGTATTCACCAACCTTTGAAAAGTGGCAGGTGCATTTTTCAATCCAAAAGGCATTACTGTGAATTGGTAATCGCCTCCAATGGTTGAAAATGCAGTTTTTGCTTTTGCATCTTCTGATAATTTGATCTGCCAATACCCTGCAGTCAAGTCAAAAGTGCTTAGATACTTGGCAGATGCCAGTGTATCTATTAGCTCATCTGCCATGGGTATAGGGTGAGCATCAGTTTTGGTTACTTGGTTGAGACCTCTATAGTCTACACAAAACCGCATTTCCTTCTTTCCATCTTTGGAATGAGGTTTTGGTACAAGTACCACAGGAGAGGCCCATGGACTTTCATAGTGATCAACCACTCCCAGTTCTAACATTTTCTGCACCTCTTGTTTTATGCAGTCTCTGACATTGTCAGGCTGCCTATAGATCTTACTTTTGACAGGCAAGCTGTCTCCAGTATCTATAGTGTGCTCACACCAAGAAGTGGTGCCTGGCACAGTAGAAAAGAGTTCAGAAAACTGACCCAGGAGATTTATGCAGTGGTCTTTCTGCTCAGCAGTAAGACAATCTGCCAGTACAACCCCTTCCACTAGAGCATCTTGTTCTGTGGAAGAGAAGAGATCAGGGAGAGGGTAACTCTCTTCTTCCTGTCCCTCATCTGTTGCCATGAGCAGGGTGAGATCAGCCCTGTCATAGTAGGGTTTCAGGCGATTGACATGGAGCACCCTAAGGGGACTCCTGGCAGTGCCTAAGTCAACTAAGTAGGTGACTTCACCCTTTTTCTCAACAATTGTGTGGGGTCCACTCCATTTATCTTGGTGTGCTCTTGGGGCCACAGGATCCAAGACCCACACTTTCTGCCCTGGTTGGTACTGAACCAAAACAGCCTTCTGGTCATGCCATTGCTTTTGGAGCTCTTGGCTGGCCTGAAGGGTTTTACTGGCCTTTTTCATGTACTCAGCCATCCTTGATCTGAGGCCAAGTACATAGTCCACTATGTCTTGCTTTGGAGCTTTTAAAGGTTGTTCCCAACCCTCCTTAACAAGTGTTAGAGGACCTCTCACAGGATGTCCAAATAGGAGTTCAATGGGGCTGAAGCCCACTCCTTTTTGGGGTACCTCCCTGTAAGCAAAAAGGAGGCAAGGTAATAGGATATCCCATCTCCTGCAGAGTTTTTCAGGGAGTCCCATAATCATGCCTTTGAGAGTTTTGTTAAATCTCTCCACCAGTCCATTTGTTTGTGGATGATAGGGTGTGGTGAACTTGTATGTAACACCACACTCCTTCCACATGGCCTTTAAGTAAGCAGACATGAAATTGCTTCCCCTGTCTGATACCACCTCTTTTGGGAAGCCCACCCTGGAAAAGATTCCCAGGAGGGCCTTTGCCACTGAAGGAGCTGTAGTGGTTCTTAGAGGAATTGCTTCAGGATATCTGGTGGCATGGTCCACTACCACCAAGATAAACCTATTGCCTGAAGCAGTAGGAGGGTCAAGGGGGGCAACTATGTCAACCCCTACCCTTTCAAAGGGAACCCCAACCACAGGCAGTGGAATAAGGGGTGCCTTTGGAGTGCCACCTGTCTTGCCACTGGCTTGACAGGTTTCACAGGACTTACAAAATTCCTTTGTGTCCTCTGACATTCTAGGCCAATGAAACAAGGGAACAAGTCTGTCCCAAGTTTTTATTTGCCCCAAATGTCCAGCTAGGGGAATGTCGTGGGCTAGAGTTAGGAGGAACTTTCTGTACTCCTGAGGAATCACCAATCTCTTGGCAGCTCCAGGTTTTGGATCCCTTGCTTCAGTGTACAAGAGGTTGTCCTCCCAGTAAACTCTGTGAGAGTCACTGACATCCCCATTAGCTTGTTTGACAGCTTGCTGCCTTAGACACTCTAGTGTGGGACAGGTTTGCTGTGCCACACTCAGCTCCTCCCTGGCAGGCCCCCCTTCTCCCAAAAGCTCAGCAGTGTCTACTTCCAGCTCCTCTGGTGTAGGTTCTGCACAGGGTGGAAATTCTTCTTCCTCAGAAGAAGAATCCACTGCAGAGGGAGGGATAGTAGGTAGTGCTTTACTTCTACTAGCCCTAGCTTTAGGGAGCACTTGGTCCATTCTTCCAGGGTCCAAGTCACCCTGTCCTTTTTGCTTTTTGGCCTGAGCCCTGGTTAAAGCAAAAATATGCCCTGGGATGCCCAGCATTGCTGCATGGGCCTCCAACTCCACATCTGACCAAGCTGATGTCTCTAAATCATTGCCAAGTAGACAGTCTACAGCTAAATCTGAGGCAACCACAACTTTCTTTGGACCAGTAACCCCCCCCCCCAGTTGAGATTTACAACAGCCATGGGGTGGCTAAGTGTGTTGTTGTGAGCATCGGTTACTTGGTACTGGTGACCAAGTAGGTGTTGTTCAGGGTGGACCAGTTTCTCTATTACCATTGTAACACTGGCACCTGTGTCCCTGTAGGCCTGAACCTCAACACCATTTATTAGGGGTAGTTGCTTGTACTTATCCATGTTAAGGGGACAAGCAACTAAGGTGGCTAAATCAATAGCCCCCTCAGATACTAACACAGCCTCTGTGGTCTCCCTAACAAGACCAACCCCAACTAAGTTACCAAAAGTGAGCCCAGCTACTCCCTTGGATTGGCTATTAGTAGGTTTGCTCCCACCACCACTGCTATTAGTAGGTACACTAGGTGTAGCAGTAGGGGTTGTAGTGGTAGGAGGCTTGGTGCTTTTCTTTGGACAACTGGGATCTGTTGTCCAATGGCCTTTTATTTTACATAAATAGCACCATGGTTTCTTTTCTTTGTTTTGATTTGAAGATGGTTTGGACCCACCACCCCCACCAGAGTGTTTTTGTGGGCCTGATGAAGACTCATTTTTAGATTTGTCCCCACCCTTGTCAGAAGACTTACCATCCTTCTTCTTGCCATCTTTGTCACCCCCTGTATGAACTTTTCTGTTCACCCTTGTTCTGACCCATTTGTCTGCCTTCTTTCCCAATTCTTGGGGAGAGGTCAGATCAGAGTCCACCAGGTACTGGTGCAACAAATCAGACACACAGTTATTAAGTATATGCTCTCTCAGGATTAAGTTATACAGGCTGTCATAATCAGTAACTTTACTGCCATGTAACCACCCCTCCAAGGCCTTCACTGAATGGTCAACAAAGTCTACCCAGTCTTGTGAAGACTCCTTTTTGGTTTCTCTGAACTTCATCCTGTACTGTTCAGTGGTTAAGCCATAACCATCTAGGAGTGCATTCTTAAGAACTGCAAAATTATTGGCATCACTTTCTTTTACAGTAAGGAGCCTATCCCTACCCTTTCCACTAAATGATAGCAATAGGATAGCAGCCCACTGCCCTTGAGGGACATCCTGTACAACACAGGCCCTCTCAAGTGCAGCAAACCACTTGTTAATGTCATCCCCCTCCTTATAAGGGGGAACTATCTTGTGCAGATTCCTGGAATCATGCTCTTTTGCAGGATGACTATGGGGAATACTGCTGCTGCCACCATGGGTTTCTAAACCCAATTTCTGTCTTTCTCTTTCCACTTCTAAGGACTGTCTATCCAAATCCAGCTGTTGCTTCTTGAGCTTCAGTCTGGTTTGTTCCACTCTCAATCTATTGAGCTCCCTTTCTAACACTCTGTCATCAGGGTGGGTGGGTGAATCATTCCTTGAAACAGAAGTATGGTGAGAATGAACAGAAGGAGACCTGTTCCTACCAGAGGGCACCTTAACAACTTGGCTAACAGAAACAGCACTTCTACTATGATGAGAAGGGATACTCTTACTGTGATGTGAGACAACACTATCAGTATGGTGTGACTCTACATCAGTACCAGCTATGCTAGGTGGCTTGCTAGGGGGCAGGCTAGAAATCTTCTCTCCCACATCTTTTGCTAGGGGTGCCCCAGAATAAGAGTGGGAACCATCAGCTAATTTTTCACCAGAAGTGCCACCTCTGGCTTTATCTTGTTCAACAAGCATGTTAACCAACAGTTCTCTAGAGGGATTCTTCCTTACACTTAAACCTCTTTCTATGCAGAGACTCCTTGCTCCTTTCCAGCTAAGGTGATCATAAGCAATTTTGGACAGATCAACAGTTTGGCCTGTGCCAGACATTCTAGAAAGTGTTTAAGTGATAGAAAAAGTGAGAAAGCGTTTTTCAGAACTTTTGGAAAGACAGAAAAAAAACTTTTAAAACTTTTAAGAACTTTTTAGAAAGTTTAGAGGTAGTTTTCAGCACTTTAGAAAAGAAGTGAGAAAAGAAATGCAAAACCTTTTGGTTAGGTGTACATACACTGAACTTGTTTTGTATATTTTGCGGTCTTTCTTCAGAAAAACACTTCTGCACGACTCTCCACGGTGTGGGGCATCTATCCTCCAAAGGGGAAGTTTCTAGCCCTTGTCGTTCCTGCAGAATCCTCAGCTTCTACTGTCCAGTAGCAGCTTCTTTGCACCCACAGCTGGCATTTCCTGGGCATCTGCCCATCTCCGACTTGCTTGTGACTTTTGGACTTGGTCCCCTTGTTCCACAGGTACCCTCGTTTGGAAATCCATCGTTGTTGCATTGCTGGTTTGTGTCTTTCCTGCAGAATTCCCCTATCACGACTTCTGTGCTCTTTGGGGAACTTTAGTGCACTTTGCACTCACTTTTCAGGGTCTTGGGGTGGGCTATTTTTCTAACCCTCACTGTTTTCTTACAGTCCCAGCGACCCTCTACAAGGTCACATAGGTTTGGGGTCCATTTGTGGTTCGCATTCTACTTTTGGAGTATTTGGTTTGTGTTGCCCCTATCCCTATGTGTCCCCATTGCATCCTATTGTAACTATACATTGTTTGCACTGTTTTCTAATACTATACTGCATATTTTTGGTATTGTGTACATATATCTTGTGTATATTTGCTATCCTCATACTGAGGGTACTCACTGAGATACTTTTGGCATATTGTCATAAAAATAAAGGACCTTTATTTTTAGTATATCTGTGTATTGTGTTTTCTTATGATATTGTGCATATGACACTAGTGGTACTGTAGGAGCTTCACTCGTCTCCTAGTTCAGCCTAAGCTGCTCTGCTAAGCTACCATTATCTATCAGCCTAAGCTGCTAGACACCCTATACACTAATAAGGGATACCTGGGCCTGGTGCAAGGTGTAAGTACCCCTTGGTACTCACTACAAGCCAGTCCAGCCTCCTACATTGGTTGTGCAGCGGTGGGATAAGTACTTTGTAACTACTTACCACTTTTGTCATTGTACTTTTCATAAGAGAAAAGCCCATAAGAAACATTGTATTAACTATTCTTGATTTTTTTCCAGGTAGCCAGAGTTCTTGAGGTCTAGTGATAGTAATTTCTTAGGTTATCCTTTATTACAGTATGAGAACGCTTAGAACCATGGTCTAGTGAAAGTAACTGTGATTATATCTTGATATTGTGTTGTTTAACCTTTGGCTTCCTACAGGTCTCCTTCCCAGCTGTTCCCTACCTAATCCCCTTTTCCCCCACTTGGACTCTCTCAGGCTCTGTGATGTTTCTATCAGAGTTTTGGAGCTGTCTAGTGGTGGGCATGATGGGAACGTGCACAGGCCCGAGGATCTGGTCTCCCTGACAAATGTTGACTCTAGGGAGCAGTTGATGGTCTTGTAGAGTTCGGGAATGATCAAGGCATCTTGTTGAAGATGTTGTGGGGGCAGGGATAGGTATTGGCTCCAGAGTGGATGCTGCTCATGATGGAGTGAGTCTCGTCCATCTTGAGGGGGGTCCAATCATGCAGGCGTAGTGGCGGTTCTGTAGATCCTGGTAGGGGCATTGTTTGTAAGTTCAGAGAGTCTTGGGGTCCGAAGCTGTTGTGGATGTCTTTGATTTTCCAATGGAGGAAGGTGGCTATTCTGTCGCAGAGATCCTGAGATGGAGTGATGTTAGTGGTTTCAGCTTGTGGTTTAGCAAATTTGCTGATGACGTTGACAGGTTCTTTAGTGTTGTGTGTGGTGGTGTTGATGCAGTCCTGCAGGGCAGTTTTCCTGGTTAATCTGATGAGACCATGGTGGGATCTTGAGTCAGATTTTAAGGTTTGTAAGATCTTGCTGTTCCTCCACTTCTTCTCTAGCCTCCTGCAGTTGCGCTTTGATTCCTGGAGTGAGGGTGTTGGAAATTGGGTCTCTGGTTGGCAGTCAGTTTGCACTCTGTCCAAGCAGCAACCCTCAATCTAGTCAGGACAAAGGAGATACACACTTAAGATAATCCCTGCTCACCCCCTTGTTAGCTTGGCACAAGCAGTCAGGCTTATCTCAAAGGCAATGTGTAAACTAGTTTGTATTAACACACACAGTAATACAGTGAAAACATTACAAAATGGACGCCACACTAGTTTAGGACATGTTTTTATCTAAATCAAACAAGACCAAAATTACAAAAATCCAACATACACAATTTTCAAAAGAATAAAATCTTACTCCATAGAAAACAATGGAAACATTGATTTTACAAAGTCAATGATGCATCGATTCCTTACTCGCAATAGAGGCAGTGCATCTTTCCTTCTCCCGTCGGGTTGGCGATGCATAATTTTTCTCTTCCGCATGAGAGTGATACATTGATTGTGGACAGGCACCTTGGATCCGCATAGGCTTGAGCTGATTTTTCACGCCCAGCGATGATGTATGAGAATTCCGGCAGCACGGTGTTGGAAAAACGCGCAGTGTGGGGTTTGTGACGTTATCAGCATCCGCAAGCAGATGTTGTGTTGTTTCTCCATCCACAATGCATCGATCTCCCAACCGTGATGTAGGTGAAGCATTGATTTTAGCCGCAAAGCGGGTGGTGCATCATTTTTCAGACGTGTTGCAGGTAGTGCATCTAAATTTCCCTTGCAAAGTATTCTGTGTGTGGATTTCAGTCCTTGTTCTGCCAATATCACCTCTCAAGGGCCCGAGGACTGGATGGGGCACAACTTGGCAGGGCAGGAGTCTAAGTAGAGAGTCCAGGTGCTGGCAGAGGAAGTCTTTGATGGCCCTAAGACTTCAAAACAGGAGGCAAGCTCAATCCAAGCCCTTGGAGATTCTTCACAAGCAGGAATATATGACAAAGTATATTCTTTGTCCTCTTTCAGCAGAAGCAGCAACTGCAGGCCAACACAGAAAAGCACAGTCACAGGCAAAGGGGCAGTATTCCTCCAGCTCTTCAGCTCTTCTCCCTGGCAGAGGTTCTGCTTGACTCTAGAAGTCATCTTAAATCTGGTGTTTTGAGTCTACTACTTATACCCCTTTCTGCCTTTGAAGCTGGCAAACTTCTCACTGATGTTCACAAGATCCTCCTTGCCCAGGCCTGGCTCCAGACTCACACAAGGGGGTTGGAGACTGCATTGTGTGAGGGCAGGCATATCCCATCCAGCTGTAAGTGACCACTCCTCCCTCTACTCTAGCTCAGATGGCCCATCAGGATATGCAGGCTACACCCCAGCTCCCTTTGTGTCACTGTCTAGAGTTCACAAACAGCCCAACTGTCAGTCTGACCCAGACAGGGAATACACAAGTAGGCAGAGTCACAGAATGGTTTAAGCAAGAAAATGCCCACTTTCAAAAAGTGGCGTTTTCAAACTGACAATTTAAAAAACACCTTTAACAAAATATGTATTTTTAAATTGTGAGTTCAGAGTCACCAAACTCCACATTTCTATATGCTCCCAAAGGGAAACTGCACTTAAAAGATATTTAGAAGGCACCCCAATGTTAACCTATGAGAGAGATATGCCTTGCAACAGAGAAAACCGAATTTGGCAGATTGCACTGTTAGGACATGTAAAACGCATCAGTACATGTCCACCTTTAACATACACTGCACCCTGCCCATGGGGCTACATAGAGTCTACTTTAGGGGTGCCTTAAATGTATAAAAAGGGAAGTTTTGGATGAATTGGTAGTTTAAAACCGCACACACAGACAATGCAGTGGCAGGTTTGTGTCATGTTTACAGGGCTACTCATATAGGCGGCACAACCAGTGCTGCAGGCCCACTAGTAAGATTTGATTTACAGGCCCTGGTCACCTCTAGTGCTCTTTACTAGGGACTTACTAGTAAATCAAATGTGCCAATCACGGAAAAGCCAATTACACATACATTTTACACAGGGAGCACTTGCACTTTGCAGCACTGGTAAAATGGCAAAAACAGCAAAAACTGAGTCCAGCACACAGTCAAAACATGGGAAGCAGAGGCCAAAAGGACAGGGGACCACACCGAGGATGTCAGGTCTAACAGCAGGGGTGGATCAGCTGATGTTCTTGGAGGAGTGCTTCCCTGTGGTCTGTCGGAGCAGAGCTAGGCTGTTGTGTGCTGTGTGTGGAGGTTGTGTGCTGAGCTGCTGACATCTGTTGTGTCTGGGGGCAGCGAGTTGCTGAGGGTGCTGACGAGTTGCTCCTCTGTGGTCTGGTTCCATTTCCTGTGGGGGGACGCATTGTGTAAGTGTGCGCTGTAGGTGTGGAGATGGAGAAATGAATGCAGTGTTGGTTCGCCCAATATAGTGGGGAGAAGACGTCGATGATGATGTTTTTGACGGTGGAGAAAATGGGGTCAAGAGTGTGTACAGCAGTGTGCATTCGTGAGATGACCAGTTGCTTGAGCCCGACTGTCTCCAGGTTCTCGAGTAGTGATGGGTTGCTATGGTCGCTGAGATTATTGAAGTAGAAGTTGAGGTCTCTGAAGAGTATGCAGTTGCTGGAGGCGAGAGCTATGATGTTGATAATGTAGTTTCTGCACGCTGGCCATGGTCTGGGTAGTCTGTAGATGAGGGTGCCATGGGTGGTGGTCTTCGGGGTGGTGGCACTTGGAAGTGGAGGTGCTCCATGAGGGGGGAGAATTCCTGTGTCTCGATCGTTAGTCAGAGGGTGTTCTTGTGGGCGATGGCTATGCCGCCTCCTGGTCTGGATGAACGGTCCTTATGGTGCAGGTTGTAGTTGCTGGGGTTGGTAATGATGATGACGATGGCCATGTCTGGTCCGGATGTTGTGTTTGTTCATGGATCAGTGAGGAAAGTGATGTCTGGGCGGGTGGTGTCTATCAGATCCCAAATCTCCATGGTGTACTTGTGCAGGGAGTGGATGTTGAGGAAGATGTACTTGAGGTGGTCAGAAGGTGGTTCTGGTGCTGGGATGTCTAGCGTTTGGTGTGCGGAGTAGGTGATGAGGCAGTGGCGGCAGGAGAAGGGTCCGTGGGTGTCCTTTGGGG
Source organism: Pleurodeles waltl (assembly GCF_031143425.1). Taxonomy (NCBI): domain Eukaryota; kingdom Metazoa; phylum Chordata; class Amphibia; order Caudata; family Salamandridae; genus Pleurodeles; species Pleurodeles waltl. The sequence continues at coordinate 369,367,740 of NC_090437.1, read as the reverse complement.
AAGCATGGTGGCAGGTGCTCTGACGTCCAGGGCTCAGTGCTTGAAAGGTCTCAGCGTCATATCGGTAGGTGTTGTGAGATCCAGGGTCTGCAGTGCTGCATAACAATGCATAACATAACTATATGTCACTCTACTGTACCACATTCCACTCTACTCCACTCCACTCTACACCACTCTATGACACTATACTCTATGACAGTACACTTTAGGATACTCTCCTCTACTCTATGGTACAGCATTCCACTTAATAAGACTCTAATCGACCACAGTAAACTCTACAATTTCAAACATTTTTTAACTAAAAATAAAAAAAACTAGTGAAATTCAATAAAGAAACAAAAGGTTTAACTTTGTTATAGTTAGGAAAACTTTATTTATTCTTTCTATCCAAACTTAAAATACAGAAACAGACATTTTTAAGTTATAATTATACATCAAATTTAGCATACCTTTAAATTAATATAACATATTCTTTAGCTACAAACAAAAGTTAAAGTGCAGACAAATTTAAATTATAAAAACTTATACCTTTAATTTATCTTATGCATCACTTTCAAATGTTTATAACTCACACACTTCCATTCACTTGGTAGCAACACTACATTAACTATAACTCCCCACTTTACCATGCACTTTGGCGGTAATTCTAACCGCGGCGGGCGGCGGTCGCCGCCCGCCATGCGATTACCGCCAAATGACCGCACCGCGGTCACAAGACCACGGCGGCCATTCTGGCTTTCCCGCTGTGCTGGCGGGCGACCGCCAAAAGGCCGCCCGCCAGCACAGCGGGAAAGACCCAGCAACGATGAAGCCGGCTCCGAAGGGAGCCGGCGGAGTTGCTGGAGTGCGACGGGTGCAGTAGCACCCGTCGCGAATTTCAGTGTCTGCTAGGCAGACACTGAAATTCTTTTTGGGGCCCCCAGGGGCCCCGCGGCACCCCCTACCGCCATCCTGTTCCTGGCGGGAGACCCGCCAGGAACAGGATGGCGGTAGGGGTGTCAGAATCCCCATGGCGGCGGAGCGCGCTCCGCCGCCATGGAGGATTCTGTAGGGCAGCGGAAAACCGGCGGGAGACCGCCGGTTTTCCTAGTCTGACGGCGGCCGAACCGCCGCGGTCAGAATGCCCTGCGGGGCACCGCCGGTCTGTCGGCGGTGCTCCCGCCGACCCTGGCCCCGGCGGTCTGAGACCGCCGGGGTCAGAATGACCCCCTTTGTCTTCACAAAAGATTTTATTTGCGATGTCATAAATATGTACATTTTACATTGTATAGGTCAGATAATATAAAATTATATAAGCAGTGCATGGATAAGGCACGAGTTATAGTTAATGTAATGTGGCTACTCAGTTGATTTCTGCTGAGTTTAGATTGTGAATGAAATGTGGACCTTCCTGGATGTTTAAATCAGAAACATGCTGCATTTGACGCCGGTTTAATAGATCAATGGGATAATTCCAGTCTAGCTACTATAGGGATTTGAATACCACTATTATCATGTGATCTCATGTGTGTATATATGAAGTACACATTCACTCCTGGGGCTATCTTGGTGCTAATTAACAGATGTTTATTGTTAATCACATCCATGGTGCTCATTCTATCAACCTTGGATTGATTAGCTGCTGAACAGAAGCACCATAATTCAAATATGTAAGTGGGAGGTCAAACACAGATCCCTCAAGCGGAAACATAAATTTACTAAACAAACAGATGAATACTATCTATTGGGGTCTTCAACATAACTATAATAACACACATCACTGTTGAAACTTGAATAGGACTATAATCACACACTTCTCTGTGGGGACCTGAACATGTTGATAATCCCACACCACCTATGTAGAGTCCCAGACATTCCTATAATTACACACTATCTTTGTCAGGACCTGAACATCAATGTAATCAATCACACACTATCCTGGAGGGATTTGAAGATGTCTGTCATCACACACTTTCACTGTGGGGACCTGGCATGTCTATAATCACAAACTATCTCTGAGGGACATGGGCATTATTATAACCACATATTACCTTTGTGGAGAATTGAACAGGGCTAACACCACCCACTACTTCTACAGGGGCATGAATATGTCTATCAAAAAAGACTATCTCTATAGGGGCATGAACTTCACAGTTGACACTTTCTCTACAGATCTATAATCACTATCTCTTCGGGGATGTGGGCAACCCTACCATCACACATTATCTCTCTGGGGACCTGGGTTTCACTATTTTTACACTATATCCCAGTGCCAAACAACTGTGAGGACCATGGGGATTTAACTCTGTCTAATGAGCCAGATTTTTAATATTTTCCTGAAAGTTGCCTCAACAGGTTCTAGTCTCAAAAAAGGGGGAAGGGTGTTCCAGAGTTTGGAGGCTCGTAATCCAAAGGAACAACCACATATCTGGACTTTCTTAGCACAAGGAATCACTGCAAGTGCTGTTCCAGAGGATCTGAGGCTGTGGCCAGCTGTGTAGGGTTTCAACAAGTTGGAAAGGAAGTGCACCCCTCTGTTAAGAATTTTTTGACAGAGGCACATAGCCTTAAAGATGATACATTTTTCCAATAGGAGCCGGTGTTGTTCAGCTAAGGCCAGTGACATATGGGCCTGTCTCAGAGCTTCAAAAGAAGTTTGGCTGCTGCACTTTGCACTCTTTGAAGCTTCCGGATCTGGCCCTGGGTGGCCTACTGATGTAGAGGCTGACAGTAATCTTATCTAGAGATGACAAGGGCCTGTACTACAGCTTTTCTAGCTGCCAAGAAAAAAAAGATCAGAGATTTTGACTAACATTTTAAGAATGGCAAAACAACTTCTAGCCAGGCAGGCTATTTGGCTATCGAAAGAAAGTTTTGTGTCGAGCCATATTCCTGTGATTTTTACCATGGGCTCTGGGCTTGGGCTCTGGGCTTGGAGTGGGGCCTAGTGTCCACCATGCTGAGGACGACACAGAGGATTGCTTTCAGATTATGAGAACCCCTGTTTTGTTGGCATTACGCTTTAGGCAGCTAGCATTCATTCACTGAGCCAGTTCTACCAAGCAGGACCTATAACGCTTTACAGATCCTCCTTCATCCTGCGCACGAGTAATGCTCAACTGTGTGTCATCGGCATATGACACCATGGTGACATTGTGTTTGTCGACATCTGCCAAGGACCGCATATAGAAGTTAAATAGAGTGGGGTTTAGCGTAGAGCTCTGGGGGTCCCCCTGGGACAGCGGCAACACTTCCGAAGCAAATGGTGTCTGAAATAGTTGGAAGGTGCTTTCTTGAAGGAAGGATGCCAGTCAATTTAATGAAGAAGAGTGCACACCACAATTCCAAAGCTGTTGCAGCAGCAGGCCATGGGAGATGGTGTCAAATGCCTCACTTATGTCCAACATAATCAAAGCGGTAATGGGCCGTTGTCTGCAGCAGATCTAAGGGACTCCGAGGCCAGCAATAATGCAGACTCAGTGCTGTATTGGGCCCGGAAGCCAGATTGAGACTGGTGAAGCAAAGTTATTAGATTCTATAAAATATGTTAATTGGGCATTGACATGTTTCTCTGCCACTTTAGCAAACTAAGGGAGCAGCGAGATAAGTCTGAAAAATTTCTGTGAGTCAGGGTGAGTTTTTTGTGAAGTGGCTTAATGATAGCATGTTTCCACTTTTTTGGAATCAGGCCAGAGGAGAACGAGGTACTCAAATGATTTCCCAGACCAGGCAGAATGGATTCCAGCTGTTGTTCATTTTCTTTATAAAAATAGTTTTTAAAAAAATGTTTATAATATTTGCGACGACGTTACGATCTTTGCGCCATAGTCATGAATACACAAAACAACATTAGGCATTCAATAGACACTAGCACATTCAAAATTCATAAGTATATATTTAAGGAATTTTCTGCTTCACAATAGTTACATCACTTTCTAAATAACTCTATAAACACATTTATGACTCATTGATTGCGTTTATGGCTGCGTGTATGAGAGTTTAAGTGGATCTGTCAAAGGGTGCATAACTGTCTCAGAAGTTCTTTCAGAGAATGTGTGAGAGTTTATAACTGGATGAGTGAATCTCTGAGAGGATCTGTGAAAGGGTGCATTAGTCTCTGACTGGGTAGGTGAGTGAATGAGCCTCTTAGTTTCTCTAGGAGTGAGTGCATGAGTGTCTGATAGGGTCTGTGAGTGGATGCATGAGTCCCTGAGTGGGTCTATGACTGTGCATGAGTCCATGAGTGGGGGCATGAGTCTATGATTGGATCTGTGAGTGGGTGCATTGGGTCTGAGTGGGTCTGTGAGTTGGTGCATTAGGGTCTGAGTGGGTCTGTGAGTGGGCGTGTGAATGTCTTACTGGGTCTGTGAGTGGGTGCATGCCTGTCTGGATGGGACTGAAAGTCGGTGTGTGACTGTTTGAGTTGGTCTGTAAGTGGGTGCATGAGCATCTCAGTGGGCCTATTAATGGGTGTGTACGTGCCTGAGTGTGTCTGAGAGCATGAGTCTCTGAGTGGATCTGTGAGTGAGTGCATGATGACCGACATGAGCGAGAAGCAGAAACACAAAAGAAAACACAAGTTCGCTTGCAGTGAAACATATCATCAAAAGTGCAATTATCCATAGAACAGGGTCGAGGTCATGCAAAGCGCACTGCCCAGCGAGATAGTGCTGCCTACAAAATAAAAATAAAAAGTAGTCCTAAACCATTCGGAAAACTATGAGCTTCGTATGTTTTCAGTATTTGGCAGGTGCGCTACACACCGGAAAATGCATGATGTGTGCATGACTTTTAGTAATGAAATCAAGTGGATTTGAAAAGCCCACGAACCAACAAAACTGATGGGTGTGGTTAAAAGCCCATAGATGGACTACATCAGGGACAGATCGCTTTGCACTCTCAACCCTAAAAATGACACAGTGTCAGCTCAAGGTGGCGCTAGGAGCTCGTAAATATGCCCCTAGGTGATAACTATAACTACCTAGTGGTGACCACTAGTTAGTTATAGTTAGAACATAGTTATTATAGAAAAAGCTGTTTTTAGCTTGCCTATATTTTTGCCGCCGCTTGGCGAATCGTCACAAAATATTCCAAACAAATTTAACAGTCATGTGAGCTGCTGTATGAAAAGTTTTGAGGTGATCCGTCAAGCCGGGGGCTAGATAAAGGGGGGGTTGAACCTTAGAACGTTTCCAATATTAATTCCCATAGGACAAATTGAACAGTGATCGCACAAACACCACCGGACAGAATGGCACCACATTTGGCAGAAAGGTACCTGTTGGCCCAGAAAGAGCGTACATTACAGCCAGCAAAACACCGCCGACCGTATCATCAGCCATGACATGACCTGGTGGTGTTTTGCTAGCGGACGCTGCTGCTGGCAGCAGCGCCGCGTCCCGTCTCCTTCCGGAGGACCCCCTGCAAGCAGGTAAGTCGGGTTCTCCTATAGGAGGTGGTGGGTGGTGTGTGCCTGTGTGGGGGTGTTGTGTGTGTGAGGGGGTCTGTTTTTGTATGCGTGCATGTGGGTGTGAGTCACGTTGAATGCGTGCATGAATGACTGAATGTGAGTGTATATGTATGTTCTATGTTGTGAATGCATGTGTGCGACAATGTTTGCTGGTGTGATTTTCAGTGTGTGGATATGATGGGTGCATGCGTGGGTGGATGTGGGTATGTGTGTGCGTATGATTGTGTATGTGTGTGCGTGTGTATGTGTAAATGTGCAGGGGGCAGGAGAGGGAGGGTGGGGGTGGACTCTGGGGAGGTTGAGGGGGGATACCCCTATCAGTGCCAGGGAAGGAATTCCCTGGCACTGATAGTGGCTACCACCATGGTTTTCGTGGCGGTACGCTTGCCACGAAAACCATGGCGGTAGGCGGGGTCATAATCCTGCGAGTGCAACAGTGACGGCCAACTGGCTGGAGACCCTGGCGGACGGAGTGATACATTGCCGGTTTGGCTTGAGCCAAACCACCAATGTCATAATTTGGGAAAAGGTACCACCAGCCTGTTAGCAGTACCTTTCCCCAAATCATTGCCGACCACCATGGTCGTAATGAGGGCCATTGTGTATTAAAAAATGTATGCTCTTGCTAGAGTCTTGCCAGATCACAGAAAAAAGGTAGTGGCTGGCAGAGAAGATTGTTATGGAGAAAAGTGTCAGTGCATAGCCTTATGTGTTTGAATGCTTTATTATCTATATTGAAAGGATACAGACCTGTTGTCCATGAGAAATACACTAAGGCCAACATTTTGGTGCTAACCCTGAAGAGTACATCAATAGCTTCAAAAATGTTGACGCTATTGTCCCTAACCTGCGCCATGGTGTGCTGTATGTTAAATAAGGTACAGACATGGTGGCAGTTCTGAACCTCAATTTCAAATTTTTATTATCATGATTTGGAACTCCAAAGAGATCCACATGAAAACAATACAAAACCATAAGAATACATAAAAGACTAATCCACTTTTTAAAAAAGGAATAAAACTCCAAACCATCAATTCATTCCTACATACCTCACGCATTACGAAAACTATTGATGTATGACAATATTTAATCTAAAATGACAGAAGTTTAACCTCCTACTACGGACACCAAGACCAAAGAGTCCTTGCCCAACGAGACTGAGAGACAAACCCCTCCCTTCCTTCATCTGTAGAATTCCTCTTTAAGACATAAAGACCCGTACGGTTCCTGCGGTATTTAGTTATGAACCTCATTGTACAAATGCTTAACCCTTTGACATGCTTGAGTGGTGATATTGCTACTTCTAGCGTAAAAAGCTGTGGTGAGTGCTAGGTAAGGCATCTCAAGAAGAATGAGTAACTTCATAAATGTTTATGGAATGAACTTTGATGGCATGTTATAATATATTTGTGATTAAAAGGTGCACTGGGTGAGAGTGTGGAATTTTTCAGGAAAAAGGACTAAAAAGTTAATGGTACTTTAGATGTAAATATGTGAATCTGGGTGAAAAATGCAGAAAGATTCACAAAATATACTGATGTATCACTGTAAATATTTATTGACCAGTATGTAACTTTAATCTGTTTGGTTATTTTGTTATTTTTTAGGAGGAAAATAAGTATCTGCTTACATAAGCATCAAAGAAGAGCCTTGTTAACATGTTACATGCTGTAGTGTAGGTAACTATAATGCAAAAGAGTAATCCTTGCACATAAGTAGTTGCATGTTTACAATCTTATACACACTACTAGTTGCTGTGCACACCTTGTAATGCATGGGTGTTGCTATTGGGAGGTGTTTGAAACAGGGATAAATATGTCTCCTCAATTAAATATGGACATGAGTTGTCCAAGACACAGTTCTGAACCGAAAGGATTTTCCATTTTATACTTTACCATGGACATTCATCAGTATGAAGACATGTATGTACAGAGAGAACAGTTTCCATCACAGCCTACTTTGCACATATGTTAGTCTGGGGAGATGTTGCACCTACGAGGGTAGTGTATTTTCATGTCAGTCTCTAAAGATGTTATGCAAGACATACTTTTGATTGTAAAGATAATGTCAACTCCATACTTTACTTGTAATTCTGTCACACTGGGAGAGGTGTGAGCAGAAAGATAGACCACTAATATTCACAAGCATTATCCAAGAAACACATCGCAGGAGAGAGGCCAGTCTCCCCACACACTAAACTAAGCAGAGTAATCATGCAACAGATGTTTCAGGAAACAGGATAGTTTCTCCACACAGTCTAGTAAGCAAACCGGTCAGCATGAGAAGAGGTATGAGTAGAGAGATACATTTTTATCTAACCCTACTAGAGACACCTCTCACCCTGGGAAGATGTGCTAGCAGAGAGATGACTCCCTACCTAGACAGCACTGCGTATCAATGTTGTTTTAAGGAGAGATATGAGGAAAGATGCAACATGTTCACTACACTATACTGTATATCCAAGATGTCCTGGAGATAGGTGTTACTGCAGAAGACAAAGCAGCCCTACATACTACTGTATATCTATGTTATATCGGGGACCGATGTGAGTTGAAAGGGAAATCTATTTCCACACACTTATAAATATGGCTACATCCCTGGGGAGATGTCTCAGTGGTGAACCCAGAACTTGTTATGCTTATGCTTACTAAGGAATAGTGAAGTCTTGCATGTGAGGTGAATACCTTCCAAACCCTACTATGCATACTAGTGACCCTGGGTAAAAGTGTGAGTGGAGAGGCAGTGTCTCTTTATACACTACTGTACACACTGGTTAACTTCATGCAAGATCTCAGTGGAGAAACCGGTCCGCCCCTGTATTAGGATTGTAACAGGTACGTATTGTAAAGAAGGAAAATTAAAAAGAAATCTTTAAACTATTTTTACGATCTCCTGAGAGTCTAATAGGATCATATAAAAACAGGTAGTGAAAATCTGGTGCATATAAATTACATCTATTGTGACAAGATATGTTCAGTGAAAATGCTAATTCCTTTATGATAGAAGGGTCTCACAAGACGTTTGCAAATGCTAACCAGCAAACGCTACCCCCTTGCAGTGGATACAGACAACTGTGCAAGACTCATTCATGCTATGTATGAGAGCATCATGGCTCTAATAAGTGTCTTGCAAGAGTCATCAAGAAGGATAAAGGGGGTACATAGTACATAGTACAAACAACATACATAATGTAAGTATGCAGTAGCTTTGATTAGAGCGTTTTTGTAGCATTTTGAACAATGGTATTTTTTGTTTTCTTAACATATTTAACTTTTTGTAGATAGATAAACAATACAAGAAACTGGGAACCAAAAAAAAACAACATCTGCAGAACAAAGAGAAGAAAAATGTTTAAAAAACTACTGCGTAGGTGGGCAATTATGATCCTGGACAAGCCCATCCCATGTATCATTGAAAACGTTCTCATCGCAAAAGCATCAAAAAGAGTTTTATTCCGGTATGAGGGGTTGTTACATGCTTGAGCAGTGAGTACCTGGGCATGTACAGTGTCACCAGGTTGAAAAGATGTGCAGGTCCCTGATGAGTTACCCAGCTGTGCAGCACGGGCTAACTCAGCCCGAACAAGGCTTTGAGGGTGTGCTGCTCTCAATTGTCGCCACATCCCAGTGGTAATCATGGAATATTGTTTGTTCTGCCTGCTTCTACTGAACTCATTTTTTCATATCCTAAAAATTACTTATTTGGCAGATACCGTCTTCCCACTAGGCCTCATATGAAAAACTTGCCAGACCATGGACTCCTTGGATGGCTGAGGTGACTGACCAGCAGGAAGAAGAATAGGGTTCTCATCTGAATCAGATGATGACATTCTGATCACAGAAAATCAGCAAAGTGGCAGAGGTAGCCAAAAAGGTGTGATCATAGAAAAACCCCAACAGACAAATGATACAAGGAAGGAATCTTTCTTTGCTAAATAAAGAAATCCATATGAACCAATCACAAGGCTTACAAGATTGTAAAAACAGGGAACTTAATATCGGAAATGCAACAATACATCAACTGTTTTCTACTTTAAACTATATTTCATGTCTTAGTTTCTTCAAAATAACAAGTATGGATGATGTCATTTGTGATGTTATCAGTGATGTCATAAGTTATGTCATAGGTCATGTCATGAATGATGTCATATGTGAAGTCAAATTTAGTGCATGGTGGGGCCACAAGTAATAGTGGTATTAACCATAACTGAAAAAGTCTGTGTTTTTCATTTCAATACATTAACGTTGTCACTGAGAAATTCTCCTAATGATAACAATACTTTCTCCTTTATATTTACATTTATAAATCTATATCTGTATATGTTCATAAATATATATATTCACTGAAAAAACAAGGTTACAGAGACGTTATAGTTAAGAAACAGAATTTTTTTAAAACATAGAAATTCACTTAAAAAACAAAGGTTTAGTCGACATTACAGTTGGGCTCACATTTTAAAAGTACAAAACGATAAAAATTCAGCAGTTATTGTTAGAGTAATTTAAAGTTACTATAAATCATGTCCCCACTATGGACATTTATAATGTTACAGCAAATGACTCTCTCATTTGTACTATAAGAGTTTTTATGAGTGCTGTAATATCTGGGGAAATTAGCATTGCATGGCAACGGTGCCTAATTGCAATGTCCCTGTAACCTTTGTGAATTTCTATGTCTTTTTTATTCCATTTCCTAACTACAACATCCCTGTAACCTTGGTTTTTTTCAGTGAATTTAATGTAAAAGCATGGCAGAATTTGGCTGCTGGGCCAGGCCTGTGGCCAGTCCCTGCAGCCAACTACCTATAACCACCTAACCTCTCAGCATGCACGGTCTTCGGCCATGCACGGCGAGGTGTTGGGTCTCAGCAGAAGTGGCCAACCCCGATAACCTCCCAACAGCATGTCCCTTTGGCCATGCGCAGCAGTGGTGGGGTCTTAGCAGCAGTTGACAAGAAAGAACTCACTTCTCACAGTTACTACATGAGATATTGCACTTGAAAAAAGCAAAGTTGAGAACACCTCCACCAAGAAATGCAGATAACATTTCAAGGTGGAAATGCACAGAAAAAACACTTGCTTTGCCTTGACCATGCCCTAGAAAGTAGGATGATTAGTTCCTTAAAGAAGTAGATCTTGAACGTAGGCACCTGCTTTACTTATATCTGCAAGTGCTTTACATTGAGGTTTGATTTCTGTCAAATGAGCATCATGCCAGAATGAATCCTGTCCTGCGTTTTTGTCCAAGAAGAGGCCACTGTTTTGTGCAGAATGTCTTTCCAACCTGGAGAACTTTTTACTGGCTAATTAGTAAGTGCTACCTCATTGGGTGTATGTATAGTGCATCTCCTACACTACAGCTGGTAAAAAGACACTGTGGTAATGCCTCCAGTGGCCCTGTGGCCTGTACGTTTGCCAGTGCCATTTGTCCCTTGAACATCTTCATCAGATCTGCAGTGCCACCTTGAAAAGTCTTTTTTTAATTCTCGGGTACCGCTGGGAGGAGCCTCAAGGCCTTGATCGTATAGCAGGTAGCTGGTTTAAAAAGCAGCTCCCTGCTTTTGGGAGCACGGCATTCCTCTCTTACCCTGCCCGCATAACAGCAGACAGGAAAATAAATTAAACTTTATGCAGGGAGTCCCTGCGCCCGCTGCACCCTTTGGACGTCCACCTCCCTGGGACAATACCATCTTACAGTATGTGGGAGGACAAATGCTTCTAAATGTATGCTGGGTCCTGTGAGGCACCCTGGGGACCCCCACCTCCTCAGGGCTAACACATGTGAATCTATTCCGAGGGGCTGTGCAGTGCCCCGCACCCCAGGGACGGCCACCCCTCTGGGACAAATGAAACATAACGAATGGGGCTGTATTCACTGAATAAAACAAAGGTTACAGGGACTTTATAGTTAGGTTCAGATTTTACACACAGAAAACCATGGAAATGCAGCAGTTATAGTTACAGTTATCTCAAGTAACTATAACTTGATCCCATGCCATTCACAGTTTTCTCATCAATAATTTCATTGCAGTGAATTATCAATGATGTCACAGAAGATATCTGAGTGATGTAATTTGTGGGGTAACACACAGTGCATGGCAAGGGCGTGAGCTATAGTTATCTTAAAGCACAAGTTATAGTTACTTGAGATACCTATAACGATAACTCTGAATTTCTATGGTCTGTGTATAAAATTTGAGTGTTGAAAATGGCTCTTTCTACAGGGTCTTCTCCAGACTGTTTTGCCTTTTCCCTCCACTTTTTACTGAATCTGTTTTTGTTGGCTCTAGGACTCTAGGCACTCTAACACTGCAAACCAGTTCCAAAGTACATGTGTTCTTTGCTTTAAACATGGTTACATTGGCTTATCCACAATTGGCATATTTAATTTACTTGAAACCCCTTAGTAAAGTGCACAATATGTGATCAGGGCCTGTAAATTAAATGCTACTATTGAGCCTGCTGTTCTGATTGTGCCGCTCACTACAGGAGCACTTTAAACATGTCTTAGGCCTGCCACTGCAGAGCTTGTATGTGCAGTTTTTGAGTGCTATTTTGGCCTTGCAAGTGAAACTGCTTACTAGGCCCAAACCTTCCTTTTTATTACATGTAAGTCACCCCTAAGGTAGGTCCTAGTTAGTCCCGACATCAGGATGCTGTGTATTTAACATGTGGGACACTTGCTTTTAAGTTTAACATGTCCAGATAGTGAAAAACTGCTAAATTCAGTTTTCACTATTGCAAGGCCTGTCTCTCCCATAGGATAACATTGGGATTACCTTAAAACATCTTTATAGTTTAATTCCCAATTGGGATAAGGTAGAAATGTGGAATTTGTCATCTCTGGATTCACAATTTTAAATCACAACTCATGGTGAAGTCGGACTTTAAATTCTGAGGGGCATATTTATACTTGTTGGTGCAAAACTTCACTAACGTAGTTTTGCCTCAAAAAGTGTTGCACCGGCTTGCACCATTCTTGAGCGCCAGCCGGCTCCACATTTATGGAATTGTGCAAGCTGGCGCAAAGGGTAGGCTAGCGTAAAAGAAATTGACCTTAGTTGGGTGGGGGTGGCGGTATGGTAGAAGGGGGTTTTGCCCACCAGGAGTCATGCCCACTACCCCAAAGGCCAGCACAGGGGACCAGGGTCTGCTGGGAATGGCCATTTCACCCAGTGCCATGTAGGGGGGCCCATATCAGGGCCCCCAATGACACTTTAAAAAAAAATACTTACCTGTACTTACCTTTGATGGGGTCCCCATCCTCCGCTGTCCCTCTAGTGTGGGTGGGGGTGTCCCTGGGGCCTGGGGAGGGTACCTGTGGGCTTATTCTATGCTGTTCCACTATGGAAATAGGCTCATAGAGTCCCTGCCCTGACCCAGGTGTTAAATAAAGGTGCAAGCAAGCTTCACACCATTATTTGACCCCTTCTCCCCCTGTGTGTGATTTTAGCACAGTGGGATAAATATGGCGCTAAGGCCATAGAGCCATTTTTTGCACTGGAACGCCTACCTGGCATCTCATTGACGCAAGGTAGGTTTCCACATCCCAAAAATGACTCCATAACTTTAGTGCTAGACGGGTCTAGCACCAACGTATAAATATGGAGTTGCACCAAATTTGCATAAAAAAATGATGCAAATTTGGCACAAAACAAGTATAAATATGCCCCTTGGTCTGAAAATGCCACTTTTAGAAAGTTGATATTTTCTTAATTTAATCATTCTGTGCCTCTGCCTGCCTCTGAATATATGTTTGTGCATTTGCTCTAGACAGCCACACACAATAGGAGATTACGTGTGACCTTATGGGCCTTAATGGCCTCAGAGAGCCATTAACAGGCTTGATGGGTTGGTGGTGCTCGGCACTGCCTCATTTACACCTGAATAGTAATGTCCTGTCTACCTCAATAGGGTTTATTCATCCTGTATTGTCACTCCAGCCAGCTTGGACAGGAGAGTCATGGCATTTATATATAAGAGAGGCCTGCCTATGGAAACTTCCCTTCTCAAACGTTCCAGAAAAAAGGCACCAAAGTATAAATACTGGGCCTTAAACCCCACCAAAGCAGAACTCTACTGAAATCAAAGACATTATGCAAGGAAGAATGACTGTTGTGCTGCCAGAAGGAACTGCCACTCTGCAATAGCATTGCTGTGTTGGCCTGCTGATTGCTGTTTGGTGTGCTTTAGGAGGGACTGTTACTTTGCTACTTACTTTTGCTGTGTAGGTGTCCTGTCTGCTGATTCTTGCCTGCAATGTGAAAGACTGGACTTGTTCTCTATATCCTTGAAGTCAAGACTCTCCAACGGCTTTTTGGCTTGTCCTGTGTTCACCCTGCACTTTCAGGGACATCAAAGACTGCCTTCAACTCACATGCTACAGCACCTGGACTCTTCCATCTGTGAGTCTTCTCTGCTAAATGGTGCCACCTACGTCCTGGACCATAGGAAGTGGGCCTAAGATGCTCTACCTTCTGTGATTTTCATTGGAACTGCAGCAAAGCAACACAAAGCCCCACAAAGCAACACAGCGTAGACAGAGCACCAGGATTTAATAATACTGTGTTCAACAGGCCCAAGTAGGTCCCTGTAGCCAGTCTGCACCCCTTGGCGGTCGGCATGAATTTGTGACTTTGTCCCAGTCCAGACTACATTACCATCATTTGCACTTGTGCTTCTATGTACTATTTTCACCTACATTTTGAAAATTGTGTATCTCAGGATCTACTTATTGTTTATTTGTTGTTTTGGTCTTGTTTCACTCAGATTCTCTATTTTTCTAAACTGGTGTAGAATCTTTTTTGTGGTGTTTTACCCAGTTTGTGTATTTAAAATGTTGTTTAACTACTTTACACATTGCCTCTTAAGTATGACTGCTCTGTGCCAAGCCACCTGTGGGTGAGCACAAGTTTATTTAGGGAGTGTAATTGACTTATAAGTCCTTAGAACCTTTGTTTTTTCAGTGAATTACTAAGGTATTTAAAAAATGTGATTTAATATCTTTAAAATGGTGGTGTGGTGGGGATGTATTTTGGTACAAATGCTCCTTTCATAGAAATTAAAATCTCAACGGGAACCATTAACAAATGTAAACATAACAGGTGCCCCAGTTGAGGTTCGGCTTCTGGTAGGAGCAAATCACTGCAAATTATTGAACTCATTAAAGGTAAAGCAAGGGTGTTTTGTCTGAAATTCTATGTTGAAAAAAATGCCTGCAGCCAACCCCCTCAGTTCATGGGTCAAGGCTGTGCATGGTGCAGGGTTGAGTGGCCAGGGCTTGTGGCCAACCAGGGTCAGATACATACTGGTCATTGGCTGCAGGGCCTGCCTGGCTGCATGCCATGCGCACCAAGAGTTGGATTAATGTAAGGTAATTTAATATTACTTAATGTTCAAAATACCTTACAAATTCACTGAGAAAAACAAAGGTTACAGGGATGCTATAGTTAGGAAATAGAATTTAAAAAAAAACTTTGAAATGCACCAAAAAGGTCAAAGGCTTGAGGGATGCTTCACATGCACCAAACCATAAAAATTCAACAGTTATAGTTATACTTATCTCAAGACTCATAATTTTCTTTTCTTTTGACTGGTAAACCTTCATAGTGATGGTACATTCACATCTCTATGCCATCACAATTTGTGGATAGAATGTCAAAGGTCTATCTTGAAACAGATTAGTTCAGAATCATCTGTGACCAAATGGTGGCGGTCACAGTCTATCATTCTGATAGGTGGTGGTTATCTTCTGCGTGTGTCTATAGAAATTCTTCTCCTTTAATTTCCTTTCAAGTCCAAATGTTTAAGTTCTTACTGAAAACAAATATCACTCATTTTAATTGACAAATACACTTTTCTAAGCACTTTTTAAAAAATATCTCATTCTAAATATATTGTTCATCAAAACCCAAAAACCTGCACTCTTTCTCTCTTTCTCAAGCTCTCTCTGCCAATCTATTTCTCTGTATTTCTCTCCCTCTCTCTCAATCTGTAACTTTCTGCCTCTCTGTCTCTCTTTCATCCCAAAATGGGATGGAAGAGAGAGATAGAGAGATTGTTTTTGCAATGGTCTCTCCATACAAATACTTCAGAGACGTAGCAAGATGTTTGGTTTGAATGTTATAATTATGGTTTGATGCATGGCAGAGTGACTTCTCACTTACTGGTAAAGCTCTTAGACTGTCACTCACAAGGTGGAAGGTTTCAATCCTAGTATGTCATGGCAGTGTGTTTCTTTATTTCCTTTTCTTTTGACTGTTAAATCTTTGTAGTGATGGCACACACACATCTCTATGCCATCACAATCTCTGGATTGAATGTCATGGGTCTATCTTGAGACACCACAGTATTGAATCATCTGAGGCCAAATGGTGGCAGTCATAGTTTATCACTCTGATAGGATGGGGTTCTCTTCCCAATGTGTCTGTAGACATTCTCCTCCTTTAATTCCTTTTCAACTCCAAATGTTTGAGTTCATACTGAAAGCAAATCTCACTCATTTTAATTTACAAAAACACTTTTATTTTCACTTTGTTCTAAAAGATCTCATTCTAAGTATATTGTTCATCAAAGCCTAAAAAACTGCATTCCCTCTCTCTTTCTCAAGCTCTCTCTTCACTCTGTTTCTCTCAATTTCTCTCCCTTTCTCTCAGTCTGTTACGTTTTGCCTCTCTGTCTCTCTTCCATCCCATAATGGGATGGAAGAAAGAGATAGAGTGTAGGAGGCTGGCCTGGCTTTTAGTGGGTACCTTGTGTTACTTACACCTTGTGCCAGGTCCAGTTATCCCTTATTAGTAGAATAGAGGTGTTTCTAGCAGCTTAGGCTGTTAGAGGTGGCTATGGCAAAGCAGCTTAGACTGAACTAGGAGACATGCAAAGCTCCTACTATACCACTTATATCATATAGCACAATGTCAGAAGAAAACACAATACTCAGAGTTGCTAAAAATAAAGGTACTTTATTTTAGTGACAATATGCCAAAAATATCTCAGAGGAAACCCTCACTTAGGAGGTAAGTAATATACACAAATTATATGTACACAAACCAAAGTCAGGTAAGAAACAGTAAGACAAGTAGTGCAAACAATGTAGAATCACACTAGGATGCAATAGGTAGACGTAGGTCTAGGGGCAACACAAACCATATACTCCAAACCTGGAATGCGAATCACGAATGGACCCCAGACCTATAGGAAGTTGTAGAGGGTCGCTGGGACTGTGAGAAAACAGTAAGGGTCTCCAAAATACCCCACCCCAAGACCCTGAAAAGTAGGAGTAAAGTTACCCTACTACCCCAGAAAGACAGAGTAGTCATGATAGGGGATTCTGTAAGAACCACAAGCAGCAGCAAAACACTGAAGACAGATTCCTGGACCTGAGGACCTGTAAAGGAAGGGGACCAAGTCCAAGAGTCACGAAAGTGTCCAGGGGGGGCAGGAGCCCACTAAACCCCGGATGAAGGTGCAAAAGGGCTACCTCCAGGTGGAAGAAGCCAAAGCTTCTGCAACAACGAAAAGAGCTAAGAATTTCTCCTTTGGATGGAAGATGTCCCACGGCGTGCTGGAGGTTGCAAAGGTGTTTCCAGGCAGAAATACCACAAACAAGCCGTGCTAGCTGCAAGAGTTACGGTTGAGGATTTTGGGTGCTGTTGGGGACCAGGAAGGACCAGGATGTCGCCCCTTGGAGGAGAAGACAGAAGTACTGGAACAGGCACTTAGAAGATCTGAGGACAACAGTCAACTCAGAGTCACAAAGGAGGGTCCCACGACGTCGGAGTCCAACTGGAAAAGTGCACAGAAGCCGGAGCAGTTGCAAATCACGCAGTACACAGGTTTGCTGTCTGGCGTGGGGAGGCAAGGACTTAACTCCACCAAATTTGGACAGAAGGGCCACTGGACTGTGGGAGACAGAGGTGACCCAGAGGACCGGTGATGCCGAAGTTTGGTGCCTGCGTTGGCAGGGGGAAGATTCAGTTGACCCACAGGAGATTTCTTCTTGGCTTCCAGTGCAGGGTGAAGGCAGACGGCCCTCAGAGCATGCACCACCAGGAAACATTCGAGAAAGCCGGCAGGATGAGGCGCTACAATGTTGCTGGTAGTCGTCTTGCTACTTTGTTGTGGTTTTTCAGGCGTCCTGGAGGAGTCAGCGGTCGATCCTTGTCAGAAGTCGAAGAGGGAAGTGCAGAGGAACTCTGGTGAGCTCTTGCATTCGTTTTCTGAGGAATGGCCCAGAGGAGAGACCCTAAATAGCCAGAAAAGGAGGTTTGGCTACTGAGAAAGGAGACATGGCTACTGAAAGAGGTAAGCATCTATCAGGAAGGGTCTCTGATGTCACCTACTGGAACTGGCCACTCGGAGCTGTCCATTGTGTCCCAAAACCTCTAAATCCATGATGGCAGAGGTCTGGGACACACTGGAGGAGCTCTGGGCACCTCCCCTGGGAGGTGCAGGTCACTTTGTCCAGTTTCATGCCAGAGCAGGGCTGGGGGATCCCTGAACTGGTGTAGACTGGCTTAAGCAGAGATGGGCACCATCTGTGCCCATCAAAGCACGTCCAGAGGCTGGGGGAGGCTACTCCTCCCAGCCCTTCACACCTATTTCCAAAGGGAGAGTGTGTAATACCCTCTCTCAGAGGAAATCCTTTGTTCTGCCTTCCTGGGACTGGGCTGCCCAGGCCCCAGGGGGGCATAAACCTGTCTGAGGGGTTGGCAGCAGCAACAGCTGCAGTGGAGACCCCGGATAGCAAGTTTGTCAGTACCCGGGTTCTGTGCTAGAGACCCGGGGATGCATGGAATTGTCCCCCCAATACCAAAATGGTATTGGGGTGACAATTCCATGATCCTAGACATGTTACACCGCCATGTTCAGAGTTACTATGGTGATGCTACATATAGGTATTGACCTATATGAAGTGCACTCGTGTAATGGTGTCCCCGCACTCACAAAGTCCGGGGAATTTAGCCTGAACAATGTGGGGGCACCTTGGCTAGTGCCAGGGTGCCCACACACTAAGTAACGTGGCACCCAACCTTCACCAAGTGAGGGTTAGATATATAGGTGACTTATAAGTTACTTATGTGCAGTGAAAATGGCTGTGAAATAACATGGACGTTATTTCACTCAGGCTGCTGTGGCAGTCCTGTGTAAGAATTGTCTCAGCTCCCTATGGGTGGCAAAATAATTGCTGCAGCCCATAGGGATCTCCTGGATCCCGAATACCCTGGGTACCTAGGTACCATATACAAGGGAATTATAAGGGTGTACCAGTGTGCCAATGAGAACTGGCAAAATTAGTCACTAGCCTGCAGTGACAATTTTAAAAGCAGAGAGAGCATACACACTGAGGTTCTGATTAGCAGAGCCTCAGTGATACAGTTAGGCACCACAGAAGGAACACATATAGGCCACAAACTTATGAGCACTGGGGTCCTGGCTAGCAGGATCCCAGTGACACATATCAAACATACTGACAACATAGGGTTTTCACTATGAGCACTGGGCCCTGGCTAGCAGGATCCCAGTGAGACAGTAAAAACACCCTGACATATACTCACAAACAGGCCAAAAGTGGGGATAACAAGGCTAGAAAGAGGCTACCTTCCCTCATAGAGAGATTGCTATTGCAATGGTATCTCCATTTAAATACTTCAGAGACGTAGCAAGATGTGTGGTTGAAATGTCATAATTACGGTTTGATGCAGTGCAGAGCAGACTGACTTCTGCCTTACTGGTAAAGCTCTTGAACTGTCACTCACAAGGTAGAAGGCTAAAACTTAGGGGCATATTTATACTTGTTTTGTACCGAATTTGCATCAATTCATTTTACGCAAATTCGGTGAAAAACAAACTCCATATTTATACTTTGGTGCTAGATCCATGTAGCTCCAAATTTATGGAGTTAAAGTAATTTTATTGATGTGGAAACCTACTGTGCGTCAATGAGATGCAAAGTAGGCATTCCCGTGCAAAAAATGACTCTCTAGCCTTAGCACCATATTTATCACCCCATGCTTAAATCATGCATGGGTGGAGGAGGGGTCAAATAATGGTGCAAAGCTTTTCACCATTATTTATCGCCTGAGTCAGTGCAGGCTTTAGGGGACCTGTGGGCATATTGCCATTGTGGAACACCATGGAATAAGCCCACAGGTGCCCTCCTCAGCCCCAGGGACACCCCCCCCACACCAGAGGGACAGTGCAGGATGGGGACCTCGTCCCAGGTAAGTATAGGCAAGTACAGGTAAGTATTTTTTTTATAGTGCCATTGGGGGCCCTGAAGTGGGCCCACCAACATGGCACTGGGTGCAATGGCCATGCCCAGGGGACCCTGGTCCACTGTGCTAGCCATAGGGGTGGTGGGCATGACTCGTGTGGTATGGATGGTTTTGCGTCAGAAAATTACACTAGACTGGTTAGAGTCATTTCTTTTTACTCTAAACAGCCTAACATCATTTTTGGTGTAAAACCCCCTTCTTCTATACCACCAGCCCCACCCTGCTACTGTCATTATACGCTAGCCCACCTTTCTCACTGGCTTGCACCATTCCATAAATATGATGCTCGGCTGGTGCTCAGAAATGGTGCAAGCCAGTGCTAAGATTTTTAGTGCAAAACTGCATTGGAGCAGTTTTGCACCAAAAAGTATAAATCAGAGCCTCAGTATGTCATGGCTGTGTGTCTGTTTATTTCCTTTTCTTTTGACTGATACACCTTTATAGTGATTGAACATTAACCTCTCTTTACCATCAGGATCTGTGGATTGAATGTCATAGGTCTGTGTTGAAAAAGCACAATATGGAATCATCTGCGGCCAAATGGTGATGGTTACAGTCTCTCTGTCTGAGAGGTAAAAGTTCTCTTCCAAGTGTGATGTAAATGTTCCCCTCATTTAATGTTTAATTTCTTTTCAGCTCCAAATGTTTAAGCTTCATACTGAAAGCAATTCTCACTCATTCTAATTGATGAATACACTTTTCTTTTCAATTTGTTCTAAAATATCTCATTCTATGTATATCATTTATCAGAGCCCCAACAAATCGCACTCCCTCTCTCTTTCTCAAGCTCTCTCAGGCAATCTATTTCTCTCAATTTCTCTCCCTGTCTCTCAATCTATCACTTTCTGCCTGTCTCTCTCTCTTTCTCTCTTCCATCCCATGATGGGCTGGAAGAGAGAGAGACTGGGACTTGTGCAGGGAACCTGTGGACCCATTCCATGGTGTCTGACCATGGAAATAGGTCCACAGGTCCCCTAACGCGTGGTCTGACCCAGGCGTTAAATAATGGTGCAAAGCAACCTTTGGACCATTATTTGTCCCCTCCCCCACCTGTGCATCATTTTAGCACGGGTAAATATGGGGCTGTGGGGATAGCACCATTTTTTAGATGGGAATGCCTACCTTGCATCTCATTAACGCAAGGTAGGTTTACACATCTAAAAAATGATGCAAACTCAAATATTTTGACGTTAGACATGTCTAAAGTCAAAATATAAATATGGAGTTCGCTTTGCGCCGCATTTGCATAAAAAAATGTCACAAATTCGTCGCAAGTGGAGTATAAACATGCCCCTTAGTAGTAAATATCTCAAGTTACACTCTTACACCTATGGAACACAAGGTGTTATATAAGGGCCTCTCCTTCTGTCCAGAGATACAACATAATGATGTGGAAACAAAAAATTATTTATACAAATGTATTAGAAAACTGAAACTAATGAAAATTCTTGCACAAAATCCTAAAAAAGATAAAGATAAAATGATAGGTTGTCAATCTAACCAAATGCGGATTAACCAAGTGCCTGACTTAAGAACAGTTGTGGAACTGCAGGGTCATGTGGAAACAGAGAATATGACTAGCACACAGTTATTACAATATTGTGATATTGATATAGACCGACATGGATATAGTGATTTTAAACCAAAGTCTAAATTATGTCCAATGTTACCACTAGGAAATAAAATAGATCAATTCTATAAATTGGTGAGAAAGGATTTGGGGAAAATGAAGAAGATGGGAAATGGGAGAGCTGAGAATCTATCTTGAGAGGAAAGACACGCACTTCAAACATTAAAGGACAACACAGCCATCGTCATTAAACTTGCAGATAAAGGAGGAAACATAGGGGGTTATTCTAACTTTGGAGGAGGTGTTAATCCGTCCCAAAAGTGACGGAAAAGTGACGGATATACCACCAGCCGTATTACGAGTCCATTATATCCTATGGAACTCGTAATACGGCTGGTGGTATATCCGTCACTTTACCATCACTTTTGGGACGGATTAACACTCCTCCAAAGTTAGAATAACCCCCATAGTCATTTTAGGTAAAGAATCATACAGTGGCGAGGCAATGTGACAACTGAATGATATTGACAGCTATACTAAGCTACCATTCAATCCAACAGTGTCAATTAACAAAGACATTCATAAAAAAATGTAAACAATGGCACACGGACTTACTGATTAATGACGATGAATTGAAATTTTCGCAAGTGGAGTACCCTATATTACCAACAATTTATTTCTAAAAACTCTCCAAACAGACCACTAATATCATCATGTGGTTCGGCGTTGGAAAACATTGCCAAATACATTGAATATTATTTATCTCCCATGGTACGGAATTTGAGTTCATATATTAGAGACAGTGGCAGGAGGACTATTACTAAGTTGCTATAGATGTAATAGCCCTATATCTATCAATAGAACATGAAATAGGCATGCATGCCATTGAGCATTTTTTGAAAGAAAGAAAGGTAGGAGAATACCAACACTCAATGATGTTAATGGACATGATAAGTCTTTGCCTGAATAATAATGTGTTTATCTTTGACAAACACATTTACAAACAAAAATGC
This sequence comes from Pleurodeles waltl, assembly GCF_031143425.1. Classification (NCBI taxonomy): domain Eukaryota; kingdom Metazoa; phylum Chordata; class Amphibia; order Caudata; family Salamandridae; genus Pleurodeles; species Pleurodeles waltl. The sequence continues at coordinate 369,345,433 of NC_090437.1, read as the reverse complement.
TGAACTGCCATGGAAGCGGCCTTTTCTCCCAGTTATGCAAACCTGACTATAGGATGGTGGGAGAAAGAGGTTGCCTGGAGTGAATGTCATGAGGAATACATGGAAATGGTTGTACCATGGACAAAATACATTGATGATCTTTTCATCAGTTGGAATGGCACTATCAAGGACTTTGAGAACTTTTTCAACATCTAATTCTACGGGTTTGAGATTTACGTATGTAATTGATAAGATGAGAATTAATTTCTTAGATAGAAATCTATATGTAGGAAATAATCAGTTACAGTCAACCCCATATAGAAAGGAAACCACTCCCAATTGCATCCTACATGGATCAAGTTTACATCCCCATCATATAGGTAAAAATATCCCACACTGTGAGTTGTTGATGCTGAAAAGGAATTGTTCTACTGAGATAGAATTTGAGAAACATGGGGAAATAATGACAAACAGATTCAGAGCAAGAGATTATAAACAAGGAGATATACGAAGAGGTTTGGAGAAGGCTAGACAAAGGAATCAATGTGACATGTTGGTGCAAAACCAAGAAAGTACATTCATTGCAAACAAATCACAAACATTTAAACCAAGCATTGTCATATTGTCATATAGTAAAGAGAGTAGTAAAATTAGAGATGATCTTCAGCAATATTGGCATTTATTGAGGAAGGATCCTGATATAAGTGGGAATATAGGACCATTAGTTTCTATTGCCTTTAAAAAAGTTCCATCGTTAAGGGATATGTTAGTACACAGCTACTTTTAGGGCAAGCAGGATAAATCTTGGCTTGATAGGATGGGTAAAGGATTTAGAAAATGTCTCTGAAGTAAAGCCTGCACCAATGGCAAGAATATGAGATCATACAAAGATGAGGAAATGTTTATTCATCAAAGGATCATGTTTCAAACTATATATGCTGTGTATATTCTTGAATGCCAGTGCGCGCCAAGATATGTTGGTAGTACCATCTGTCAACTGAAAAAGAGAATCCTTGAACACATTAAAGCTATAGAAAATAGAGACACAACATATGCTGTAGCGAGACACATGAACAGGGTACATGAAGATTCCACATGGAGAAGTTTGCAATATTATGTGGTGGACACAGTACCCCAACTACCCAGAGAAGGTGATAGGTTTCTAACACTGAGGAGAAAGGAATTGAGATACATTATGAAACTTAAAGCAAAGTACCCAGGGGGTTTGACCCTTGATGAAGAACTGTATGTACACATTTAATGGGGAATGGATATCAAGGGACAGGAGCCTAGTATTGTAATTGTTTCAAGAATGTAAGAATAAATTGGAATAGAAGAGGAAGGCAATTCAAATTAGGGAAGTATACTCTCAAACCCACTCAGGGTTTTACTTGTACTTCATACAGATGAATCTCACAAATGTAATTATGTTAAAATCACTAATTGTCTTGAAATGTGAAGGTTTTAAAAATATTGATAGAATGTAGCAGACACAGAAAACCTATTTTCAGTTTTGGGGAATATTTTGTGTTATTTAATTATTTTCATGTACATATGGACCTAAACTATGAGATCCAGAATGCTTTGGGTCACAAAAAGGTATTTTTTGATGACATGAAAGTAGGACTACGAGTCGTGAACAAGACCGTTGTGTGAAACGTGCTGTTTATAACCGAATAAACCAAAATCCTGCTACAGAGTGCTTCTCTTTTATTTTTGGTTGATATAATATACATATATACTGATTTGCTGCAATATTAAAACTTGCACTGCGGCAAGCAAACGTGCTGTGCTGCATTGCATGTGCGAGGGAGAGCTAAAGAACTCCACATTTACTGAGATATAGAGTCTTCTGCTCTCTCCTTGTGCTGGCGCACTTGAGGTTGCCTAGCACCAAAACAGGGACACCTGAACCAAAGCCAAATGAGGCATGCAATACATGCAGGACTGTTTTTGCGCTTAGCTTGCTGCCCCTAACGACCTCCACCCCTCCCTTGCATGGTCTGATGTGCTGCTACTGTCCCTTGTGCTTACCTTCCATGGTTAGGTTGCTGTCCTTGCCCCTGCCCTCTGTCCTTTCCCTCAGGTATGCATGTCAATGCCCAGCCTACCTCACCCCATCTCTGGTTGTTAAGTTGTGCTGCCCTGATTTCTGCGCATACCCACCTCTTCCCTGCCTTCTGTCGTCTGAGTCAATGCCACTATGCCCTCCCTCCTGCCTGGCATGGTTTGATGTGCTGACACTGTCCCTCCTTCCTACCTCGCATGGTTAGTTTTCTGTCCCTGCCCTGCTCTGCCTATCCCCTATTGTCTATGCGCATGCTCCTAACCCTTGCCTGCCAAGTACCATTATGGTGCCATTATGCTGCCCCTCCCTCCTGCCTTCCATGGAAGCTGTGCTGCAACTGCCTTTGTTGTCTGACCTGTGTTGTCAGCTTGTTGCATCAGCCCAGCCCCACTCTCCATTGTCAGTGTGCATACCCTTGCACCCTCCCTCCTGCTCTCCATGGTCCTTTGTGCTGCAACTGCCCTTCAAGTTTGCCCTGGATGGCCAGCTTGCTGCCTTTGTCTCTTCCCCTGCCCTCCATTTTCTGAGTCCATAACCCTAACCCCTCCCTCCTGCACTCCATCATCTGCCGTGCCGACACTGCCTCTCCTGCATGCCCTGTGTGGATAGCTTGCTGCCCCTGATCTCCTCCTCCTTTCCTCTGTTGTTTGAGTCTCTACCCCGCTCCATTGTGCTGCTCATCCTGCTGCTCTCCATGGTCCGTTGTGCTGTCACTGCCTCTCATATTGACCTGCGTAGTCTGCTGTACTGCCTCCAGCCCTCCTGTATACCCTACTTGGCAGCTTGCTGTCCCAGCCCCTTTCCTTTGGCACGTGTTGTCTGAGGCCAGTCCAGCACCCTCCCTTCTGCCCTCCTTTGTCCTTAGTGCAATCTCCTGCTCACTCCCTGTTCCCCATCTTGGTCTGTTGTATTGTCACTAATCCTCCCAGCTTCCATGCACTGTCCATTGTGCTGCCACCTCCCCTCCCATCTGCCCTGCAGAGTCATCATGCTGCCCCTGCCCCTCCCTCCTTCACTCTGTTGACTGCCTTCCATGGTGAATTGTGCTTTCACTGCCCCCTGCCTGTCCTGCATGGTCAGCTTGATGCTCCTGCTCCCACATCCTCTTTTGCACATGTGTGGGCCCCTGCTCCCTCCCTACTGCTCCATATGGTCTGCTATGTTGCCACTGACTACCCATACTGGTTTTAAAGGTAGGCAGAACAATTATTCCCTTTTCAAAAGGGAATTGTACCATTAGTGACCTTATGGTTTGTGCTGTGTGGAAGGCTGTAGAGCAATTTCAGATGTGTAAACATTCAAAGGGTTACATTACTTAAATCTATTGTAATGACAAAAGTGAATCTTTTAGAAAAAACAAATTACTTTATTCAATCATGTCAGGCAAGCTGGAACTTCTACCATGATGGATAGTTAAAAAAACTTGATTGGTCCTTTAGGTCTATGATACAAAAACAGTCTGCTTTGGGGGTATATCAAGAAACACAATGTCCCTGTTGTTGGTAGAGTTGCCTTTATTTCTCCTTTAAAGAAACCCTCAGACTTTTGTCTGAAATTCCAGGAAAAACGTTTAAAAAATGCATCGAAAAATGCTAATTCTAGGCGACTGCTTCAAAGGCATAAAATTTCCTTGCAAGAAGGTGCTCATACACCGAATAATGAAGAAATCTTTCTTTTATTGGACCTGCCAGCTTTGAGGTTTTTCACACAAAAATGTGCATTTCAAAATTGTTGCTGATCAAATGTATGATACTGATGACAGTTAAGGGTTCAAGTCAGATAATGGCAAAAATGATCCAGATTTCTCATCTTCCAAAAAAGTCTCAAATTGAAGAGGGTGAGGAAAGAATTTGGAGTAGTAACATGTTTACAGAGGTTGCTATGGGATCACCCATGTTTTATCCCACATCCATATTTCATCCCAATTCCAGTGAATGGTTCCCAACAGAACATGTGGGACAAAATGTTTCATCCAAAATCAGAAATCCCCTCGATAAAAAAACTTGGTCAAGGCTATCTTCTTGGGGATATACTTATCAAAGGTTTTGGTTGCCCTTGTGCTACGCAAGGAGATGCAGGGTTTTGGCAAAACCTAGAATAAGATTTACTGAGCCGCACAACGCAACCTTGGATGGCCCTGCATGGCTTGGTCAATCTGTAGTAACACAAGGCAGCGCAAGTCTCTGCCATGCATTACTCTGCCCCAGGGAGGCATTCCATGGGTGGAGTGTGGGTGTTGCCATGAATCCACCGATGGATTTTGACACATTCCAAGATTTACCATGAGTGGTAGACCTGGGAATGCATCAAAATGCTATGCCTTCTAAGGGTAGGCATCACAAAGAGAAATATCTTCCTTTCTCCTTGTTTTTATTTCTCTTTCTATGTGTGCTACATCCTGCATCACATATAGAAAGATGAAAATGCCTCAATGGATTGTTTTTGCGCAGCAAGGGACACCTTTCTGTACAAAATCAATTCTGTCTTGGGGGCATGGCCAATTACCAAACAAGATGGCCAAGCAGCTCTGCCACCCATGTTCGGAAATCCCCCTTTATCCATTCTCTTATTTGTTTACCTCACCCTGCCCGTAGCTGAGTTTTCAGTGAGGGAGAGAGGGGAAGACCACTGAGGAGGCAAGAAGTGGCGGGGAGTGTACACAAGATGGTGCTGAGGCTGAGGCTTGCCTCTCCATGATGTTCCTCATCCTGCAGTCTCTGACAGTGGTGCATGGAGAGAAGTCGAAACAAACAACTCCAATCCCCCTTGAGATCTTGCAACTGCCCGGTTCAATGTGATGCCTTCCCTGCTGGAAGGTACCTGTGGACTAACGAGAAGTTGCCCAGAGAATAGTGAAGTTGAGCCCTGGCCAAGGCAGTCAAGAGAGGGGAGGAGACCTGCCACAAGTATGCAACCCTGGGCTCACAGGAGACATAAGGGGGTGATGTTGAAGCGAGGCCTGCCTCTGAGGGCACTAGCAGTGCAGGAGCAGTTGGGAGATGGCCCCTGCAAACCTCCAGGTGATACCATGATTTGCCCAGTGTAAAACACCAGGACACAGCGGAGAACTGGCCTAGATCGAGGCACATGGCCCTCGGCCCAAACTCGAGGAAGGGGAGGGGGCCTGCCCTTTGCATGTTCTGTCGTTCTCCTCTGCCAGGCTGAAAACAGACACCACTTGTGGACTGGTCTTCATGGAGGATATTGGCCCCTGACTCCTCCTACGGAGGGACCACTCACTGATGGATGCCTCTGTGAGCCCATTGTAACTTGCTTGCCTAGAGACATCTCTTTTTTGCTGGTAGTGGGAAACCCCAGAGGCCACAAGAAGTGTTCCAGTGGAGGGAGCAGTCTGGGCAGACGGAGGCAATCATCAATCTTTCGCCTTCTGAAGTCCTTCAGAGACGAAAAGGTGATGATGAGAGGTGGCTTGCAGAAAATAAAGTTGTATAGATATGCCCTACCTAAGGAAATGGCTGACAGAGGGGCTATGGCAGAGACTCAGGAGCCTGGGGTGGGCCCCTCCCATGACAGCAATGCCCTAACCTTGAAGGACATTACGGAGGGAATATAGGGGGTCCAGGGCTTCCTGGGGCAAAAATTGACTCTGTCACTATGTACGTCACATCCATCAGGGCAGATCTGCGCAAGATGGGAGAGAGAGTAAAGGAGACTTAAGATTTGATTGTAACATTCCAGATGGAGACACAGACCCTTAGGGACAAGATGTCCAGGATTTAGGTGTACGTCGCAGCAGTGGGGGCCAAGTTAGAAGATGTCTAAGGCCTCTCCAGATGAAACCAACATAGGGGTCCCAGAGGAAGTGCAAGGCCCAAGTGGGGCCCATTTCTGGAAGACTTCATCCTAAACATGCTGCAGCCAAAGGGCATCTCAAAATAATTATCAATTGAACATGTACACTGGATTTCCGGCCCTCCCCCAAGGACAGGAACCCCCTGCACACCATTGTTGCCCACATATTAAACCACAGATATCAATACATTATATTGCAGGTTGCTCATCAATGGCCACCCCTTCGGTATGAAAATGCCACTATCATTATCTTTCCAGACTTTACCCTCAAAGTTTAGAAGCTCGGTCACAGATTTGATGAGTTAAAACAGAGTCTGTGACAGCAAGACCTCAAATGTACCATTATATTTCCAGCAAAGCTGAGTGTGGTGATGGAACCCGGATAAGGCATGGAACTGGCTTGAATGGTGTAGGCTGGTGGGGATGAGAGACGCATCAATCTCCCCTGGTGCCACAAAATGGAGAGGCAGGGACAAGGCAGGACACTCAAGGAGAGACTCTAGATTACATGCAGCAGTCGCTGTCGTGGGAGAAACTGCAAGACTTCTCCCTTTGGGAGGCCCGGGGGCCTGGACCGGCACTCCTACTGATGCCCTGGGTGGCCAGCTTCTGCATGGGGCCCAAGCTTGTGATAGGCTATGTGGGGACACAAGGGATTTAGAGCAAGACCTGGAAAGTGAGGGGCTTGCCTTAGACTTTGCCTCCTGATGGACAATACTATACAGTAAGATAAGAGGGGAGGGTGAGAAGCGGAAGGCTTTTTGCCCGATTCCATGTTATAGTATGAACCCTTCTGTTATGTACTACTGTTGAGATGAAAGACACTCTGCAATGTTGGGGGAGTGGAGAGCTTTAAGCCTGCTGTGCAGGGATGCGGGGGCTGTTGGGGACAGTTTCTTGACTATTTGGTTATATACTGTTTGTGTTAGTGCACGGTTGATTTCCATTGAGAGATGCGCCTTCTAAAACTACCTGAACCAGCTTCCCTGTTTTTACTACTAAATACAGAATCCTCTGTCCACAGCCACAGTTAGAGCCCTTTTTCCAAAATTGGTCTCAATTATGCATCTCCTCCTTTCATAATGATCACTAGAATGCTAGCTCAGGCAAATCATCAACAATTTACCCTAGTCTTGACTACTCCTGTGTGATAGTCCAAGATTTGGTACTTGCTAGACCTGTCAGCCTTAGAGTGGTCTTCACCCAAAATGTTTGTCTTTCTCCTCCACTTTTTGCTGATCTAATTTTTCCTGCCTTAGGATTCTGCACACTTTACCCCTGCTATTCAGTGCTGAAGTGCCTGTGCTTATTTCTTAAAAACATGGTAACATTAGATTATTTCAAATTTGCATATTTCATTTCCTTGTATTTCCATAGTAAAGCGACAAACCTTCCATTTTTATACATATTAGTCATCCCTAGGGTAGATCTTTGACATCACAGATGGTGGGGTGTAGGGTATTCAAAAGGTAGAACATGCACTTTTAAGTTTGACATGTCCTGGTAGTGAAAAACTCTTAAATTCATTTTTCATTACTACAAGGCCCATCTCTCCCATAGACTAACATTGGTATTACCTTATTACATTTAATCAGTTTAATTTCCAAATTGAATCAGGTGACCAGTTCATGTTTGGTGTCTTTGGAGTTTTAATGAAAAATACTACCTTAAGGTGAAGTTGGATTTTCCAATACAATTTTAAAAATGCCACTTTTAGAACGTTGCCATGTTCTTGCCTTAGCCATTTAGTGCCAGTAGCTGTAGGGGGCTGGCCCTCTATATAGTGTGCAAAGCTAGGCATACAGTACAGGGGGTCCATGCAACCACACATTGTTTGCAGGGGTAAAAACTAGATCACCTAATGCTCTATTTTTTAAGGTAGCTTATGTGAGCAGTTAGGCCAATCTTGGAGAAGTACAAAACATTTGTTTTATGCACAACATCAATCTTGCAACTCACACACTCAAAAGAATAACTCAAGATCAATTTATAAAAATACTTCAGATTTTTATGGAATTTTTGATACCAAGAATATCAAAATTGCTAAAGTGTTTTTCGTCAGTCAGTCAAGAGAACTTTATTTCTGCTACAAGAGCATTAAAAGTACATAGCAGCAGTAAATAAATATACAAGGTTATATAAACTATGTACCGTACATGTGATTAGGTAAAAATAATACAATTAAGTGCACTCCCAAAGTGAATTGATATATTCGTGCTAAAACCATTATAAAGATAAAGGTTTTCCTCTGACAATCCAACTTGCCCCAAGGAACTTGGCAATAGCAATCACTAACATCGGACAAGTGTCTGATCTGAGAATTCGGAGGGCTGTATCAGACTTGCAAACTCCCAGCAGTCTACAAGCCGGGGCCAGCCATTTCCTATAAGAGGCAGCATATGCAGGGCAGACAAATAGGACATGAGGGAGGTTTTCAATGGGTGCTTTGCAAGCTGGGCAGATGGTTGCTTCTTCATGTGACCAGCGACTGGTAAGTAATCTTAGTGACAAGGTGCCAATGCGAAACTCGAAGTACAACTTCCTTTCTCTTGGCACCGTGATAATGTCCCAGAAAGCCTCATATTTGCACGTCTCTTTTAGTTTGGCAAAATCACATGATAGTGTAGAGTGAAGTGCAACCCTCAGATCTTCAGAGTCTACCATATGCCAATACAATTTTTTGAGGTCTCTTTTTGAAGCAAAGGAGGTAGTAGTTGGAGAATCCTGGAGTTCTCTAACCCAAGCAAATAAAGTAGCCCTTAATGTGTCTGAGCCAGGGGATACTATGAGAATGGTCAGCTTCTAAAATGTCCTGCAGAGCTACAGTAAGGGAGGCAAGTTCCGAGGTAGTCCAAAGACACCGCCAGTACAAAAGGGGACGTAGGCGGGCTTTGTGGCCAATGTGTTTCATGCCTAAGTCCTTAGAAAGGGGGAACAGTGGAGTACTTGGCGGGAGGGACACGAGATTTCTCAGGAAATTATTTTCAGAAATTGATATTTCTTGGGCTTAGCCATTGCCCCACAGTTCAGCCCCATAAAGGGCTGAGCTCCCAGCCTTTGCTTCATATATCTGGATTGCAGGGCATATTGGATTGGTATGTGAGAGGTTTAAATCCTTTATTAAAACTCCTGTTGTTTGCTTTAGTTTTAGTGCTTGCTTTGCAATATGTGATTTCCAAGATATTTTTTCAGTTAACATTATACTCAGGTAACTGAATGTGCCCACCTTTTCAAGTGGGGTACCCCCGAGAACAAACTTACATCTGAAGGATCTCTGGGGATTGAGCATCGTCAGTTTTGTTTAAAAGAATTGATTTCAAGTCCCCGCATTGAACAAAATTCCTCAAAGCACGTGAGGAATTTCTGCAATGCGCTTTGGGTTTTGGATATCAGGAGTTTATCATCTGCAAAGAGCAAGACCAGCATTTTCTGTGTACCTAATGATGGTGCGTCAGCCTCCACTCTGAATAGAGAGGGGACTATGGTGGTCATTCCAAGTTTGGCGGGCGGCGATTGCCGCCTGCCAAACTTACGCCGCCACTTGGCCGCTCCGTGGTCAAAAGACCGCGGGTGCCATTCAGATTTTCCCGCTGGGCCCAGCGGGAAAGGCCCTGCAACACAGAAGCCGGCTCCGAATGGAGCCGGCGGTGTTGCAGGGGTGCGACGGGTGCAGTTGCACCCATCGCGATTTTCACTGTCTGCTATGCAGACAGTGAAAATCATGCTGGGGCCCTGTTAGGGGGCCCCAAGACACCCGTTCCCGCCATCCTGTTCCTGGCGGTAAAAACCGCCAGAAACAGGCTGGCGGGAAGGGGGTCGGAATCCCGATGGCGGCGCTGCTTGCAGCACTGCCATGGAGGTTCAGCCCAGCCAGGGGAAATCCGGTGGGAAACCGCCGGATCCCCTTTTCTGACCGCGGCTTTACCGACGCAGTCAGAATGGGCAGGAAAGCACCGCCAGCCTGTTGGCGGTGCTTTCCGTCGTTCACAGCCCTGGCGGGTTTTACCGCCAGGGTCGGAATGACCCCCTATATCATTAATGTACAAGGAGAACAGGTTGGGGGAAAGGAAACACCGTTGCCGTACACCCATTGACACCAGGATTCTGTCAGTTAGCTGCCCCTTGTCATCCCACCTGACACGTGCATAATTACCCTCATGGAGCTGAATTAATAGTACAAGAATGTGCTCGGGGATTCCCATTAGGGAAAGGACTTCACACAGCTTGTGGGGGGTACTAGGTCAAATGCAGATTTCAAATCCACAAAAGCAACATACAGATTCCCTTTGCCAATAAAAACTGTTTTCCAATATAAAAGCAAAAACCTAAGGGCTTGCTCAGTGGTAGATATTTTTTAAGAAAACCTGCCTGGAGGGGACTGTCATGTTCAGTCATCCGGTCCTGAATCTTGCCCAAAAGGCAGTGACAGAACACTTTCTGCATGCAATCTATCAATCAATCAATCAATCAATTTATAAAGCGCGCTACTCACCCGTCAGGGTCTCAAGGTGCTGGGGGGGAGGGAGGAGGTTATTGGTCGATAAGCCAAGTCTTGAGGCGTTTTCTGAATGCCAGGAGGTCAAGGGTCTGGCGTAGTTGGAGCAGAAGGGAGTTCCAGGACTTGGCGGCGAGGTAAGAGAAGGATCTTCCTCCGGTAGTGGTGTGGTGAATGCGGGGGACGGAGGCAAGGGTGAGGCTGGCGGAGTGGAGCTGGTGGGCGGGGGTGTGGAAGGTGAGTCTGTCGTTGAGGTAGGCCGGACCTGTGTTGTGGAGGGCTTTGTGTGAGTGAGTGAGTAGCTTGAAGGTAATCCTCTTCGATACGGGTAGCCAGTGTGGCTCTCTGAGGTGGGCAGGGATGTGGTTGCGGCGTGGGGTGTCAAGGATGAGTCGGGCAGAGGCTTTTTGGATACGTTGCATTTTCTTTTGTAGTTTGGCTGTGGTTCCTGCATAAAGTGCGTTGCTGAAGTGCAGTCGGCTGCTGACTAGTGCTTGGGTGACGGTTTTTCTAGTGTAGACAGGAATCCACCTGAAGATCTTGCTGAGCATGCGAAGGGTGTTGTAGCAGGAAGAGGAGACTGCATTGACCTGTTGAGTCATGCTGAGTGCTGAGTCGAGGATGATGCCCAGGTTCCGTACTTGGATGGTGGGGGTAGGGACGGCTCCGAGGGAGGCAGGCCACCAGGAGTCGTTCTAGGCGGAGAGGTTGCTGCTGAGGATGAGGACCTCTGTTTTGTCTGTGTTTAGCTTGAGGTGACTTGAGTCCATTCAGTCAGCGATAGCATGAAGTCCCTTGTGGAGGTTGTTTCTTGCTGTTGTGGGTCTTTCGTGAGGGAGATGATCAGCTGGGTGCCGCCTGCGTAGGATACTATGTTGATGTGGTGGGATTGCGCGATGTTGGCGAGGGGAGCCATGTAAACGTTGAAAAGTGTTGGACGGAGGGAGGACCCTTGAGGGACGCCGCAGATGGTTTTGGAGGATTTGGACAGGTAGGGCGGAAGGCGGACTCTCTGGGTTCTGCCAGAGAGGAAGGAGGAGATCTAATCGAGGACCTTGTCGCGGATACCGGTCTTGTGGAGGCGTGTTAGAAGGGTGCGGTGACAGACGGTGTCGAAAGCTGCAGAAAGGTCCCAGAGGATGAGCACCACGGTTTCGCCTTTGTCGAGCATGGTCCTGATGTCATCTGTGGCAGCGATGAGTGCTGTCTCTGTGCTGTGGTTCTTGCGAAATCCAGATTGGGAGGTATTGAGCGCTTTGCTATCTTCCAGGTAGCGGGAAAGTTGGCTGTTCAAGATTTTTTTAATGACCTTCGTTGGGAAGGGGAGGAGGGAGATAGGTTGGTAGTTCATGGGGTCATCTGGATCTGCTTTGGGTTTCTTCAACAGGGCATTGGCGTGGGCGTGTTTCCATTTCTCCGCAAGGGTGGCTGTCTTGAAGGAGCTGTTGATGATTGCGCAGGTGGGGTGCGATGATGTTGCTGGCTTTGTTGAAGATCTGGTACGGGCAGGGGTCCGAGGGGGAGCCGGAGTGGATGGAGGCCATGGTGTTGATGGTGTCTTCATTGTTGACGTGGATCCAGGAGCATAGAGGGTTTGTGTTGTTTGATGCGTTGGGTTCGTGGTTGTCTGTGGTTGGCTGATGGGTCAAGGGTTTGAAGCTGTTGTGGATGTCTTCGATCTTTCAACGGAAGTGAGTGGCGAGGGAGATGCATAGTTCCTGTGATGGCGTGGGTTCATGGGAGAAGGTCCTGGGGTTGACGAGTTCTTTGATGAGGCCGAAGAGCTCTTTGTTGTTGTGGGCGTTGGTGTCTATTCGGCTTTTGTAGTTGGTTCTTTTGGTAGTGCAGATCAGCTAGTGATGTTTGCGGATAGCCGTCTTGAGGGCGATGTGGTTGGATTCGGTGAGTGCAAGGCGCCAGGTCTTCTCCATTCTTCGACATTCCCGTTTGGAGGCCTGCAAGTTTGGGGTGAACCAGCTGGCCTTGGGTATGTGGTGGGAGTCTGAAGGTTGTTTGAGTGGTGCGAGGGTGTTGGTGCAGTCTTCTAGCCATTTTTGCAGGTAGGTGGTGACTTTGCTGGGGTCCCGGGTCCTGGGAGGGGGTGCCTGGGTGAGGGTGATCAACTGCTCTGTTGAGATTCTGTCCCAGTAGCGGCGGGGGGGTTTAGTGGTGAGGTGGTGAGTGACCGGCTTCTGAAAGGAGAAATGGATGCATCGATGGTCGGTCCATAGGAGTTCGGTGGTGTGGCTGAAGGAGACGTGGTTGCTGGCTGAGAAGACGGGGTTGAGTGTGTGTCCTGCAGTGTGGGTGGGTGACGTGAAGAGTTGCTTTAGGCCGAGATTGGCGAGGTTGTCGATTAGGTTGATGGTGTTGATATCGTTTTTGTTTTCTAGGTGGAAGTTAGGGTCGCCGAGGAGGATGTCGTCCATTGAGGCGAGGGCTTGGGAGCTGATGGTGTCCGCAATTTCGTCGCAGAACTGCAGTCTTGGGCCTGGAGGTCTATAGACCAGAGTTCATCTGAGGGTGGTGTTGGCGTTGATGTGGATTTTGAAATGGAGATGCTCAGCGGATTTGATGGTGTTGTGGGAGCTGGTGGAGACTTTTATGGTGTTTTTGTGGACTACGGCGATTCCTTCTCCTGGTTTGTTGCTGCGGTCTCTTCTGGTGATCTTGTAGTTCTCTGGTATGGCTATGGCTATGTCTGGTTCCGAGGCCGAGTTCATCCATGTTTCGGTGAGGAATGCGACGTCGGGCGAGGGTGTGGTCAGTAGGTCCAAGAGTTCGATTGCGTGCTTGAGCGAGTGTTAAGCAGGATGCATCTTAGGCGGCTGTCTGAGGTTTTGAGTTGGGGCTTGGAGGTTAGGTTGCAGGTGAAATTGCAGACTTTGCAGGAGAAGGGTCCTTTGGTGAACGTCGGTGTGGACTGGAAGCAGATAGGGGAGCGTCCTGGATTGAGGTCGTGGAGGTCATCGGCAGTGTAGTGGTGATTGGTGGTGCAGGGGGCGTGATGGCCAGGGGGTCAGGTGCTGGGCATGGTCTTAGTGCCGATGGGCGCAAGTGGGCTTGCCTTAGGTGTGCCTTTGGCGCGCCAGTGGTGTGTCCGCGCAACAGCCGGCATAAGAGGGGAGGTGGGAGCGAGTGGCAGCTGGGAGGAGGGTGGGCGTGTCCAATGGAAGTGCAGGGGGGTGGGGCAGCAAGGCTCTAAGGAGGCAAAAGGTAAAACGGAGAGTTGAGGTTGAGGGAGGGGGGCGGGCCGCTGGGACGCAGCAGCAAGTACTAAAATGGGTAAAAGGGCTAAAAAAAAGCTTGCCACCTGCGTGGAGCAGTGATGGGAAGGAAGCGACCTGCCTGCAAGAAGAATCTGTCATCCTTTTGAAAAAGCGGGACAACAATGGCCCCATTCCAGGACTCAGGGATTGGCGCCCCAGATGCTATTGCATTCGCTATGATGGTGATATATCTTGACCAGATTGCAATATCGGTTAAGAATAGGTTTGCTGGAACACCAACCGGGCTAGGTGCCCTACCACGCTTTAGAGTACCTAAGGAATATGCCATGTCCGCTAGGGAGAAAAGTTTCAGCCCTGGAGGAGTGGATGTTAGGGTAACATTTGAGCAAGGGTCCTTATAGTCAGAAGTTGTACTATCATGGTCATAAGAGTACAACCCACTAAAATGGTCTACCCAGTCCTTTGGAGCAATATTAGTTGTAATGTTTAATTTGCTGTTTCCTGGGCCGCGTACTACCAGGGACCAGAATGCACTACAATTCCTCTCTTGTGCAGCGTCACTAAGTGCTGCCCACCACTTGTCATCTTGTTCGCACTTGGCTTTGCAGATAGCTAGTTTGTAAGACTTTCTAGCTGAGCGAATGTTAATAGCTTGGATTTGATGCTTGTTTGAGTTCCAGCATTCTTTGTTAAACCAGCGATGCCTACCATTAAGCCTCTTGCTATCGGGAGCTATATCTACTGAGAAGTGGGCTGCAATACCCTTGAAGCATGAGGTGTGAGTTAAACTTATTTCCTCATTGGGGATTGCAGGACCCGCCTCTAAACCCATCAATGTGGTTCTCAAGGTGTTGTTAGCAGAATCGATGAACGTGGGTCTGGCCAGAACCTTATTCCACCTTAGGTGACGTTTGTCATTAACCAGACTAATTCCCTCTGGTGCTATTACTGAGGTGTTAATCATGGAAAAGTGGTTACACAAAGCTGCCATGTGGACTGAAAGAGGGTTATGGTCACTTTCAGCTCTCTCAATAACCATCATGTCAATGACTAGGGACCATAGTCTTATGTCGACTAGACAATAATCAATTCTACTAGTATGGTTGACTTTGTTATATCTGTGACAACCCTTTGCGTCTGATTTGGTCCTGCTGTTAAGTGCCCTGAATCCAAATTCCATGATCAATGATTTTACTTGGACATCAACCTGCGTCCACCTTTCAATGGGCGGGCTATTCAGGGCAGGGATAGACCATGCCCGATCCTCCTTGTGGGTGGACCCAAGACCATCCCAGTCAAGAGGTTTAAATGTGAAATCGAAGTCACCTGCCACAATGATTTTATGATGCCGGGACAGTTTTGCAAAAAATGCCTCCAGAATACAGAGGGTTTTGGAGAACGAACCCCCCAAACCCCTCTAGTGTAGGTGTTAAAAATTATCACAACTGTCTCTGTCCCGAATGATAAACGAAGACCTAACAGGTCAGGGGAATCAATAGATAGCTGTGAATGCAGCAGTTTAGTGATGTTCTAGTCCAAATGGTTAAACCCCTGAAAGGCCTGCCCCTGATACTGGGCAAAGCAGCAATATACAAATTTGAGTATCCAGTTCAAAAGAGTGGATCGGTCGACCATGTCTCCTGGAGAAGACATATGTAGTGTTCCTCAATAAAGGAGGTAAAGGACGGAAGGGGGAGGATCTCAAACCTGCCACATTCCATGAGACAAGTCTTACCCTGGTGATTGGAGGGACCACCCTGTCCACTGATGTGATATTTGAAGGTTTAGTTACCAGAAGTTGGTTTGGCAGGTGGAGTTGGTTGAGGGGGGAGGGGTCGTTATCACTACTGCCATCAGGTCCTGGGTTGAGTGGTGGTATCCATCTAGGGGAGCTGGCCTAACCCTAGGTGAGGTGTTCTCATGCTTAGCTGTCTGTTCTTGGATTGGTAAGTGATGTTCATGGGGGAGGGAAAGTGCAATGTTATCACGGTTGTGCAATGGGTCATGGGCGGTCTGGTGGAATCTGTTAGGAAGAGGAACGCGGGTGCTTGTGGTGACAATGTTGGAAACTACAGCCGCACCAGGGACAATTGTTTTATGTAAGTCGCAGGGAAGTTCAACATGTGTTTTTCGGATGGTACTTCAAGTCAATTATTCTCACTGAGAGCAGGTAGATTAGCTGTTGGACAATGAGTGGAGCGAACCCCATAGTGCACAGATGGCCTAGGGTATTTGAACTGGAGACAGGATTGCCCTGGAGCACCTGCCCTTGCGTCTAGGGCCACCAGCTTATCCACCATGCTCCTGTCCCTAAATGTCAACTGTAGCATGTCAAAGTGTGTACCTGGATCAATTATATCTTCACGTATTACAGAGTAATAGCCTCTTACATGGCGAATCCAATGAATTGCCTTATTTGTGATAGAATCTCTCCCTTCCCTTTGTGCCAGTGGGTGTAGCTTGGGAACGTTGACCATTAGAACAGTACTTTTCAATTGGAACCGGTCAATGGTGGGCTGTGCAGTGCATTTAGGGACAGTGTCGCTCGTGGAGTTGGGGATTTGTTGGCAGGCATCAGATGCCTTTCCTGCGCCTAAGCTGTTGTGTGAGAGAGGCTGATAGGAATTCTTGATCTTAGCACCAGCTGTCTCTTGGCCAGCATAACTGGTTGCTGGCAATTTGGGCAACTTCATCGAGGTACTTAATGGATTTGGCATTGGGCTACGGATATGATTCATGATGGTCGTGGTGTCTGAAGGAATTATCTTCCTGACTATTACAATTAAGTAATTAACCATAGACTTGACTTCTGACACCTCCCTCTTTAAATCTTGTATGCATAAGATGTGCTGTTCATTTGTCTGGGCTGAATACACATTTACTTCTACTGACCCACCCACCCTAACGCCTGGGTCAGGGTCATCATATGTGTGTGAGGGCTAAAGCGGTTGGTACACTGAATAGAGTCACTAGGATCTGGTGATGGCTCATTCGCTGATTATGAAGGAGCGTGGGTAATTTCATTCCTATCCTCCCCCTGCCCTGTAGTGGCTGTGACCTGTTGGCCGCGTTTTACAAATATTTCAGCAATTTTCTTGTGACCCGTCCCCTTCCTGACTGGAGAGCACCCGCCCCCAGTTTTGTTGGGGCCTTTAACTGGGGAAGAGGTTAAAACTTCTTCCCATTCACCAAGAAGGTTGTCAATTCTGTGCATAACACAGTTATTAACTGCATGATTAGGTCTTTTCCGCTTAGTTTTTAACACTGCCCTTGCCCCACCCTCTGTTGCTTTCTTGTTACCCATGAAAGGATTGTAATTGGTGGATAAGTGTTCTATAGAGAGTTAGTTCAATGATACAACCTGCAGGAGGATACAATAATAAAAAACGAGAGACAACAATGCCTACTTGGAGATAAATGTTAGAGGGGGTGGCCCAGCCCAGCCTCCTCCGGGCTCCAATGGGTATGGACGGGCCCGCCCTTGTCCCGGGCACGGCCCATGTGCATTCCGCATTGTGAAGTGCCCCCACGTGTTTTACTGCGCTCGTTGGTCTGGTTAAGTGGATGCAGGTGCTGGTGAAAATGGCTGCCTCCACGGGCCACAAACCAGTCTGAGATATGTAGTCCCTTGCCAAAGTTTCTAGCATGTCCTGTGCCACAAAGTGCCCCCACATGCTTTACAGCACTCATTGGTCTGGTCAAGTGGATGCAGGTGCTGGTGAAAATGGCCGCCTCCTGGTGCCACAAAGCAGTCTGGGATATGCAGTCCCTTCAAAGTTGCTAGCGCCTCCCGCGCTGCACAGTGCTCCCACATGCTTTATATCGCTCGTTGGTCTGGTCAACTGGATGCAGGTGCTGATGAAAATGGCCCCCTCCTAGGGCCACAAAGCAGTACTTTTTAAGATATGATTTTTTTAACTTTAATAGAAATAGTCTCTGTGCGTAATTATGCACCATTGTAATCATTGGAGGGACACATTTAAAAATACATATAAAATCCTACAGTTGGTTTACCAAGTTCTTCTTTTTCAGGTTGGTTGAGGTCATCAGTGGACATACTGTGGCAGCTGGAGAAGTTTGGGCAGCTTCCGGTACGGGCAGAAGCAGCGGTGAAAGTTCTCTGGAGCTGGTGCAGGGCCACTGTGGGGGACCACTTGGAAGCACACTGCAGAGGTAAGGTTAAAGGCAAATCTTTGTGCTTCCCTTTAAATGACAAGGTTGCAGGGGTGGGGGACCCTTATAACACAGCTAAGTCCTCTGTGCAGGGCACAGGGCTGTTGGGTGCAGAGTGAGTTAGTGAGCCAGGAGCTGTGCCCAAGGATGCCCTCAGAAGCAGGAGGTAAGTCGGTTCGAGGGTCAATTGCAGGACAACAGGGCACTCTGGTGGGAGGTCCAGGTTGCTTCTGAAGTCCCTCAACTGGGGCTTTGCCTTAATCCTTTTGCAGCCCCGGGCAGGCTGTTTGGGTTGGTGTCCACCTCACAGTCAACACCTTAGGGCTGGTGCATGCCAGGTGGGGCCACCCCTCCAGTTCTTTGTTTGAATTTCCTGCCATTGCTCCCACCAAAATGGGGGTTTGCAATGGGGGTGTCCATCTGCTGCTAGCAGCAGGCCTGGGGGTCGAGTTTCATAGGCAATAAACCCTTTGAAGCTCGCTGCCAGGGCAGTGCACATTCCTGAGAGAGGAGGTGTTGGCACCCCTATCCAGCAAGGGCTTTGTTCTGTAACCCAGAGAGAAAGATCCTTCACCCCAAAGTTGTAAATTGGATGTCTGGCAGTGGCATGGTGGACAGAATCAGTCAGCAACCATGCCCGGGTAACTAGCTTCTGCAGGGGGCACCTCTGAGGTGACCCATGGGTACATTTTATAATAAATCTAAAACTGGTACCAGTACCAAACACCCCAGGGTTCAGAGTGGCCATCATGTTGCTGTAAAGCTTGTACTGACCAGTTGTCCAGAACATGCATTTAAAATGGCTGCTCTGTGCACTCACTATGCCCAGGTTTGGCAAGGACACAATGAGGGCATATTGCTCCTGCAGCTATGCCCTCACAGACAGTATTGGGCACCCTGCCTTGTGGCTGGAAGGCCTGCCAGAGGGGTGGCTTACCTATATGGCATGCAGTGTGTAGTGGTCAGGGCGCATGAGCAGTGTGCCATGTTGAGTTTTCATTTTAGGTTTGCATCATGGCACTCAGCCTGCAAAGGCAATTCTGGGTACACCTGGATGTTGGGCCCTTCACAGTGGCACAATCAGAGCTGCTGACTTCAGAGACATACCCTTAGTACCTCCTGCCCTAGGCACCTAAGTACCATTTATTAAGGGCTTATTGTGGCAGCCAAAGGTGTTTCTAATTGTGTCAGCTCATCACAACAGTTTAGGTAAAGAGCTCTGGCACAGGGAACCTGGTTAGCAGGGGCCCTGGGCACTAACAACTTATAGGCTACTTCACACATCACGCAAAAAGTGGGGATTAACCATGTCAAAAAGAGGCCTTTTCTCACAGTAGCCTTTACCTGAGTCACATGACTGGGTGTAGCTGACAGGTGAGCTTTGTGTATTCCTCTTTGACAGCCACAACATAGGAAGCTTAGGTATGCCTGGATGGGAGGAGGAGCTGGTCACAGCCCTACTTACACTTGAACAGGCTTCATCCTGCCTCCACAAAAAGGGCTGCATACCACCTGTAGGTAGTCTGGGGCTAGGGCATGGGAGGCAGGGTATCTAAGGACTTCAAAGGGAAGCCTCTAGAAGCTTCTCACCCCCTTCAGAAGCACATCTGAGCATACATTCTGGATCTCGGACACCAACTCTTCAGTACACTTTTAGACCTGTGAAGGACTGCTGTGCTACTGAAGGACTACCATTCAGCTGGACTACATGCTGCTGGACTGCTGCTTTTCTGTGCTGTTGCCTTGCTCTACTGCACCTCCTGCCTGCTGCCTCACTACCTGGATGAGAAGGATTGAGCCTGCATCTCCGGAACTCAGAACCACAGAGTGACTCCAAGAGCTAGTTGACTGCCTCCTAACTCGAGCTTCAGGGACTGACAGCTCCAACAAAATTGAAAATGCACCTGGACTCTGCTATCTGTGAGTGCACCCTGCCAAGTGGTGCCACACCAGTTCTGGAACCTTGAATTCAGCCTAAGATGCTCTTGTGGCCTCTGTGGATCCAGTGGAACCAATGCATTTCCTCCTCTGTGTGGCGTAACCGCAAGCAGAATTGACACATCGCTGATGCTACAAGGAATACAACAGCCTCAATGACCCTCATCGCATTGGAAATGCTGCTACATGACTCATTTTCAGTGCAGGCCCTTGCATCCCTAATCAACAGCAGCTTTGATGACAATTCTGGACTCAGCACCGCAGCTTAGCAGCTCTTCAGAAGTGATGCATCATCACAGTAACCCAATTTCTTAGAGAACTCAATTCTACTGTAACTTTTGTTCCACTTCCTAATTCTAATACCTTCTTTTCCCAACCTCCTGCACAGTTCCCAAAGATTACCTCATAATCTGGTTCTTAATCAGCCCCTGACTGTAGCAGCCTGAACATTTTTGAAATGCCTTGTGGTGTAGAACCTCAGGCATTTCTATAGAAGATGCACGTTTCATCAAACAATCATGGGCACCAGACTCTTCGAAAGTTTATCAATCAACATGGTTGAAATGGGCTAGCTGTTATGTGGAACTGAATGCAAATGCCCTTTCACCAGATTTAGCAATGGTTGTCAATTTTTAGGCATCAGTGACAAGTCAAGGCAATTCTACACATCTGTCAACACATATGGTTCAGCGATTTTAGCTAATCATGTCAGAGTAGGCGAAAAACCAGAAGGGGAACACCCTCTCATTCATCATCTATTAAAGATTATAAGATTTGTTTATCCTCTAACTTCAAAATATGTATATCTATGGGACATAAATACAGTTTTTGCGTTGTTCTTGAGTTGGTCAATTAATGAAGATCTATCCCTAAAAATGTTATCTGCAAAGACCGTAAAGGTGTTTTATTTGGTGTCAATTAAAAGGCTTTGTGATGTTAGAGCCCTTGATATTCTGCCAGACAGTACACTCCCACCAGAGTCTACTTTGCCAGTTCAAGAAGAACTAAAACTAGTTTAAATTCTGTATTGAATCCCTATTTCCCAAATGAATCAAAGTTATGTGTAGGTTCTTATTTTAGTAGTTTAAATGTTATGAACAGAGAACAGTCTTACTAAGATTGTCCTCCTCCTACCAATTACTCACTTCTTCTAACAAACAACACAAATCAGTTTCATCTTTAACTTTAGCATGCTGGGGTAAATGGTTCATGTCTTCAGCTGCTATTGACATCTTCATTTTTAGAGCACATTCTACTACAGGAGCCTTGGAATCTAAAGCCCTTTGGTGTGTTCCTAGGTCGTAGCACATTCCTAAGTCAGCTGATTTGTCTGTACCTTATATTGTAAATAAAGTTCTAATGTTGTTTCTAATGTGGTTGATATGCTTTCAACAAGTATGAGACTTCAGTCTTTCCATAAAATGCACATTTTCCTAGCCAGCTGTGAAGGAAAGTCAAGCTTTTATTAAAGACATGGAGCCAAGTACTATCCCTCCTCAATATTCTAACTACCTTACTTTTATTGTTTCAACAACTACTCCTTAATCAACCATGACAGCTTAGGAGTTGAGTTTGAGTTCCAGAAAATAAGTGTTCCCATTTCTCACTCGGTAATATATAAATCTCCATTTCACAAGTAATGACATTTGGTTTCAACTTTCATCATCGCTCTGCCTCTAATATTTGTTTTTCAAGATGAATTTGTCTCACTGTTGGCCATTGTCGTTATTATTGTTTCATTTGCCTCTTCTTAAAAGACTTGTTGCTCATAGACACAATAATTATAATTGATATTGCATACTGGTGGATACAAAGTTCACTTGTTTTCTATAAACAGCTTTCTCTTGGACCTTATGGGTGATTTAGTTAACCTTTTTGGCAACTATTGAATTAAACCAAGAAAAGAAGGAATAGTACTTGCCTCCATATTTCCAACAAAATGAAGACTTTTCTTTACAACTTGCTAAGAAAATCTACATTTTAAAAAGGATAAAATGATCTCAGAATATTTCACAACTCATTAAATTAATAAACTTAGCATGGTACCACCACCAAATGATTTATATTAGAACTAAAGTCTATTATCACCATTCATATGTGCTTGCTTTTGAGACCTTCAAAAACAGGCTATCACTATAATGAATTTCAATGGGGACTATGTCCCAGAGTCCTGTAATGTCTGAAATGACTGCCACAACATGTTGTCTATCTTGTTTCGATACTCCCCCTCATTCCGTTTGGGTTCCAGGTTTGTTCACCTTTCCCCTTGCATTTGTTTTTTAAATTCATTTTCACAGCACAAGGACATTGCTTCTGAGTCCTGTAATGGCTGTCACTGCATCCTGTTCAGATTTTGGCAAATAAATGATTGACTAGTTCCATTTAATGTTTACTGAGCTGGCAGCCCTACATGGACAAATCTACAGTTAATATTAGAGCATTCGGTAATGTTGTCCTCGGATTTGCCAAAAACATACTGTGTTCCCAGAAAGATTTACACGCAGACAACTGTTGCAGAAACTCTCTATGGAGCAGAGATAGGATTTATAATAAAATCAGGAAACTGCAACTAGTGGAAAAGAAATCCTGCATACATTGTTAAAATTGGGCCTTTGGGACCCACTTTTCCCCCTGTATGCAGAACTGAGTATACAAACTGTATCAGATACAGCTGCTTTAAGACGTCTCCTGTTGGACCCATCTAAACCAGAACCACCTGGCAGGTGTGTACCTCCAATGTACTATGGTAGTACTAGTTATAGACTGTAGAAAGGGGCATAGCTGGGGGGTACACTTAAGTAAAGTAGTTAATATGTTAGATCTGACCTATCTCCGGCGGGACTCTAGTCACCACAGTTGTTAAGGAGGCATACTGGCACTCCAAATTCAATGCCTCTAGTAATAGCACAAACCTTTTAACTGCTAAATATTTTGAGCATTAGACTCATAGTCAAATCACGTACGTACATCTGTAACACCTGGCACTGAAACATCCATTAAACATAAAGTTCAGGATAGGAACACTCCCACCTGAGTATTGATCCAAATGAGTGGCACACCTGTTCCAAGATTGCACATGCACTTTAAGGAGCAAAGATACAATATTATATATGTTGCTTTTCTGCACACAAAAATGCAGGCCCAAGGTGCAATTGGCTATGACCCTGTTTCATAAGTTTGGAATAAGGTTGCATAAAGATGCATAATCATTGTAGGACAGATGCTATTGAAATAGTTGGCGCTATTGCCTCATACTTATGGTCTGCCTGACTTCCTTTGAGTAAAGAACAAACTGAGGGTTGATATGCAGGGCTGATATGCAGTTCTTGCCTGTTAGGCTGATTTTTTTTTTTCTTCTACATTTGATTAATGATGTGATTTATGCACTAAAAATAATGAACATCTTATATGATTTTATTGTTTTTACTGTGATTTTAACATTGATGCACTTTGAATTTTGCTTGCATGCTGCCATTAGCAGCGTCTTTAATGTCCAGCTGTAATTCTGTGTCTGTATTTTAAGGCTATGAGATGAAACATTTCTAATAAACTTTGAAACTTTGACTTCCTTTAAAGGGGCCAATAAGAGCATGTCTGAACACAAAAAGTACAGATATCACTATAGTTTGATTATTCATTTCTCAAAAATTGCTGAATGAATTTACACCAAATCTGAGTAAATGTCTTACTTTCATGTGGTGTAATTCCGTTCGACCTTATTTACGTTTATCTTTTTTTAAATATCTATGGGAAATTGCATGAGCAAAACATGTTTTGTGATACCACCCCTTTTTCTCTGTCCTCTCTTGGCAGATCACCCAAAAGGAACTTTCCAGAAAGGAGCTGATGAGGATGATCTTTTTTTAAAAAGTTTCCTGAAGATCCATCAAATCACTCCTAAGTTATTCACAAAAAATAACAATCTTCTTATAGAAAATATGGCCAACATTTAATTACACCGCAACAACCACCACTGTGTAACATATGTATGTGAGTGTTGGGCTATGGCAAACCACCACATACAAAACCTTCAGCATAAGGTGTAATGAAATTAATGTGAGGCTTACTCATGTGTGTTGTTGGGAAGCATTTATACATGTGTCTTGGTTGTTGCCCTGCATACTAGATGGTATTCCTACTGTTGCTGTTGCTATCAAAGTACTTGAAATGGGAAACATATTAAAAACATGAGTGCATTAAGATAACACTATTCATTATAAACTTCTAAGTGGGATGAGAGAGTTCAGCTGAGAGCGAGAAGTGTGAAATGCGTGGCTGTTGGTGAGAGGGGGTAAGTAGGACATGAGTGTGGAGGAGAAATTTAGTGGTATAATGGGGGAAGTAGTGCCAAATGCACTGTTTACTGCCTATAAAACAGCCAGTTGCAAGATGAGACCTTTATGATTAGGATTAGAAAATAAGTTTCTAAACCAACCTCTCTACAAATAAATCAGTGCAGAAAAATCAAATGACATGGGTTTCAATCAGACCTACCTAAATAATATTCAGAAGCCAGGTCGCAATTGTGACTCACTTCAATTAAAAGTCATCACCAGGATAGTGGCCTACTAGGGTCAGTAGAACACAGTGTCCTTGACTGCCTTTTTTTTCTAGGCAGTTACTTTTCCTCAAAGGAAACAGGACTGCATTTCAAAAGAAAAATTTCATTTGATTTTCTGTTTGAATGTTGCCAGTGGTACCGTGGACCACAACCTAATCCCCTACAAACATTTTTTTTAATTCAAAAGGAGAATGGCACCTAAAGTTTCCCCATCACTATTTTGTATGGGGTAGTGCCACAACTTGGGTGTTGGTTAAATTTCAATATTTTGGGACTCTATTTTGATCATAAAACATTCAGATATATCAGTCCATTTCGTGTTTGGGAGGGGATACCTTAAACATGCCCTTCCAGATACCTAATCTATGTCCATTCAAAATCATATTTTGGGAAATCGTTTATGACTCCTAAAATGGGATTAGAACATAACAAAAACATTTTAATCATTGCAAACACAGAATTGGAGAAAATGTCAATGTTAAAATACTTTGTCCATCTGGCACCTGGTTTCATCTGGTCAGATGGTGGGATTACCCAGAACAGACAGGCCATATATAATGTCAGGATGCATGGCGGAGAGAATACATTCCTCAGGGGGACTGTGATGGAGAGAGAATCTGGGTCTGCCCACAGGCAGAGCATTTGGAAGCTGAATCCTAGAAAAGGTCTTCTTCACCTGTCTGCTCTTGTCCTGCCATTTTTGAGGCCTCTCAAGGTGCTTACTTCACCCCCTCAAATGGCATCTGTCACCTCATGCCACAAGGCCACCTTCTGCACTCCATTGCAGATAGATTGAGGCAAACCCTGTGGTTCCATGTCAACAATAAAGGCAACAAGAGGGTCCGTCTCCTTCTGAGAAGTACTTCTTCTTGAGTCAGACTGGCAGCTTTCGGGAGGCTGAAGCTGTGGTAAGTCATCCTGGGCAGAGCCTCGAGAGTGGCTGATTCATGTGAGGCAGTTGTGTGACTGAGGTCAAGTGAATGATGCCTAACTGTACGTCTCTATCCTGAGTTTCCGATAGAGGACATGGAGATCTCCACTTTCAAATACCTTTCTGGCTGTAACTTCAGTTGTAAGTAGGTAAAGAGTCCCAGGGTGTCATGAGCAAAGAGGTTCGGGAAATCTAAAGATTTGCGTCCACTAAACACTTTTTTAAATGTATTAAAACCACTTGATCGTTTTTATGAATTGAAAAAAGGGTTTAGGAAACATTAAGGAGTCACTAGTTGGAAGAAGTGTTTTAAGGGTTATTCTTCTAAATACCGATCCGTCAAGGTATGTATTAATATTTTGGGACCAAAATGCAGTCACAAAATATTAATATTTTACCATCAAGATAAAGAAGGTAGTAACCCATTCGCAAATGGATAGGTGTGCCTAAGAGACCCCTTCTCTTTGCCAATAATTAAAAAATACATTTTTAAGAGTAGGCAGTGGTTTTATTGACAAATGCAAAATATTAAAAAAACTTGCAAACATTTTCAGTTTCTTTTTTTAATGCATCCTGTTTTCCTTTTAGGAAAATGGACTGCGTGTAAGAAGAAGAATGCTTCATGTAGAAGCAATCAAAGACATGGTCGCCAGAGTACCCCAGCAGGCCACAGCCAGTGTACCTGTACTGATTTGCAACCTACCTCATAAACATTTATAAGGTAGGTTAAATTGTGACCCAATACTGTTCTGTATTTTGTGATCCAATCTATAAATGCATAGGTCAGTTTTCAAAATAAAAATGAATTCTGTAAAAGTTGGTGCACGAATTGCATGAGGCCTTGTACTCTACTAGCCTGGAGATATTCCCACCTTGCATGTGAGATATCCATCCAGGCATGAATCTTTGCAGAGTCCTAGGCAGAAATCTATGTGTGTGGAAAACTCTGCACGTAGATCTTCCTTTATGAAACAGCCTCAATGTATTGAATGGTCAACACTTTCCCCAAGCAGTAGTAATCGTGTGAAATGCATGGCATCCCTACTGTACACCAGGGGTGGCTCCTTTGCAATGGAGAAAGAGCATCGCCCCATGTTTGAGCCAGCAGCTGAGAAATAAAACAATATTTTACTTTAATTTTATTTTTCACCTGCTGGCTCAGTGAGTCTGCACAGGGAGGGGTGGAGCTGGGCCTTGCAAGATGGGGGGGAGGAGTGGAGTGCACTAATTGGGCATGTCAGTTCGGCCAGTCCACTGACAAGCGCACTTAGACCCAGCTGTGTTGCACAATCAGATTGGAGAAACTGCAGAAGCCCAAGTACACAGTCAGAGCAGCAGACCAAGCCACTCAGACAAATTCTGATGCTGCTCTCATCCTAGGCATAGCATAAGAGCTACACCAGGATTGCGGGGAGGGAGCCTGTACTGGTGTCCCAGGGAGAGCGAGGCAGAGGAGCGAGGCAGCAGGCAGTGGCAGCGAAAACAGTATGTTTTTTAGTTTTTTGTAGTTATTATTTTCTAAATGCAAATTGATTTGCAATTTGCCACCTGGGAAATTTGTGACCCATTCGGCTTGTTGCACATCGGAATGGGAAACTACACATTGATGGTGCGTGTAATTCCCCACGCCGATGTTTGGAAACAGCACATTTCCTTAGTTGGCCCAGCTGATTACAGTCAGGTTTTATCTGCCAAGGATTGGTTGGGCAAAAACTCTTCTGATAGGTCATTTGTGTCCAATTTGTAATAACAAAATGGCCACATGCGAGACATTGTGCTCAATTGGGTGTTTGCAGACCACTGGTAACACGGCCATACTAAGGTGCACAGTTAAAACCAGCCTCTTGACCACTGATTTGGTAAGCCATCATTGCCCAGTCGTGCATCAGGGCACAGAAAAAGGAGCAACTTTTTCACAGAATTGCATTATTCTAAGCAAGGTTTGCCCTAGGATCTTTCAGTTGTCTCACCAAGCCTTCACTGTCTTGTCATATGTGTTTGACCTTTGTTGCACCTTCTGTTCAATGCTGGTTTACATTAATGCATTGAAATTTGCCATTTTTACTCCAGAGACTGTGCTAATTCAAATTGAGCGACCGCAGTGTTCTCTGGGTTCTACTTTATATCCTATAGCATTCTTAAACCTGAAAGGTAAGCACGTTTTTTTTTCTATCAATTATGTGAATTTTCCGTATCAGTTGTAGGCATACCTCTTCAAAAAGACATATAATAGGCCACTGATGTTATTTAAATATCGACTTTAAGTAACCCTATTAATATTCAGAGATCCTGATCACCGTGCTGCCTTTCTAATTCTTTGTCACTTGCAAAATAACATAAACTTCAGACCATCTTCATTTTCTGTTCCAGTATTTGATATTCGCATGGAATCAGCAGTTTTGCTTTAGGACAGCAAAGCTTGAAAAACAAATATTCATTAGTTGGGAATCAATACTGGTTAGCATTTTGATCAATATTTCAGAACTGTTTGCAGACAATAATAGCTCGTTTTGCCGTATCCATTAGTTTCAGTTATTTGGTTGCTGATGATTCATTCTTGACTGAGAGTCTCAATCATCTGAATTATCTGAGCTGGTTATTGTGAAGCTCCAGGCCATGCCCTGTAATCTGCTGCCACTGTCTGTGCCATAACCCTACTGGAAATTCATAACTGCCTGTACTTCGCTTGCATACATGAAAAGGTTTCAGCTGAACCCCTGACGCTGCGGCATGTCAAGGGCCCTGCCATAATGACCTTCAATTGTGCAGTTTCAGAAAAAACAAACAAACGCGAATTTCATCCGTTGGATCATCTGAAGTGTTTTTAAAATTTCATTAGAGCCTTTATATTAGGAGTGTGCAAAATTTGCTTTATTTCCTTTGCATATTTAGATGACATTTCGATAAAATTGCACGAATTTACTCAAAATGCAAGTCCAGCTTTTAACACTATGGGGCAGGTTTAAGAGCCCCCAGCGCCTCCTTGCGCCATATTAGGATACTTTTTTTTACACCAAGGTGGCCAACAAGGCCAAAATCGCTGCAACAAATTTGCAAAGTGGTGCAATGTATGCATTGCACCAGTTTGTAACCCTTTGCGTTACATTATGCTTGCACCAGGCACAATGTATGCAAAAGGAGCGGTCCCCCGTTAGGGAGGCTGAAAAAAATTGCACAAAGAAATCTAAAAGATTATGGGGGTTATTCTAACTTTGGAGGAGGTGTTAATCCGTCCCAAAAGTGACGGAAAAGTGACGGATTTACCACCAGCCGTATTACGAGTCCATTATATCCTATGGAACTCGTAATACGGCTGGTGGTATATCCATCACTTTACCGTCACTTTTGGGACGGATTAACACTCCTCCAAAGTTAGAATAACCCCCTATGTTGCCACTTTTAACACCTGTTCAGAGCAGGCGCTAAAAGGAAGGAAGCCTTTGTTTTTAATGACCCTCAATGGGCTTTGCAGTATTAGCCTCAAAATGTTTGATGCTAATCCTGTAAAGCTCCGAACTAGTGTCAAACATTTTGACACTAGTTCCCCTAACTACTGCCATGGTGCACCATACCTTAGATACACACACACATGGTAGCATTTGGGGGGTGCTAAAGGGTGCAAGGAAAGTGGTTCTGCACTGGATGCAGCACCTCTTTTCTTAAATTAGGTCCTATATTTAATCGGAAAATGTATCCTCACATCCATTTTGGATGTAAAGCGACATGAATAAAAAAACACAAATTCTGTGACGGGCAGCCACTCTTGCTTTGATCATTTGCGTTGTTCAAGTGCTCCTGCGATACGACTTTTAACCACACGAATATGAACTGATGGGATGTGGCATAATGGTGAATTGAAGGAATTTGGCATAACCCCAAAACTAAAACAAAACAAAAAATTCACCCAGGCCTATTTTTCTCCAGATTATGGAAAAGAATAACATTTGCAAGAAAAAGTAACAACATGTTCCAAAACGTGTGCATTTTATAAACAAGCATTTGGAATGCAATAGGTCTTGCAATTACTTCAGCTATTGTCATTGTAAATTTAGAACTGGATTTTTTTATACTTCATTCGTTGATTAACCCTGTTGCAAATTCTCATCTTTTTTTGCTACATAATTCTAGTAGCCCTGCAAATAACTAAAGGTCTAGTATGCGTACTAAAATATTTTTTCAAACAAGGCCCTTAAAAGACAAATTACTTTTAAGTGCAAACCTTAAAAAATTCCAGCCATAAAAGAACATGCAAATATACAGAATGGTAGGCTGGGTTATTATTTTGGAGTACCCACTAACCTAGTGTGGGGACTCAGAGATGATCTAGGCAGAAAAAGCAGGTTGTGGTGAACACGTTTTGAAGGTGGTCCCATTGACCTAGGACCACCATGGGCAAAAACATTTTGGAAAAGGAATGCCCTGCCAAGCATTATGGCGCATGTTTCCAAGTGCCGCAAATAAAGTGGTATGTTAACTGTAATGCTCGGAACAGGCCCTAGAGAACACAACAATAAAAATAGCATTTATAAGAAACATGGTCATGTAACCACGTTGTTAGTCCCTAGAGAGCATAACCACATGAAAACAGAACAACAGAAAATAATGAAGTACAATCATATACTTGGCCCCAATAGAGCATAGAACATTAGACATTTTTAAAAGTAGCAAACCTATAATAATGGTAATACAAATAAAACCTTTAAAACATAACCTACTCTTAACTGTAAAATAACAGATCCTGACATGAAAAACTTAAAAAGACACTGAATGGTAGGAGGGGTTATTATTTTGGGGTCCCTACTAACCTAGTGTGGGGGCCCGGAGTTGACCTAGACGGAAGGAGTGCATCATACTGAAGGTTTTGGTGGTGATCGCATTGCCCTACGAACACCACAGGCTGAGTTATGGGCAAAAATGTTGTGTAAAAGAATGGCCGAGTTTCCGAGTGCTGCAAATATTGTAGCATGTTGTCTGTAATGCTCAGAACAACCCCTAGACGACACCACAATAAAAACAGCATTTATAGAAAACATGATCATGTAATCATATAGTTAGACCCTAGAAAACATAATCACACGAAAACAGGATGGCAGAAAATAATGCAGTTTAAGAGTACATTTAGCCTCTAAAGAAAATAGGTCATTAGACATTCTCAGAGCTGGCAGGCCTATTACAACAATGTTACAAATAGGGCCCTTAATACATTAACTACTCTCAACTATAAAACTAAAGTTTCAACCCTGAGATAGCTTAAAAAGACACTGAATAACGGGAGGCGTTATTATTTTGAGTCCCCACTAACTTAGTGTGGGGACCCTAGACAGAATGTCGCACTGAACATTTTGGTGGTGGTCCCAGTGTCCTAGGGCTACCATAGGATGAATAATGGGCAAAAATGTTTTTAAAAGAATGCTTGCAGAGCATTATAGGGGTGAGTTTCCCTAGTGCAGTACATATAATAGTATTGACTGTTCCATTGTATCGGGAGAGCCGCTTTGAGGATTTCTGTGTTTTTACGTAAAGCATTTATCAATTACAAGTTTTTTTTGTGAAAGCTATGTAGCTGAAGGGGAGGGCCAAAAGAATTGACTCTGATTAGGTAACAGTGTGGGCAATGTGACCAGCGCTTCAATACTGCTGATGGCATTCACATTTATGTTCTGCACTGTTCTCACTGTGAGTGTCATGGATCATGAAGGGGAGAGACAAAAGAAAAAAATAGTTTGCCCTCGCTGAAGTATATCGGCAGTCACGCAATAATCCATGTAACAGGGTCAGCCTGCAAGGCAGTAACAAAACCGCCCCAAGGAGGGACAAATGTAAAGCATTTACCAATGACATCAAGGGTTTTTTGAAAGGCAAGCCCACAAACAAGTGAAAGTGATGGGCGTGAGATGGGTGTAGTTAAAATCCCACAGAATACTTAAAACAGGTGGTAAAGCAATTGAGCGCTTGACCTAATTATAGACGTTTGCCCATTCCAAGCTCTGTATTGTACACTAAAACTCTTGTTTATCCACGGTATAAAAAGCTTTTGTGTGGGATTTAGGAGCACAATTATGGAAAGTGGTGCTGCACTCAGTGCAGCGCCTCTTTCCCTGCACCCCTTAGTGCCCCCCCTACCGCCACCATGTGTGCACTGTATTTAAAATACGGCGCACCATGGCGCAGGGTAGAAGGCAATAGCGTCATTATTTTTTACGCTATTGATGTACTCTGCAGGAGTAGGGCCAAACTGTTGTCACTACTCCTGCAGGGTACATAGGGGCCCAGTCTAAAGAATGAAAGCCCCCTTTCAACTCCTGCTCTGAGCAGGCATTAAAAGTGCCGTAAAAAATGTTGCAAGGAAATTGCATAGATTTCGAAGCGCAATTTATTTGGCCCCCCCAAACGGGGGAACGGCCCCTTTGAATACATTATGCCTGGTGCAGGCATAATGTAGCGCAAAAGGTTACAGAGTGGCGCAATGCATGCATTGCGCCGCTCTGTAAATACAGTGCTGGATTTTGGCCTCTTTGGGCCACATTAACGTAAAAAATAATTACGTTAATGTGGCTCAAGGTGGCGCTAGGGCATTATTAATGTGCCCCTTAGTGTCATGGCCTTCTATGTACTTTCCATACAAAAGTGGTAGGTGGGTGTGCATTAATCTCGTCAGTAAGCCTCATGGAATCAAAAAAGTAATGAAAAGATACACGCATATATGCATAGATAGAGGGGGTCTGTGTCAGCCCTCATCATCCACTGATTTGTGTAATTATTAACAATCTGCTTGCACCCACCACAGCATACAGTGTGGGCCAGTGGCTCAAATCTTTAAGCCATTCACTCCCTGGCCCTGTGTGTGACTGTATTATCCTTCATCACATGTACATCTTCCAAAAACAGAAAGGCACTCCAGTGACAGGGCTGGTAAGCCAATCTTTTTGTTTGCAAATACCTTTTTATTTATATTAATTCTTATTTTTTAAGTCTTCTTTGTGTTACTAAACTTCTATTTCAGGTTACAGAGATTCAAAGCCCATAGTCCATTTTATTAGCAACAATAAGAATATTTTCTCTCTGATGTGCATCAAAAGTGTTTCTGCACTTGCTATGTGTACACCGGCCTGCTTCGAACCACTTGTCCTGATCTATTACAATCCTAATTTTAAAATATTTATGGGAAGCACGCATCTGCAACTTTTAGGTGGCAGCATATTTTATACTATATTTGCTGCCCATGCTTGAAAATATATATATTTTTTTAGTTCATCACAGAACAGCTTGCCAAACAATGCTTGTGTTTTTAACCCCTTCGCTGCCAGGCCTTTTCCCCCTCCTGTGCCAGGCCTTTTTTTGCCTATTTGGGGCAGTTCGCTCTTAGGCCCTCATGACTTTTTGTCCACATAAGCTAACCAAGCCAAATATGCGTCCTTTTTTTCCAACACCCTAGGGATTCTAAAGGTACCCAGACTTTGTGGGTTCCCCTGAAGGAGGCCAAGAAATTGGCCAAAATACAGTGAAAATTTAGTTTTTTTCAAACAAATTGGAAAAAGGGGCTGCAGAAGAAGGCTTGTGGTTTTTCCCCTGAAAATGGCATCAACAAAGGGTTTGCGGTGCTAAACTCAGCAGCTTCCCAGCTTTCAGGAACAGGCAGGCTTGAATCCGAAAACCCAATTTTTCAACACAATTTTGGCATTTTACTGGGGCATACCCCATTTGTGCAATTTTTTGTGCTTTCAGCCTCCTTCCAGTCAGTGACCGGAATGGTCATGAAACCAATGCTGGATCCCAGAAACCTAAACATTTCTGAAAAGTAGACAAAATTCTGAATTCAGCAAGGGGTCATTTGTGTAGATCCTACAAGGGTTTCCTACAGAAAATAACAGCTGAAAAAGAAAAATATTGAAATTGAGGTGAAAAAAACATCAATTTTTCTCTACTTTTTACTCTGTAACTTTTCCCTGCAATGTCAGATTATCGAAAGCAATATACCGTTACGTCTGCTGGACTCCTCAGGTTGCGGGGATATATAGGGTTTGTAGGTTCATCAAGAACCCGAGGAACCCAGAGCCAATAAATGAGCTGCACCCTGCAGTGCGTTTTCATTCTATACCGGGTATACAGTAATTCATTTGCTGAAATATAAGGAGTAAAAAATAGCTATCAAGAAAACCTTTGCATTTCCAAAAAGGGCACAAGATAAGGTGTTGAGGAGCAGTGGTTATTTGCACATCTCTGAATTCCGGGGTGACCATAGTAGCACGTGAATTACATGGAATTTCTCAAATAGATGTCTTTTTTACACACACCCCTATATTTGGAAGGAATAAATGTAGAGAAAGACAAGGGGCAATAACACTTGTTTTGCTATTCTATGTTCCCCCAAGTCTCCCGATAAAAATCAATCAATTAGCAAAGTGACTACCTGTAGATTTTGGCCTCTAGCTCAGCCGCCACCTAGGGAAACCTACCAAACCTGTGCATTTCTGAAAACTAGAGACCTAGGGGAATCCAAGGAGGGGTGACTTGCGGGGCTCGGACCAGGTTCTGTTACCCAGAATCCATTGCAAACCTCAAAATTTGGCTAAAAAAACACATGTCCCTCACATTTCTGTGGCAGAAAGTTCTGGAATCTGAGAGGAGCTACAAATTTCCTTCCACCCAGCGTTCCCCCAAGTCTCCCGATAAAAATGATACCTCACTTGCGTGGGTAGGCCTAGCGCCGGCGACAGGAAACACCCCAAAGCGCAACGTGGACACATCCTAAATTTTGGAAAAAAACAGAGGTGTTTTTTGCGAAGTGCCTACCTGTAGATTTTGGCCTCTAGCTCAGCCGGCACCTAGGGAAACCTACCAAACCTGTGCATTTCTGAAAACTAGAGACCTAGGGGAATCCAAGGAGGGGTGACTTGCGGGGCTCGGACCAGGTTCTGTTACCCAGAATCCTTTGCAAACCTCAAAATTCGGCTAAAAATACACATGTTACTCACATTTCTGTGGCAGAAAGTTCTGGAATCTGAGAGGAGCCACAAATTTCCTTCTACCCAGCGTTCCCCCAAGTCTCCCGATAAAAATGATACCTCACTTGTGTGGGTAGGACTAGCGCCCACGAAAGGAAAGGGCCCAAAACACAACGTGGACACATCACATTTTTTTATAAAAAGCAGTGCCTACCTGTGGATTTTGGCCTGTAGCTCAGCCGACACCTGAGGAAACCTAGCAAACCAGTGCATTTTTGAAAACTAGAAACCCAGGGGAATCCAAGATGGGGTGACTTGCGGGGCTCTGACCAGGTTATGTTACCCAGAATCCTTTGCAAACATCAAAATTTGGCCCAAAAAACACTTTTTCCTCTCATTTCGGTGACAGAAAGTTCTGGAATCTGAGAGGAGCCACAAATTTCCTTCCACCCAGCGTTCCCCTAAGTCTCTCGATAAAAATGGTACATCACTTCTGTGGGTAGGCCTAGCGCCCACAAAAGGAAATGGCCCAAAACACAACGTGGACACAACATATTTTTTCACAGAAAACAGAGGTGTTTTTTGCAAGGTGCCTACCTGTGGTGTTTGGCCTGTAGCTCAGCCGGCCCCAGGGGGGGGGGCAGAAATGGCCTAAAATAAATTTGCCCCCCCAACCCCCACCCCCCCCCGGGAGCGACCCTTGCCTACGGGGTCGCTCCCCCTGCGTGACATTGGCGCCAAAAAACAAATCCCCGGTGCCTAGTGGTTTCTGCCCCCTTGGGGGCAGATTGACCTAAAATTGGCCAATCTGCCCCCAGGGGGGCAGAAATGGTCTAAATACAATTTGCCCCCCCAGGGGAGCGACCCTTGCCTGATGGGTCGCTCCCCATCTCTAAAAAAAGAAACAACAAAAAAAAAAAAACACACAAAAAAAATTGCCCTGGCGCCTAGAGTGTTCTGCCCCCCCCCCCCCGGGGGCAGTTCGGCCTAATAATAGGCCGATCTGTCCCCCGGGGGGCAGAAATGGCCTAAAATAAATTTGCCCCCCCAAAACTCCCCCCCCCCCCGGGAGCGACCCTTGCCTACGGGGTCGCTCCCCCTGCGTGACATTGGCGCCAAAAAACAAATCCCCGGTGCCTAGTGGTTTCTGCCCCCTTGGGGGCAGATTGACCTAAAATTGGCCAATCTGCCCCCAGGGGGGCAGAAATGGTCTAAATACAATTTGCCCCCCCAGGGGAGCGACCCTTGCCTGATGGGTCGCTCCCCATCTCTAAAAAAAGAAACAACAAAAAAAAAAAAACACAAAAAAAAAATTGCCCTGGCGCCTAGAGTGTTCTGCCCCTCCCCCCCCCCGGGGGCAGTTCGACCTAATAATAGGCCGATCTGTCCCCCGGGGGGGCAGAAATGGCCTAAAATAAATTTGCCCCCCCAACCCCCCCCCCCCGGGAGCGACCCTTGCCTACGGGGTCGCTCCCCCTGCATGACATTGGCGCCAAAAAACAAATCCCCGGTGCCTAGTGGTTTCTGCCCCCTTGGGGGCAGATTGACCTAAAATTGGCCAATCTGCCCCCAGGGGGGCAGAAATGGTCTAAATACAATTTGCCCCCCCAGGGGAGCGACCCTTGCCTGATGGGTCGCTCCCCATCTCTAAAAAAATAAACAAAAAAAAAAAAACACCAAAAAAAAATTGCCCTGGCGCCTAGAGTGTTCTGCCCCCCCCCCCCCGGGGACAGTTCGGCCTAATAATAGGCCGATCTGTCCCCCGGGGGGGCAGAAATGGGCTAAAATAAATTTGCCCCCCCAACCCCCCCCCCCCCCCCGGGACCGACCCTTGCCTACGGGGTCGCACCCCCTGCGTGACATTGGCGCCAAAAAACAAATCCCCGGTGCCTAGTGGTTTCTGCCCCCTTGGGGGCAGATTGACCTAAAATTGGCCAATCTGCCCCCAGGGGGGCAGAAATGGTCTAAATACAATTTGCCCCCCCAGGGGAGCGACCCTTGCCTGATGGGTCGCTCCCCATCTCTAAAAAAAGAAACAACAAAAAAAAAAAAACACACAAAAAAAATTGCCCTGGCGCCTAGAGTGTTCTGCCCCCCCCCGGGGGCAGTTCGGCCTAATAATAGGCCGATCTGTCCCCCGGGGGGGCAGAAATGGCCTAAAATAAATTTGCCCCCCCAAAACTCCCCCCCCCCGGGAGCGACCCTTGCCTACGGGGTCGCTCCCCCTGCGTGACATTGGCGCCAAAAAACAAATCCCCGGTGCCTAGTGGTTTCTGCCCCCTTGGGGGCAGATTGACCTAAAATTGGCCAATCTGCCCCCAGGGGGGCAGAAATGGTCTAAATACAATTTGCCCCCCCAGGGGAGCGACCCTTGCCTGATTGGTCGCTCCCCATCTCTAAAAAAAGAAACAACAAAAAATAAAAACACAAAAAAAAAATTGCCCTGGCGCCTAGAGTGTTCTGCCCCCCCCCCGGGGGCAGTTCGGCCTAATAATAGGCCGATCCGTCCCCCGGGGGGGCAGAAATGGCCTAAAATAAATTTGCCCCCCCAACCCCCACCCCCCCCCCCGGGAGCGACCCTTGCCTACGGGGTCGCTCCCCCTGCATGACATTGGCGCCAAAAAACAAATCCCCGGTGCCTAGTGGTTTCTGCCCCCTTGGGGGCAGATTGACCTAAAATTGGCCAATCTGCCCCCAGGGGGGCAGAAATGGTCTAAATACAATTTGCCCCCCCAGGGGAGCGACCCTTGCCTGATGGGTCGCTCCCCATCTCTAAAAAAAGAAACAACAAAAAAAAAAAAAAAAAAGACAAAAATTGCCCTGGCGCCTAGAGTGTTCTGCCCCCCCCCCCCCCCGGGGGCAGTTTGGCCTAATAATAGGCCGATCTGTCCCCCGGGGGGGCAGAAATGGGCTAAAATAAATTTGCCCCCCCAACCCCCCCCCCCCCCGGGACCGACCCTTGCCTACGGGGTCGCACCCCCTGAGTGACATTGGCGCCAAAAAACAAATCCCCGGTGCCTAGTGGTTTCTGCCCCCTTGGGGGCAGATTGACCTAAAATTGGCCAATCTGCCCCCAGGGGGGCAGAAATGGTCTAAATACAATTTGCCCCCCCAGGGGAGCGACCCTTGCCTGATGGGTCGCTCCCCATCTCTAAAAAAAGAAACAACAAAAAAAAAAAAACACACAAAAAAAATTGCCCTGGCGCCTAGAGTGTTCTGCCCCCCCCCGGGGGCAGTTCGGCCTAATAATAGGCCGATCTGTCCCCCGGGGGGGCAGAAATGGCCTAAAATAAATTTGCCCCCCCAAAACTCCCCCCCCCCGGGAGCGACCCTTGCCTACGGGGTCGCTCCCCCTGCGTGACATTGGCGCCAAAAAACAAATCCCCGGTGCCTAGTGGTTTCTGCCCCCTTGGGGGCAGATTGACCTAAAATTGGCCAATCTGCCCCCAGGGGGGCAGAAATGGTCTAAATACAATTTGCCCCCCCAGGGGAGCGACCCTTGCCTGATTGGTCGCTCCCCATCTCTAAAAAAAGAAACAACAAAAAATAAAAACACAAAAAAAAAATTGCCCTGGCGCCTAGAGTGTTCTGCCCCCCCCCCGGGGGCAGTTCGGCCTAATAATAGGCCGATCCGTCCCCCGGGGGGGCAGAAATGGCCTAAAATAAATTTGCCCCCCCAACCCCCACCCCCCCCCCCGGGAGCGACCCTTGCCTACGGGGTCGCTCCCCCTGCATGACATTGGCGCCAAAAAACAAATCCCCGGTGCCTAGTGGTTTCTGCCCCCTTGGGGGCAGATTGACCTAAAATTGGCCAATCTGCCCCCAGGGGGGCAGAAATGGTCTAAATACAATTTGCCCCCCCAGGGGAGCGACCCTTGCCTGATGGGTCGCTCCCCATCTCTAAAAAAAGAAACAACAAAAAAAAAAAAAAAAAAGACAAAAATTGCCCTGGCGCCTAGAGTGTTCTGCCCCCCCCCCCCCCGGGGGCAGTTTGGCCTAATAATAGGCCGATCTGTCCCCCGGGGGGGCAGAAATGGCCTAAAATAAATTTGCCCCCCCAACCCCCCCCCCCCCCCCCCGGGAGCGACCCTTGCCTACGGGGTCGCTCCCCCTGCATGACATTGGCGCCAAAAAACAAATCCCCGGTGCCTAGTGGTTTCTGCCCCCTTGGGGGCCGATTGACCTAAAATTGGCCAATCTGCCCCCAGGGGGCCAGAAATGGTCTAAATACAATTTGCCCCCCCAGGGGAGCGACCCTTGCCTGATGGGTCGCTCCCCATCTCTAAAAAAAGAAACAACAAAAAATAAAAACACAAAAAAAAAATTGCCCTGGCGCCTAGAGTGTTCTGCCCCCCCCCCCGGGGGCAGTTCGGCCTAATAATAGGCCGATCTGTCCCCCGGGGGGGCAGAAATGGCCTAAAATAAATTTGCCCCCCAACCCCCACCCCCCCGCCCCGGGAGCGACCCTTGCCTACGGGGTCGCTCCCCCTGCGTGACATTGGCGCCAAAAAACAAATCCCCGGTGCCTAGTGGTTTCTGCCCCCTTGGGGGCAGATTGACCTAAAATTGGCCAATCTGCCCCCAGGGGGGCAGAAATGGTCTAAATACAATTTGCCCCCCAGGGGAGCGACCCATCTCTAAAAAAAAGATAGAACAAAAAAAAAAAACACAAAAAAAATATTTGCCCTGGCGCCTAGAGGTTTCTTCCCCCCCTGGGGGCAGATCGGCCTAATAATAGGCCGATCTGCCCCCAGGGGGGGCAGAAATGGCCTAAAATAAATTGCCCTCCCCCCCAGGGAGCGACCCTTGCCTAAGGGGTCGCTCCCTTTGCGTGAAATTCACGCAAAGAAAAAACTCCCTGGTGTCTAGTGGTTTCTACCCCCCTTGGGGGCAGATTGGCCTCATCAAAATAGGCCAATCTGCCCCCAAGGGGGGCAGAAATGGGCAAAATATAATTTTCCACCAAGGGGAGCGACCCTTGCCTAAGGGGTCGCTCCCCACCAAAAAAAAAAAAAATGAAACAAAAAAAAAAAAATGGTCTCTGGTGCCTAGAGGTTTCTGCCCCCCCTGGGGGCAGATCGGCCTAATAGTAGGCCGATCTGCCCCCAGGGGGGGCAGAAAAGGCCTTCCCGAAAATATGCCCCCCCTGGGAGCGACCCTTGCCCAAGGGGTCGCTCCCTTTTGTCAATAACAATAAAAAATAAAAAAAATCCCTGGTGTCTAGTGGTTTCTACCCCCCTTGGGGGCAGATTGGCCTCATCAAAATAGGCCAATCTGCCCCCAAGGGGGCAGAAATGGCCAAAATATAATTTTCCCCCAAGGGGAGCGACCCTTGCCTAAGGGGTCGCTCCCCACCTCAATAAAAAAAAATGAAAAAAAAAAAAAAAAAAATGGTCCCTGGTGCCTAGAGGTTTCTGCCCCCCCTGGTGGCAGATCAGCCTAATAAGGCCGATCTGCCCCCAGGGGGGGCAGAAAAGGCCTTTTCAAAAAAATGCCCCCCTGGGAGCGACCCTTGCCCAAGGGGTCGCTCCCTTTTGTCAATTTCTATGAAAAAAAAAAAATCCCTGGTGTCTAGTGGGGTTTCAAAAGCCGGATTGCAAGCAATCCGGCTTTTGAAACCCTCGGAGGGACTTCAAAGGGAAGGAAATACTTTTCCTTCCCTTTGAAGCCCCTCCGGGCCTCCCAAGTGATTGAAAAAGAAATGCTTTTGCTTCCAGCGCGACGAGGGAGGCCCCTGTGACACATCAGCGCGCGCGCGCGCGCTGACGTCACAGGGGGGGGTGGGGGGGGGGGTCGGGGGTGGAAGGGGAAGGTCTTCCCCTTCCATCCCCGACTTGGGGGGGGAGGGGGGTGCACGGGGGGCGCGCTAGCGCGCCCCCAAGTTCCCCTGTGCCATGGACGAGATGATCTCGTCCAAGGCACAGGGGAACTGTAGCCTTGGACGAGATCATCTCGTCCAAGGCACAGAAGAGGTTAAAGTGAGACCCTTCAAACTTGCTTTTTTAATTATACATGTTTCTACATATTTATATTACTTTTTTGTTACATATGACTCCATTATTTATTCCCTAAAATGTCCTAGATTACATACGTTTGGAGCAGGCTCCAGTTCGTATTATATGATGCATTGATTCTGAAATACACACACAACACACACACACACACACACACGCATTCACGTGTTACCACCCTTGCGGGGACTATATGTAAAAACCTGCCTTGTGGGGACTAACCTTTCCCACTGTCTTTCAAATATACTAATAACAGAAAAATGTTAAGAAAAAATTCATGATTCAGGATCCTGCTTCAAATCTGCAAATATATTGTTATTTATTGATGCGCACAGAACCATCCTTGTGGGGATTTGAACAGGTGCCACCATCCTTGTGAG
This sequence comes from Pleurodeles waltl, assembly GCF_031143425.1. Classification (NCBI taxonomy): domain Eukaryota; kingdom Metazoa; phylum Chordata; class Amphibia; order Caudata; family Salamandridae; genus Pleurodeles; species Pleurodeles waltl. The sequence continues at coordinate 369,304,909 of NC_090437.1, read as the reverse complement.
GGCCTAGGCCATAATCCTATTTGTGATTGAATATAATCAAAGGCACATAGCTAAAAGTTTATTTTATCAACAATAAACACAAGCAACATTATGATCTATTTATATATCAATTGTGTAATATATACCAGGGTATACATAAAAGATGGATTACGTTAATGTGTCAGAAAATATCATATCTTGATTACAGAAAGGCACTTAAAGCTGTATTTAACCAATGTAGTTATGCTCGAACTTTTAGGAGATATGGAAACTAGCACATAATAATTAACATATGGAACAAAGGAACATGGTTAGTCAAATGGAACCCAGAGTTTGATTAGCTACAAACAGTTTTGCCAAAATAGCTATTAGACCACACCTCCCTATGAATGCATGTAATGTTAATGTCTGCATAGAGATAGTGCTGGATGATGCCCACAGAGGTGGTAGGTAATCACTGTATTGTGATTGCATGTGATAATGTAACTTGAGGTAGTATGTGCTCACAGTAGCACCAGGGTCTGTAGTGAGATGATGTCTTCAGCCGAGATGATAGTATCCACAAAGGTACTGTGTGAAGATAATTTTATTTAAGTACCCATAGATATAGTATATGATTATAGGAGTGTCCAAGTCCTCACAGAGATAGTGTGTGGATGTAATCATGTCCAAGTCCACACAGAGATGGTATGCTATTATAGATGACATTCAAGTCCCTACAAATATAGGGGGTCATTACAACATTGGCGGTTAAAGCCACTTACCGCCGTGCAGAAGACAGCCAATACACCGCCGCGGCCACGGAATTCCGCCACAGCTATTATGACACACATCTCGGAATCTGCCGAAATTCAGACACCCACACAAGTCCGCCACACCAAAGGTCAGTGATAAACTGGCGAAAACAATTCCTCCACCGTCACGCCAACAGAAACTCGCCCTTGCTATCACGACCCACGAATCCACGCGGCAGTCTGTCAACCGCGGTATTCCATTGGCGGTCCACACCGCCGCGCTCAAAATATACACACATCTCCAAAACACTGCCACATTGGACAATTCGAAATACACACACCTGATACACATACACACACCACTCCCACACAATCAATACTATATAAAACACACACCCACATCACCCACAAACCCCTACGACCAAAAACTATAGACAAAGGCGACATACAGAGAGCACAGCAATAGACAACCCCACCACACAGAGGCACACAACACCATCACGCATACAACATCCACGCACAAAACACCCCACACCACCACACATCACCACACTCATCAACACATACACCACCCCACACATCACCTACACCACCCCATGTCACGCCAAAGATACCCCAGGTTTTCCGAGGAGGAGCTCAGGGTCATGGTGGAGGAAATCGTACGAGTAGAGCCACAGCTATTTGGAGCACAGGTGCAGCACAGCTCCATAGCTAGGAAGATGGAGCTATGGCGAAGAATCGTGGACAGGGTCAACTCTGTGGGACAGCATCCAAGAAACCGGGAGGACATCAGGAAGAGGTGGAACGACCTACGGGGGAAGGCGCGTTCAGTGGCCTCCAGGCACAACATCGTGATTCAGCAGACTGGCGGCGGACCCCCCCCCTCCTCCCCCACAACTAACAACATGGGAGGAGCAGGTCTTGACCATCATGCATCCAGAGGGCCTCAGAGGAGTCGGTGGAGGAATGGACACTGGTAAGTCAAATCTTAACTATCATATCCCCCACCTTACCTGCATGCTATCACACACCCCCACCCTCACCCCCTCCCCTATCACTCCAACTCCTCACAAATGTACTAATAACACAAACCACCCATCCCAACACCAAGCCCTGCATGACACAACTAAGCATGGTCACCCCTCACTAAAGCATGCTCACTGCACATACCCATAACAACCCCCCAACCATCATCACACAAGCCCCTACACAGGAATGCTTGCACTGGGGTACACGCACACCCACCCATTGCACACCATGACACACACATGCAATAATCATGCTCTTATATGCCTGCAGGACCACTACGTAACGTCACCAGACAGGAAGGACCAGACATCTCCACTCCACCCACAGAAGAGGCCCACAGTGACGACAGCAGCTCTGGCCAAGTGGATCCAGATGACCAGCCCGGACCATCGTGGGCCTCGGGACAGTCAGTTCCCCTTGCACAGGCACAGCCCAACACTGACCTTCCACCCTCTGGTAACACCAGCACAGCACCCACCCAGCAGGCCCATACCTCCGTACCCAGGACACATCAATCAGCTGTGTGTCCACCACTACAGGGAACCCAGGATAACCCACCACCCCAACAACAACAGGGTCCTGGGGGCAGTGGTAGTGGGCACACGGTCCAGGGGACGGAGGCACAGGAACACAGGGGAACTGGGAGGGCTGCTGTGCGACAGGGGGCGGACAGGCCAAGGGAACCCACTCTCCACAAGGCCCTCTCCTCCATCATGGGAGCATACCACCACTCCCAGGAGACGATGGCTACGGTCCTGGCCAAGTTTCAGGAGACCCAGCGCCTGCAGGACGAACAGTATTTGGGCTTCAGGGAGGAGCTCAGAACCATCAGTTCCGCCCTGGGCACCATCGTAGGGATGCTGAAGGACATACAAAAGACCATGAGGGACACCGTGGCACTCCAAGGGGCCCCTGACACTAGCCTGGACGATGAACTGCCCACCACCTCCACCGGCTCTAGTGGAAAGGACGCCCCGCCACAGGACCACCACACCAGCACCCCACCCCCTGCAGACGGAGAACCACCCCGCAAGCGGTCCCTGAGATCCAGGAACAGGACAGAGCAAGATGGCAAGACCCCAGCCAGGAAATGAGACCACCCTGATTGTCCTCCCACTGTCCCACTTTGTTACCCTGTCCATATTGGAACTGCCCCAGCTCCACTTCCTATGCCCATATGGGCAAAGCACCTGGGAGACGAATAGACTGGACTCTGCCATGGACATTCCTCCACCATCACCCATTCCCATTTTACAACCCCCCTCCATTATTGAGCACTTAAATAAACACCCTTGAACCACAAAACAATCTGGAGTCAGTCTGTGATTTAGAAAATGTATATTAGCTATGACAATGACAAAATCCGTTCGAAATTTTAATGTCAACATACCTATGTCACACATCACAAGTCCATGAAGGATGCAAGCAGATGAAACACATTGGTAACCACACCTGTGAAACCGTAATGGAAATGTACAACTCAGTTACCAAATACTGCTTTAAATTGACAGACAGGATAGAGGTAGAAGTGTAAAAGTGAATGTAATAGTAAAAACATTGTTCTCACCTGTGTGTCACAGGAAATATTGCTGTATGACTGACTCCCTGTTGTCAATGTCTTCTTCCTCAGCTTCCTCCTCATCACTGTCCACAGGCTCCACAGCTGCCACAACTCCATCATCTGGGCCATCCTCCTGCAGAAAAGGCACCTGGCGACGCAAAGCAAGATTGTGAAGCATCGAGCAGGCGATGATGATCTGGCACACCTTCCTTGGTGAGTGGAATAGGGAACCACCTGTCATATGGAGGCACCTGAACCTGGCCTTCAGGAGGCCGAATGTGCGTTCGATCACCCTCCTAGTCCGCCCATGGGCCTCATAGTAGCGTTCCTCTGCCCTGGTCCTGGGATTCCTCACTGGGGTCAGTAGCCATGACAGGTTGGGGTAACCAGAGTCCCCTAATAGCCACATACGGTGCCTCTGGAGTTGACCCATCACATACGGGATGCTGCTATTCCACAGGATGTAGGCATCATGCACTGAGCCAGGGAACATAGCATTTACCTGGGAGATGTACTGGTCTGCCAAACATACCATCTGTACATTCATCGAATGATAACTCTTCCGGTTCCTGTACAAGAGTTCACTCCTGCGGGGGGGACCAGAGCTACATGGGTGCCATCAATAGCACCTATGATGTTTGGGATATGTCCCAGGGCATAGAAGTCACCAAATCTAGCCAAATCCTCCACCTCAGGGAAAACAATGTAGCTCCTCACGTGTTTCAGCAGGGCAGACAACACTCTGGACAACACATTGGAAAACATAGTCTGGGACATCCCTGATGCCATGGCCATTGTTGTTTGAAATGACCCACTTGCAAGGAAATGGAGCACTGATAGCACCTGCACTTCAGGGGGTATTCCTGTGGGATAGCTGATTGGTGAGATCAGGTCTGGCTCTAACTGGGTACACAGTTCCTGGATTGTGGCACGGTCAAACCTGTAGGTGAGGATCAAATTTCGCTCCACCATTGTTAACAGGTCCACCAGCGGTCGGTACACCGGAGGATTCCGCCATCTCCTCAAATGTCCCAGCTGACGGTGCCTAAGAAGGACAACAGCGACCACAGAGTCAACAAATTCTCAGATATGTACCCACAGCTACACAGAACACAACACCAAATACAAAACTCTTCCTGTATGTGTGTTGAGTGTAAGCCTAGGTATGTGTGACGCAGTAGTAAATGAAGCCATGTGGGCCCCTGAAATGGCGGCTGCCTGACCTCTAAACTGGGACAATGGGATGTGAGGTAACTGCACTGGCTTTGTACACCGTCGCAGTAGGCGGTCGTAGACCGCGGCGCAATGCAGCATTGGTTAACATTGGACCTTATGGGTCCCAGGAGCCAATAATGAAGTGCGCCGGCGGTGATAATACGCACCGCCGTGGACGTCACCGCCGCGGACGTGACCGCCATTTTCTATCTGTTCAATCACTCGATACCTGATCTACACTGCAAGTGCTGCTGTGACCTCGATCTGGAAGAGACAATGGCTGCTGCGTCTGGGGAAAGGGCCCCTGCCTTCACTGCTCAGGAGTTGGAGAAGCTCGTGGATGGGGTCCTCCCCCAGTACACGCTACTCTACAGTCCTCCAGACCAACAGGTAAGTACACATGGAGCACGTTGTATGGGCTATGCCTGGGTGGAGAGGGCTGGATGTCAGTAGGAAGGGGGCAGAGTTCTGCGAGCATGAAGGACTGTGAATGCATGTGCCACATGGCAAGGGTAGGGATGGGGGCCACTCACTTCGACGGTGCAGTTGGTAATAACTTCTCTTCTTCCCCTGTACATGTCATGTAGGTCAGCGCCCACCAGAAGAAGGATATTTGGCGTGCCATCGCCAAGGACGTCCGGACCCTGGGGGTCCACCAGAGACGGAGCACCCACTGCCGGAAAAGATGGGAGGACATTCGCCGCTGGAGCAAGAAGATGGCGGAGGCTCAGCTGGGGATGGCCTCCCAACGTGGGAGGGGTGCCCGTCGCACCATGACCCCCCTGATGTTCCGGATCCTGGCGGTGGCCTACCCTGAGTTGGATGGGTGCTTGAGGGCATCACAGAAGACACAAGGGGATGAGTACACTCTCATTCTGCGGACTTTGGGCACAGTGGAGGGGTCTGGGTGGGTGAGGAGGGCTGTGGGTTTCCCTAGGCCAGGGCGAGTTACGTAGCCTAGGCCCCTCCAGAATGCAGGCCATGTGCCACTCCACCCCACCTCTGTAGACTGACAAGTACAGGTAGACATGCCCCTATGTCTTCTATGTGGACAGATGACACTCATAGCCATGTAGGCCATATCCCAGGAATTGCATCTGTAGAGGCCAAGAGCACGGCGTAGTGCAGGGGGCTGCTGTGTCTGTATTGTCCGCCAACGGTAGCGGTAAGCCATGCACTCAACCTGTCTTTCTTCTGTCGTCCCCCCCCACTTTTTGTGCTCTCCCTGTTATTTTGTGCATCAGCATCATCAGGAAGAGGTACAGTGGCACCGGAGCACGAGGGAGCTGCATCCCACATGGTCATGGAGGGCCACACCACGGACTCTGAATACACCAGTGGGACGGAGGGCGAAGAGAGCTTCACGTCGGTCACCGGATCAGCAAACAGCGACACGGACTCATCTGCCGATGGGAGCTCCCTTGTGGTGGCGGCACCATCTGTGACCCCCACTTCTACAGGTTCAGCCGCCTCCCACCCTACCAGCACCGCCCTCCCAGCAGCCCCTCAGCCTTCGCTCAGTCCCCGCTCACCCAGGAGGGTGGGCATCACCTTCGCCCCAGGCACCTCAGCCCCTGCCCCTGTCACCCCTGCTGCCCTCAGTGAGGAGGCCATTGACCTCCTCAGGTCACTCACTGTTGGGCAGTGTACAATTGTGAATGCCATCCAGGGTGTAGAAAGGGAGTTGCAACACACTTATGCATTCCTGGAGGGCATTCATTCTGGTCAGGCTGCCCATCATCGAACCCTGCAATCTCTGGCCTCAGCACAGATGGCAGCCATTGTCCCTGTGTCTAGCCTCCCCCCTCCAACTTCCTCCACCCAGACCCAATCCCCTGTACCCCAGCCTATGCCAACCACACCATCAGACAAGCATGCACACACCTCAACACACAAAAGTAGCTCAGGCAAACATAGGCACCACACATCCCACAGGCACTCACACAAGCATCACCCACATACAGACACAGCAACATCCACTGCCTCCACTGTGTCCCCCTCCTCGTCATCTCCCTCATCCCTCCCAGTGTCGTCTACACTCTCACCTGCATGCACTACATCTACAGCCACTAGGACTCGCACCAGAACACCCAGCACCACACCCCGCTCACCTGCACTCACCACCCCCACTACCATTTACACATCCCCTGTGTCCACTCCCAGTGTGTCTGTGATGCCCCCTCCCAAAGTACACAAACGCGGGCACCCACACACCCAACATCCATCCACCTCACGACAGCCTCCAGTACCTGCACCTGCACCCAAATCACCTAAAGTTACACCTCCTACAACCACCTCCTCTTCCTCCACTCCCAGACCCCCTCCAGCTACCCATCCCAGTGTTCGTCAGAAACGTTTCCTGAGCAACGTTGACCTCTGTGCCACCACCCCCACCCCTCCAATTCATAGGTCCCGTAGTAGCACCTCAGCCAAAAAAAGTCCGGTACCAGTGGTGCGTGTTAGAGGTCTGTGGAGGGCACCAGCCACCAGGGCAGCCAGTGTGACACGGAGCCAAAGCACTGCCAGTCCACCCCCTGTAAAGCACCTTAAGTTGGAAAGTGCCCGAAGGGAGAGGGTGAAGACTCCTGCCGGCAAAACAGCTCACAAGGGTCCCGGGGGGAGTGCTGAGTCAGCCGTGACTCCTCCCAAGGTGGTGAAGGGGCAGAAGAAGTCTTCAAAGTCTGGTAAGAGCAGCACGGCGGAGAAGGCTGCCATCCTCCCCGCCGGCCAGGGACGCCACCGCCAGCACTATCGTCACTGGCGCGGAGACCACCGCCAGAGTCAGTGCCCTGGAGGGCAGCACTATCGTCACTGGTCCGGAGACCACCGCCAGAGTCAGTGCCCTGGAGGGCACCACTATCGTCACTGGTCCGGAGACCACCGCCAGCGTCAGTGCCCTGGAGGGCCCCAGCAGCCACAGCCCCGCTGGGCACTGAGGGACCATCATGCAACACACCGCTGCACAGGTCAGAGACAGCAAAGTCAAGCACCGCTGAACAGGGCAAAGACCGCCATGGCAAAGACCGCTGAACAGGTCAGAAAGTGCAAAGTCAAGCACCGCTGAACAGGGCAAAGACCGCCATGGCAAAGACCGCTGAACAGGTCAGAAACTGCTAAGTCAAGCTCTGCTGAACAGGGCAAAGACCGCCATGGTAAAGACCGCTGAACAGGGCAAAGACTGCCATGGCAAAGCACAGCTGAACAGGTCAGAGACAGCAAAGTCAAGCACCGCTGAACAGGGCAGAGCACCGCTGAACAGGGCAAAGACCGCCATGGCAAAGCACTGCTGAACAGGTCAGAGACAGCAAAGACAAGCACGGCTGAACAGGGCAAAGACCGCCATGGCAAAGCACGCTGAACAGGGCAAAGACCGCTGAACAGGGCAAAGACCGCCATGGCAAAGCACCGCTGAACAGGTCAGAGACAGCAAAGTCAAGCACCGCTGAACAGGGCAAAGACCGCCATGGCAAAGCACCGCTGAACAGGTCAGAGACAGCAAAGTCAAGTACTGCTGAACAGGGCAAAGACCGCCATGGCAAAGCACCGCTGAACAGGGCAAAGACTGTTGAACAGGGCAAAGACCGCCATGGCAAAGCACCGCTGAACAGGTCAGAGACAGCAAAGTCAAGCACCGCTGAACAGGGCAAAGACCGCCATGGCAAAGCACCGCTGAACGGGTCAGAAACTGCAAAGTCAAGCACCGCTGAACAGGACAAAGACCGCTGAACAGGGCAAAGACCTCCATGGCAAAGCACCGCTGAACAGGGCAAAGACCGCCAACTCAAGCATCGTTAGCCCATGTGCAGCTGGGACAGTGACGGAACTGGGACCGTCACGGGAGGCGTGATGCACTCTGGGCACCAGTCCCTCTCCAGACCCAGTGGAGACATGCATCCACTACCTTTGTCCTTCACAGGATGAAGCACTCGGGGCACCAGTCCCCCTCCAGAACCAGTGGGGACATGCATCCACTACCTCTGTCGTTCACAGGATGAAGCACTCTGGGCACCAGTCCCCCTCCAGAACCAGTGGAGACATGCATCCACTACCTCTGTCCTGCACAGGATGAAGCACTCTGGGCACCAGTCCCCCTCCAGAACCAGTGGAGACATGCATCCACTCCATCTGTCTTTAACAGGATGAAGCACTCTGGGCACCAGTCCCCCTCCAGAACCAGTGGAGACATGCATCCACTTGAGAGACTGTGGCTTTGCACTCCCCAGGATGGTACAGTGGGCAACCCACCCACTTGTGAGACTTGAGAGAATGTGGCTTTGCACTCCCCAGGATGGTACAGTTGGCAACCCACCCACTGTAGAGACTTGAGAGACTGTGGCTTTGCACTCCCAAGGATGGTAGAGTGGGCAATCCACCCACTGTAGAGACTTGAGAGACTGTGGCTTTGCACTCCCCAGGATGGTACAGTGGGCAATCCACCCACTGTAGAGACTTGAGAGACTGTGGCTTTGCACTCCCCAGGATGGTACAGTGGGCAACCCACCCATTGTAGAGACTTGAGAGACTGTGGCTTTGCACTCCCCAGGATACATCAATGGGCATGGAGCCCCGTCGTGGATCTGGCGTGGTGCTGAAATCCGGCTGAGGTGCCCCCCCCCTTCCCTTCCCCCTGCGGTGCCTGTTGTATTTCTATCTGATGCCCCTGCAGTGTTCTCTCCGTTTGTGGACAGGTATCTAGTGTGGGCCTCGCTCATGCTTTGTGGGCCCAGTGGTCCACGGACATTGATATGTGCGTACCTGCACTACTAATCGTAATGTATAATTTCTAGAATGTGTATATATATCTGTATATATTTGATTACTGTGTTTTGATACATTACAATGGTTGAACTAATTTCCTTTTGTCTTTGCATTCTTCCGGGGGGGTTGTGGGTTGTTACTGTGATGTCTGGAAATGCATTGGTGTGTGTGTTGTAATGTGCGAGGGTCGGGGTGGGGGTGCTGCGTGTGTGTGTCCCTGACTTTTGTCTCCCCCCTCCCCTATGTCGTAGGTGCAGTACTCACCGTTGTCTTCGGCGCCTCCATTGCTGGTGTTCGTAGAGGAGCAGGAAGACAAGGGCAGGGAGTATTTGGAGTTCCGGCTCCATGGTGCCCTCCTTCCTCGTGGAGTGTGTTAAGGTGAGCGTTTTCCAATTGCAAAAGCTGTTTCTGCCGTGTTTTTATCCACGGTGAATCCGCCCCGGAAAAGGTGGCGGATTGGTGGGTTGTAATCGTGTGGGCGGTATATTGTCTTCCGCCTGTCTGTTGGCGGAGACCGCCGCGCTGCTTGTCTGTACCGCCGTGGTGGTCGGAGTGTTAAAGTGGCTGTCTATGTTGGCGGTTTCCGCCACGGTCATAATTCCCGCCGGCCTGTTTGCGGTATTACCGCAGCTTTAACACCTTCTGCCAGGGTTGTGATGACCCCAATTGTGTGTTAATATGGTGATGTTCAGGTCCCACAGAAATAGTGTGTTATTAAAGTGATGTTCAAGTCCCCACAAAGATAGTTTGGGAAGATGATTGTAATCTAGTCTTCAATTAAATAGTCTGTAAAGACAAAGCATAAATCCCCATACAGAGAGTGTGAATGTAATAATGTTCAAGTCCAACAGAGGTTGTGTGTGAAGTCCCATCAAGGATAGTGTGTGAAGATGATTGTGTTTAAGTCCACACTGAGAAAGTGCTTAAAGTCAAAGCTTAGATCCATTACAGAGAGTAGGAAGTCAATGATGTTCAAGACCACAAAGAGGTTGTGTGTAATTGAGGACTGCTCAAGTCTCTACAGAGTTTGTGTGTAAATATAGATATATTAAAGTCCCAACAGAGACAGGTTATTATTAAAGTGATGTTCAAGTCCCCACAATGAAAGTGTGTTATTATAGTGACGTTCAAGTCCCCACAGTGATAGTGTGTTATTATAATGATGTTCAGGTCCCCACAGAGGTAGTATGCTATCATTAGCAGTGGGCAGAATTGGGGGAGTTTCATTAGGCAGAATTCCAGAGACTAACATTAAAATTCTGAGGAATTCAACAGAATTCTGTGAAGGGGAAGAGTGAGCATTGAAATGTGCATTAATAATGCTAGGTGCATTTTCTTTTTGTACATAACATTAAGAAATACTCTGTGCTTCAGAACTGCATCCTGTTGACTCAGGCCTGTAGCAAAGAGTAAATTGCATTGACAGGAACAGCCTTGACAGTGGCTACTGACAATGCTTTTATAAATGACCGCCTTTTTGGCGATCATTTATAAATTAGGCAGGCAGTCCCTCCACCCACCATGAGGACAGAGTACTTTACTCCATTCCCATGACAGAACAACAGGCATCCACCTACATTTAAACCAGGCCCTTTGAGTGTAATATCGATATTCAACTCATTGACTATGGATCTCTAGATGTCCTTTCTTTTCTCAGGCTTTCTATCAGCATCTATGGACTTTGGGCATAGTTTTTACTGCCCAACTGTCTCCTAGTTGGTGAAAGAAAAAAGGATCCACAACTTTCTCATAATTGCAGCACATTATTGGCAAACAATTATGGCCCTCATTCTGACCTTGGCGGGCGGCGGAGGCCGCCCGCCAAAGTCCCGCCGTCAGGTTACCGTTCCGCGGTCGAAAGACCGCGGCGGTAATTCTGACTTTCCCGCTGGGCTGGCGGGCGGTCTCCTTCAGACCGCCAGCCAGCCCAGCAGGAAAGAGGCTTCCACGATGAAGCCGGCTCGGAATCGAGCCGGCGGAGTGGAAGCTGTGCGACGGGTGCAGTTGCACCCGTCGCGTATTTCACTGTCTGCGCAGCAGACAGTGAAATACATGTAGGGGCCCTCTTACGGGGGCCCCTGCAATGCCCATGCCAGTGGCATGGGCACTGCAGGGGCCCCCAGGGGCCCCGCGACCCCCCCTACCGCCATCCGGATCTCGGCGGTCCGACCGCCGGGATCTGGATGGCGGTAGGGGGGGTCAGAATCCCCGCGGCGGTGCAGCAAGCTGCGCCGCCGCGGAGGATTCAATGGGGCCGCGGTACACTGGCGGGACCCCGCCAGTGGTGCCGGTCCGACCGCGGCTTTACCGCCGCGGTCGGAATCCCCATTGGAGCACCGCCGGCTTGTCGGCGGTGCTCCCGCGGTCCTCCGCCCTGGCGGTCAAAGACCGCCAGGGTCAGAATGAGGGCCTATGTCTTTTGTCGAGAGCCGATCCTGGACAAAGTATTAGAAGTCAGTGCAGCATAAAATGCCAGGGATGAAATGGGACTAAGGGGAATAGCCATGCCCATAAGATGATGTTCATGCCTTTTTTTAAAAAAAATTTTTTTTATTGATTATACATCACAAAATTACAAATTTCAATCAGAAACATCCCCCACAGGCTCGTTTGGAAAATTGCATGCATAGAAAACATTAAACAGGCATTCAGAACAACATTAAACATGCAATCATTATACCAGAGGGCCTGACATTATGCCTTGATATTCCATCCAGCACCCCCATATTTTGCAATGCTCAAATAGGCATCTCCAGACCAAATAACTAGGGATATTCAAGGCCATACACTTCTCCATTCCCTGGGCCCATTCAGGCACCCCAAGAGGGTCCATATTAAGCCATAGCTTGGCCAAGTCTCATCTTGCTAACACAAAGCCTATGTGAATGAGAAAAAAATTGCATCTGTGTCACACGTTATATGGAGTAGGGACAGCATAGAGTCTGGGGGAGCGATTCATGAAGGTAAATTTAGACCAAAAGTTTACAACTTTCGGTATTCACAAAGGTAAGTTACAAGTAACATCTTTACATTTGCACTCCCACCGAGCATGAACGTAAAGATATTACTTGTAACTTACCTTTGTGAATACCGAAAGTCCTAAACTTAGACTTTTGGTCTATGTTTATCTTTGTGAATCGGGCCCTGTGTCTTTTTGCCAGTTGCTGACTTGTTTCAGGAGCTGACTGACATTGCCCCAAAACAGTTTAATCCAAGGGCATTCCCACTCTGTGTGAAAGAAGTCTGCTTTAGTCCTTTTGCAGCACAAGCACCTAGGAGAAGAGACTCTGCCATCCAGCCAAAGGCTATATTATGTATAATATGTTCTGTGGAATACGTTCCATTAAAGTAACATAAATGAGTGCTGCAGAATTGGATAGCCACTCACTACTTGGCAGCCATTTGGCTTCTACCTATTCCTCTTCTTTGAGAGTTGCAATAGACTTTTCCCAATTTGCATGCAGCTTTGAAAAAAGTCAGGATCATGTATTACAGGTGTTTTATAGAGTGATGAGACCTTATGTCTCACTGTTATATGATAACAGACATCCATTCCTGACATGGCATCCAATTGGAGAGGGACTGCTTCTCTTTTGAGAATGCATTGCCACCCCATTTGAAGGGTGCAACAATCAATGTTTTGCAACTGGATTGCAGTCGTAAAACATTGATACGTAAGATACTGCGTCGATATCTAGTAGGGACACCTACAACATGCCCTTTCCAGATCCTGAATCTGTTCCACTAGGAATCCTATTGTATGAGTCAGAGAAAAAATGTGGACTTGTAAAATGGGCGTAGTACATAAGAAATAGCATTTTAATGGCCGCAAATGCTGAAGTTGAGTATTTGCACCCATTAAACTGTTAAGTAAATCTGGCCCTAGGATATGCTGCATGGGACAGATCAGTGTAATTTTTGGTGCTGTGCTTCACTGAGTGTATATTATGAACAGAATATTTTAGCCTAGCTGCTAGTGGCGTTACATATATCTCTTTAACTGCAGGATAAAGATTTAGAGAGGTACTTCTAGCTGCTTCTAAATGCTGGCAATGAGTGGTAGGAGGCTGCTGAGTGGTGGTCATGTTTCCGTGGCTCCACACAGAGCAAGGATAGCCCTCACAGAAAGCAGAGAAACACATTTACCCCTAATCATCCCACTATAAACTTCCAATTAACACTTCTGGATTCTTCCCTCCTCTATCCCTCCATTACTCTAGTCAATCCAACTAACAAACTTACATATCCTCCGCTCAAATGAACTCATACTAATACTCTACTCCTATTTCCCTATACTAACCCACCGTTAATTCCTCTTGGGTTACAGAGTAGCATGCTACTTGCAGATTAGCACTTCTACGCCTCGGCAGGGGTAGTAAGCACTATATAAATACACTTACAATACACTTACAGTACTTCCGACAGGTGACAACATGTATGGGAGGAATCACTGCTTTAAAGGCCTCAGCAATATTTTTGGAATTTAGAGATTTGGCAAGATGAAAACGTGTAATGCCATTAATAAAAGCTGAGCATCTGCTTAAATACATAAAACCTAAACGATTTTTATATAAAAATATTAAATAAAAATGGGCTGGAAAAGCGCAATTTTTAAGGCAAAAGAACCCTGAGTTTGCTTTCAATATTTTTAAAATAATGTACTTCCACATCGGCTTTCTTTGTTGTGTGCACAAACAAATACGAACACAAGCTATCTATGAGACTTCATTGATCCACAGCATTCATAGGGGCTTTGGCAAAACATTATTCACTGTTGAAATGCAGGACTAGCCCACTCAAATGTGTATTACTGGGCCCCAGTTGGAAATGGCAGAGTCTGTGTTCAGGAGTGGGGGTGGTTTACATGGTGTTAGAAGTGGGCACACAATATAGTGCGTCATTAATAGTCCACATGCATATGTGACAATTACACTGAAGGAGCACATATGGGAAAAAGTTGTGCTATAATAAAGAGTGTTCCATGACTGCTGCAAGCCTATAATATTAGATTGGGAATTTTAGTGTTATTTTTTTTATGGTAACCTCACCAGTTTGGACAGATAAAAGGCCAGTGACAAAATTATATTATCTGATTCTCTCACACACATAGTTTTGTGAATTGGGAGTGCCAGAATGTCTCCTGATTTAATTCCAACGCTCTCACTTCTCACCCGATTAGCCATTTATTACTTGACTATTTTCTTGTCCTTATTTAAAATAAAGTGCACGAACAAATATAGATGGGAATAAGAATGCCTACCAAGAAACGCCCCATTTTTCTACTTCAACTGTTCCTACTGCCAGAGAGGGAACCCCAAACAAGACTTTAGTCTGGCCAGCCGCAGATGTGCAAATGCACGATTATGCATAACAAAAGACTCATTAGCATGACCACAGACCGGTGTTCTGAAATCCCCTTAACCAGGACAAAACGCCCGGCTAGGGGTAGCGCCCTGTCGCAACAGGACACACCCTTGCAAAGTCGAGAGACAGAGCTGCATCTTGGTCTGTTCTCATCTTTACCTTTGGCATCTTCAAGAATGGTCACAGGCACTGGAACTTGCTTTCCTAGTTAGGGGCATGCAATTCAAAGCTCTATCCATTCGGAAAAAGGAAAACAAAATGCATTATTTTTCTAGTGCTTTGCAAAACCTTATGCGTGTGAGCACTTAATTCTTATTTTTAACATGTAAATAAATAAAGCAACTCTCTTTTCCAAGCTTCGATAATCCCTCAGTGACAGGGATGCCTCTCTCTTATAGACCTTAACAAGAGATGTTATTGGAGAAATGTACTTTTTTTCTCTTTAAATTGGTAATTCGGTGCTGTATTTCTGTTAAAATCGCAGTACAAGTACCTGTTGCTAAGCTGTATTAAATCCTTATGGAGTTTGCACCTAGTTATTTCCACAACCTCCTTTCCCTTCGAGGTGCAGATCTATGTTGAATGATTTTTCCCGGAAATAACTGGCAGGGGTGGGGACGGGTACATTAGAATGGATTTCCTTTGCAGTTTTACCAACAGAACTAGAACACATTAGGAAAATGAATTACTGTGAAAGGCTTGTGAGGAAGAGAGGGGAAGCAGACATAAGTGGAAAAAGAGAACTAGAGAAATATCAGAAAAATTAGAGGGACAAAGAAGGATGAAGCGTAAAAACAAGGAAAATCCGGGAAAACTCAGCTGCCAAGAAGAGAGGCAGATAGTGAAAAAGCAGACGTGCTGAGCAAAGAGTTAAGTTCAAAATGAAAGGGAAGCAAAACAGCAACTGCAAGGGGAAAGAGGGACAGACCGAAAACATGATATGACACCAGATACTGGCACAGAAATAGGTGGATAGGCAGCTAAGCAGAAAGAACACGAAGTACAGAAGAAGACAAGGTGGCAGGACTATTAAGGAGGGATAGACAATGGGAGATCAGGATCAATAATAGCTGAGATAAACAGATAAGAGAAACAGGTGGGGAGCAGCTGCAACATCTACGCCTGGGTGAAATTTAGATTATGCAGCTGTCATACACGTAATTTCGTAAATTTTTACTTGCACTGGTTACACCAAATTCTTGAAATTACAACAGGTTGACTCCAGGTAACTACATGCCATCAGCAGTAAAAATGTATTACGACACAAGTCATTCACACAAACAACAGAATGTGAATGGCTGTTGTTCGTAGTGCTTTGTTAATATGCATTCTTGTGGCAAAAAATGACATGAGGAAGCAGTTCATGCTAACGTATAGCATAAATTGGAAAATATACAGTATGCATATTTACTCGTAATTTTACCAAAATTCGTGGAATTAGGGGGTAATCAAACTATCCTAAATTGGAACACACCAGAGCACAATCAAGTTGTTCCATGTAAGACATGAGTATTTTATACATTGCTGATTTATTTCCCTTGCATACTGGTTTGGTAATTATAATGTGAAAATTTAGTTACAAATACAATGATGCAAAGAAAACAACCAGGACTGGATGAGCAAAACCTGTCTGATATCACACAGCATGACACTTGTCTGTACGGCTTTTCTGTGGTAGGGCATGCCTGCTGGCATCGCTATCAGCAGGGGCACACCACCCTAGTAAGTTTCCAACATGGCCCACCAAGTGGAGAGGTTGGTATTAGGCACCCAGTCCAAACACCATATTTCTGCTCTTGCTCTAGTGTGCTGGCCTCTGCTACGGGATCAGAATGGCCGAGTCAATGTCAGTAAAGAATGAGGTTCTCATTGAGGTTCTCATTGTTTTGGCAGTCTTGGGGCTTGAGTTCTTCCCCAGGCTCAGTCATAACCAACCGTTCAGACACATGATTTCGTGTGAAATCAATAAATCTCTCCCTTATGAAAGTAGAGTGAGGATTTTCATTTTTGCCAGAAGGGAAATTTCACTTTACTCAACTTGTTCCCTCCAGCAAGATGTCCCACATAAGCTAGATGACTCTTCAGGATGCAGGTAAATGTGCCACAAAGAAAGATGGCCACCTAGAGCGAGAGCTACGTGTTGTGGCAAATCCGGAGGGGCGGCGGGGGCGCTGAGGTGACAGGAGAACATGCTACCTACGGCGATACCTGCTCTGACAACTGTTGTGCCTCGGACCGATGCCTGGAGACATCGTGTGGGCGAGCCGGGACACTGAGAGCTCGCGACTCGCCCGTGACCCGCTTCCGACGGAGAGGGACTGGCTGGAGGGGCGGAGTCACGTTACAGGAGGGTTTCGGACGGTGCGGCGGCAGCGGCCGCGGAACGGACTGACGAGCTGCGGGGACTGCGAGGAGCTGCTCACACGTGGTACCTGGATCTCCCCGACTTCAACGGGGAGATCCACCGAGGCGCCAAGGACCCGTGCGCTACGCGGAGGCCCTGCAGAAGAGTCGGGACGCTGGCAGAGAGACACACCCGAAAAGTGCAGATCAACGGAGGTGGAGGTACGATCTCCCCCCCACCACTCACTCCCCGGCCTCCATGAAACTGAAAATCACCCGACTATTGGATTGCCCCCCCCATGGAGACACCAAGCCCAATTACTCCTCCTTTCCCCCATAAACTGCAAACAACATTGATCGAATAGGAGAAGAAGGAGGAGACGCAAGAGAGGAAGAGGGGAACAGGTGGGGTCAGGAAGGCGGAGGCAGAGAGACTGAGAGAGGGGGTTCGGGGGGAGCGGAGAGGGTGAGAAGAAAGCGAAAAAAAAAATACGGAGAGGCAGACAGGGGGGCAGAGGGGCGAAGAAGACGAGAAGAACACATACCGCATCCAATCCTCGTATACACCTCTCCCCACAGTCACATGCAATCTCGACCAGACTAGACGACTGGCGAAGGACTCGGAGGTGGCCATGTCCACCCTTTTCCTCCCTCAATGCTCTCTGTATGTAGCAACAACCACAAGAGAGCCTGGTATAGGGAATAGTGACTAACCCTTTTCAAATACTCTGGGCTATGGCAACCTCCCACACTAGCTCCACCACAGCAGAATTAGCAACGAAATAGCCTCCTCCCTGAACTGAAAACAAAGACAGGTCGTTGCACCCTGCTATAGCAGCCAAAGAAAAGACAAAGAAAGAAAGCGATGAACAACTAATAAGAGAAAACGTACATAGGAGGGCAAGAAGACAAAAAAAACAAAGAGGAAGGATAGAATAGAAACAAGAACCAACAGACACAGAAAGCCCACACCTCAACTGGATCTAGAGGAAGGAAAACCGTATACTAAGTGGAGGATCCGGGCGAACCGTTGAGGCGATGCCCGGTAACAAACTGAATCAAAAATCTGCCAGTAAACCCTCACAACAGCTATTATTTTCGGAAGCGCTTCAACACAAACGCCTAGCCTCCACCACAATCAGCCCTCAAACATCGCCACCTCCAACTGAGTCCACCACAATGGCGGATAAGAACCACCCCACAACAACAGACCGGATATTACAGGAAATTACCACTGTCAGTTGCCGCATAGAGGGGATGGACGCCTCTATCACTTCGCTAACGCTAGAGACCAAATCCATGCGAGCTGAAATTGCAAGCTTTCAATCCAGAGTGACAGGACTGGAGCAACGCATGGGATTAGTAAAGGCGCAGACCACCATGTCCCGGGACCGAGACCTCCTCTACCTTAGGAGCAAGCTAACAGACATGGAGGATAGGAGCCGGAGAGATAACATCCGCTTACACGGGATCCCGTAAAATGAAGAAGGTGCGGACATGCAGGCCTTCCTGAGTTCCGTCCTCCCCAAACTGACCTCACTGGACTTCGACCCACCGATAAAATTTCAACTGGCGCATAGAGTAGGACCAAAACGCTCCGGCAACTCCTCAAGACCCCGACCAATCATTGCATGCTTGCTACGGACCAACCAGACCAGTCAAATACTTCAAGCAGTACGCAATCATGGACCTTTCCGAATGGATCAACATGATATCCGCATAACTGACGACTATTCTAAGGAAACCAATGACCGCAGAAAGGCCTTCCTAGCTCTGCAACCCCGACTCCGCCAACTAGAGATAAAATACGGCCTCTTTGATCCTGCAAGAATGTGGGTCACTAAAAACGGAGTGTCTAAGGACTTCTACAACCCTGAAGAACTGCAGCTTTTTCTAGACTCCTTCCAACCTCAATCAATGGACTCTACCAGCACAAACGGTTCACATGACAACAAAGGTGATAATGAAGGTACTGGAAACTTTCCCCAAGGACAGGAAAAAGCGAACACGATCCTGTGTGACACTGAAGTCGGACAAAGAGGCAGAGACATAGAGAGAATGGCCAGATCACATGATGATAGGGGCCAGATATTGCATGCAGTGGTAACCCACACCCAACTTTTGGAAAGGGACAAATCTCGTTCCCCATTAAAACCAACAACTGCGCCCCCTTGAGAGGAAGACACGATAATACCCACAAGAAAGATATTTGCCTGAAACCAAGACTATTGCAGTAGCTGTCGACCCCGTGGACGGATGAGTACCTAATCAGTTCATATATGAGTGCCTTCTTCATAACTGTCTAAGATTGTTAACGTAGCCGCCCACACCTGACATTCCAAAAGTACATGTACACTGTAACCCAATATAAGGCCTTACAATGGGTAAAAACTGTCATTTGTCCAGAGGGATTGACAGAGCACGCACACCAACGTAAGAACTAGACTCTCCACCCTATTGCAGGCTATATAAGAGCCCAGACTAGGTTTTACAACGAAGCACAAAGGGTATCAAATAAAGAACAACTATCGTAGAAACTGACATGTTCTCATCGTACTACAGAATACCCTATAGCAGCAAGCACCACAACACAAGTTAACCCTATCCCAGCACACAACACATAAGAATAATGCTGAGGTCGGAAGTAACTAATCCTCATTGACACCCCAGGGGCCACGATCAGAAAACAAAAGGATAAACCAATCTATCCTTTGAGACGCACGTAATACAATGTAACCCATTGTATATCAATACTCCTACTCACACCATAAACTAAAACTACACAAGAAGACACAACATAGCATAGTATAACAACACGGGGTCCCACACTAAGGCATTGCAATACAAATAAGTTAAACACCCCTCCTGGAATGCGCACATCCGCCCGCAGATCACCTATCACTGATATCTGTGAATCTCCCCTAGGAAGGACAATCATGAGGGTAGTATGCACCACGCTACTAAGCTGACGATACCCGACTACAATCCACCTTATAACAGTATTATGATGTAATAATACTTGATAGGGCACCAGTAAGGTGGTGGACCACACAATGCCTTCACATATCACGGGACTCTGCAGCACTCACTGCTTATTGCACGATACATAGCCTGACGCCCAGATTAACAGTTCATAATATAACAAGGTGACAATAGTAATGAGGACGTATTATGTTAATAAGAATTAACAGATTATAGAAATGTTGAAGTAGATGAAAATGTGATGTTGGAATGGGAGAGAGGGACTCGGGGTTTACTGTGTACCTATAACTCTCTGTATTTCTATCCACATAGGCACTAACTCTGTATGGCTTTGTTTGCCCCCTCTACTGCTTCTACTCCCTTTTCCACCCCAACCTCCCCCTAATTGAATATCCTCTTCTCTCCATAAACTCTGTCCTTGCCCGACAATATCACCACAGGACCCCCCCACCATACTTGTGTACCCTCACTCTCCCCATCCCCTGAAACACTAGAAACCATGCAACACGCACCAAGCCCCATCCTGTACTCATTTTTCTATTCTTCCCCCTCCCCCAACTTGTTGCCACCTCTCATAAACAGTCAATAATAACCTACGACAATACCACCCAGGCATGATGATAACCCACTACCCTTCCTACTCCTAAAAATACATATTCTAGTCACATAAACGGCTAAACATGGCAACCATCACTACCCACCGGCAATTAGAATTAGACCTGTCCCCTGACTTTTGATACACAATCAGGGTTCCCACACATCTCACTGCCATTAACATACAGATAGCTGGCTGTCAACTGCCTTCCCCCTCCCAGCCCCCTCCGCCCTCCCAATAGGGACCACCCCCACGACATGCGAGCCCCAAGAGGAGCCGGAGCTGCCGTCTACAGAACTAGCTAAGGAGGCAGGACCTCCAGCCTCCCTTTTCCCTTTACCTTTCCCTTTCTTTTCTTTTCTTTTTCTTTCTTCTTCTTACTCTTCCCTTCTCTCTATAGCCCCCTACGTTTTTTCCTCTATCCACACCACTTTCTCCCCCCCTCTTCCACCTCTACCTTTTCTCTTTTTCTTCTCTTTTCTAGAGTGCATTTCCGGCCGCCGCCAGCTGCACCCCCTCCTCCCATAACCCACCATATCATAACAAATATAATTCTCATTTGAACAAAAGAGATAGCTGTCACTTCCTTCCCACTTCCCCGCTAGGGTTGACACTGGAACAAGCGCGACTCGACACACTTGTTCAAAGATGCTGAGGAGAACCCCTCAAGTGACACGACCATTGCGTATCCTTTCTTGGAATGTACATAGCATGACGAGCTATGTTAAGCGGAAAAAAATATGGTCCTGTCTTCAATCCAAAAAAGCAGATATCGCCTTAATACGGGAGACCCACCTGGACACTTTGGAATCCGGTAAACTTAAACAGGACTGGGTAGGGAGGGTTGTTTACAGCTGCTGCCTAGCGAACCAATAACCTGGAAGCAGCACACCCCTCAAGTATGGGGTGGCGATATTAATGTGAAAATCTCTCCTGATTACAATCATTAAAACATGGAGCGATGCAGAAGGAAGGTACACATTCGTCAAACTAAAAATAGGGGATACCTTTTTATGCGTGGGCTCCGTCTATGCACCTATCGGCTCAAAACGCGCATTCTTCCTACAACTAAACCGCTTCTTGACAGAAATCGGGACTGCCCGATATATAATCGGGGGAGACTGGAACCTTGCCCAAGACGCAATACTGGACAGGACAGGCCCCATTGATATAGGCAAAAATCACGACAGAGCACTTCTGACAGACATAACGGCGGACGGCGGCCTAGTGGACTGTTGGAGAATACAACACCCGAAAGATAAGGAATATACTTTTTTATCGGCCGTCCATGGCACCCAATCGCGCTTGGACTACTTTCTGGTGTCACACACTGTAATCCCCCACATGCTGGACTCCAGCATACTAGACAGTGGCCTTTCAGACCACTCGCCAATACTAATTTTGATTCAGGTAGGCCTGTCCCCCCCGGGCCGAAAACCGTGGTGCCTCGCTGTACGCAGATACCTCTCCCCCCAAGGGAAGGAGCAATTAAGAGCACACGTATCTACATATATGACAGAGAACATAGGCACTGTGACCTCCAAAAGGATCCTATGGGCAGCGGCAAAGGCGACACTGAGAGGGAATATGATGCGAGACGCAGCATTGGCCAACAAAGAAAGAATAGCCCGTCAAACCATCCTAGAGACCACAATCAAGAACCTCACTAAACAGTATACCGCCCAACCATCCCCTAGGCTACGCCGCTCCTTAGAACAAGCCAGAATGGCACACAATGAACTCTACACGTCCCAGGCAGAATTCGCACTGCAAAAATTGCGAGCCCGTCACTACGAACAAGGAGAGAAAGCAGGACGCCTTCTAGCGGCCCAGCTCCGATAAAGAGAGGCTGCTTCCGCCATCTCGGCCATAACATCCTCATCTGGAGCAGTGTTAACTCGTCCGCAAGATATCGTGAACGAGTTTGCCAAGTACTACCGACATCTTTATACTTCGGAAACGTTGACTGATCAGACACAGATAGAGACATTTCTTAACACGGCCAATCTGCCTCGTTTGTTGGAGGCTGGCAGAGCCCTCCTAGACGGTGATATAAGCAGAGAAGAGATAACACAAGTTGTAACAAACCTCCCTTACCATAAATCTCCAGGAGAGGACGGATTCCCTGCGGAATTTTATTAATGGGCCGGGGAAGAGGCAATCACTGCAGTATATGGAACACTAACCGAAGCATGTCAGGAAGACTCTCTAGGAGCTTTATCCAACAGGGCTACAATTGTCGTTCTGCCTAAGCCAGGGAAAGATCCCCTCCTCTGCAGCAGCTATCGTCCTATCTCCCTCCTGAACGGAGACGTCAAACTCCTAGCCAGTGATTTAGCAGCACGCCTGCGCAAAGTGATACCATCTCTGATCCATAACACCCAAGTGGGATTCGTACCCGGCCGCACTTCCAGAAACCACATGTGCACTCTCAATCATACACTGCTGGAAGCTCTAAATATGCCTGAAGAGGCCCTTGCTTTATCCTTAGACGCAGAGAAAGCATCTGACTGGCATTGAATGGTCCTATTTATTCACTACCATGAAGCACTTTGGCCTAGGGAAACAATTCATTTCTAAAGTACGTTTATTATATGACCATCCAACAGCACAGGTTAACTGCGGGGGTTTCTTATCAGACCCCTTCCCCATTAGAAGAGGCACTCGCCAGGGCTGTCCCCTGTCGCCGCTCCTATTCCTATTGGCCATGGAACCCTTGGCAGCTACTATACGGAACTCTCAACAGATAAAAGGTATTCAAATAACCAGGGGTTTATCCAAAATTTATCTCTATGCAGATGACATCCTATTAACCCTGTCCGATCTAGAAACTTCCCTACCCGCACTGCTCTCCACCATAGAGGAATTCACGCCTCTATCTGGATACCGGGTAAATTGGGACAAAAGTGAAGCACTACCTTTATCCCGCATAACGACGAGAGCAGCAGTACATGGCCTGCCATTCCAATGGACACCGACCCGCTTCAAATACCTAGGAACATATATCAACCGAGGCTTGGAACATATAGTTAGGGACAACCTAGATCCCCTTATATCAAAAATAAAACAGGATTTTGCCAAATGGTCACTATTGGGCCTGTCTATGTGGGGTAGGACACAGGCAGTCAGAATGACTACACTACCACCACGCTTTACATATGTGCTGGGCATGCTACCCTACAGGTACCCCTCCCTATACTCCGCTCGATCGATGCATCCATGAGGACCTTCGTGTGGGGCTCCCTACGCCCAAGACTGAAACCTGCAACTATCCTAGCGCAATTCCGTATGGAGGCTTAGGCCTACCCTCGGTAGAACAATACTCACTAGCTTTACAACTTTCACAGTTAGTATAGACTCTTCCAGACACGCCGGACCCACCGCAATGGGTGGTCACAGAGAGACTCCTAAGAGGACAACACATGTTGGGAGGGATATATGCCGACCACCCCTCCCTGCCTAATCCCATTCTCAAAGCCACCGACACAGCGTGGCATAGATTCCACCACCTGCTAGGTATACATCCCTCCCTACATGCCCAGGCCCCTATAGCAGGGAACAAAAACATAAAAATAGAAGGGAGCCCCCTCATGTGGCCCCAATGGTTCGAGGCAGGAATCCATAATATATCCCATATAATAGACAGGAATAATTTACGAACCTTCGCCTCCCTTCAGGAGGAGTTCGGCATCCATAGTAATCAAGAATGGAGATACATACAGCTTAAACACTGTATGCGTAGCATACTAGGGGCTCCCCCATGGACGTGTAAAACCTCACCCATTGTTACTTATCTCCAGAAATGGGGCCGATACAAAGGCGTTATGGCGGGCCTTTACACCGAGCTAACAAATCATCTCTACTCACAACCCCCTCCTTGAACATCTACGTTTAAAATGGCAGGATAGACTTGAGACTACCTATACGGAAGAAGAGTGGTCAGACATACTAGAAGCCCTTGATAGGGGAGTACGCGAAGCCCGCCTGAAATTTTGCCTATTCAAAGTTCTACAAGATTGGTACTGGACCCCCGTTAAACTTCTCAGGGCAGGACTAATAACGCATGCGAAATGTTGGAGATGCATAGAACCCCACTGCGACCTACTTCACATCCTATGTCATTGCCCAGCGATACAGCCCCTATGGGATGCAGTACGCTATGCCCTGCTGGACTTTTTCCAGATTCCAAATCCGACCCCGCCACCACTTATTCTCTTATACGACATACGCCTGTATCCCTCCCTAACACGAGCCCAAAAAATGTTATTACACTGCACTTGCCACGGCCAAAATATGTGTGCTCCGGCATTGGAGGGCTAGTACTGCCCCCACGCCGACAGAATGGATGACTGCCATGTATCAAATAGCCACCCATGAACGAGTGATCTATAACTTACAGGACCAAGCGGTGCAATCTGAGGAAGTCTGGCGTCCATTCTTGACAAAGTGATAAAGCAGCTGGCGGAGGGCCAATGACCAACGGTCTGAGAGAAACAATTGCCCTCTTAAAACACCTTACTTCCCTACACCTCTCCCCCGTGTTCTTCCCCTCTCTTCTTTGGCTACTCACCTTACCCTCTCTCTCCCTCTTTCACTTTCCAGTTGTTCCATTCAGATAAACACATCAGACTTTGGACTGAATAAGTAGACATCTCCCCCCTGTCCTTCCACATAACCTATTCCGGGAAACCAATATACACGAGAAGAACTCACAATTTAAAAGGACCTCGTAATAATGAACAAGTCACTATGGACGGCCTCCTCACTCCCTCTTCTATGCACCCTCCCCTCGACATTATCCCCCAATAGAGGCTGGAACCCTTACTCTCACTTTATTCTATACCACAACAAAATAGGCCCAAACCTCATATTGTCCGCATCCAAATGATAACCCATGACGGACGGGGAACCATGGTTGACGTAGGGGCAATAGTTGTGAAAAGTATTTTTTATATATTTGTATCACCCTATATCTTTAATAAAAAAATAAGAAAAAATAGTGGGATGATTAAAGGAGAGAGGGAGGAATCTGTGGAAAGGGGCTGGGGAGATCATAGTAGCAGAAGGGGTTTTAGATGAGTCAAAGTTGAGATAAATGAGGGAGCATTTAGTAGGGTTGTTTGGGAGATCATAGTAGTAAACTGAGGTGTGGGGTGAGCCAGGAGTGGTAGTGGAGGGAAGAGCTTAGGCAGGGTTATTTTGAAGATCAAAGTAGTAAAATGGGGGTGGGATTAGTCAGAGTGGGGATGGAGGATAGATCGATAGACACATAGGGTGATGGGGAGACAGAATAAAGCTAACAAGAGAGCAACTTTTAATTTATTATTTATTATTTAATTATTTCTTTAGTTTACTTATTTCATTTTATTTATTTTCATTTATTTTTTCTCTAGTACAGTACAACTAGAGTAATAAACAAACAGATATGTAAATACATAGTAAGTGAATATATGTGCGAGGAATATAATACTGGGTATAATACTACAAGAACTAAAGCTATATTGTATAAACACAGACTTTCAAGGTTTGTAATATTTGATGTATCTTTCTATTATTCATTTATCTTTTTTCAATTTTTCAATAGTGAAATGCTTGCCGTTAAATAGTTAGGATAACATTTGCTCATTGTTATATAAAAAGAAAGCAGGGATTCACAAGAATCTAATATAACATGATATGAAGAAATGCCAAGGAAAGTGACAGATTTACAAGATTTGATTTGAAGAATGTATTAAATCCCTGGGATAGTGAGACCCATGTTGCCACGTGATTACAAAGACGTTTTGGGAAAAAGTACTGTCAGCACTCTCTGCACAAAAACTATTCCTAAAAGAGTATAGAACCACACATCTCTAGGAAAACTCAATTCCCAGCTTTATAGAGCTCTGAGCTTTCTCCTTTCCTCTCTGACTTCCACAAAGCCACATTCCACCAAATCTATAAAAAAAAAACAAAAAAAAAAAAACAAGGATCCAACAAAACCTGTGCCTTGGGAATCAACAACTTCATCACCTCTGCATCTATCCATTGTCAAAGGAATCCATACACCAACATTGGAGAAACACAGAACTTAAAAAGATTAAAAAACAAATCAGAAAGTTGCAGCGGACCTGGCTCAAAACAAACAACAGTCAAGACAAACTGCAGCTACACAAACTTAACGGGATATACAAATCATCAATCAAAAAAGCTAAAAAAAGATACTACTCAGACAGAATTCTAAATGCTCAATCTACAACCTAGGAATTTTACAAAATTCTCAATGAATTTCGAAAACCCACATGCATGGAAGGAAGTCATCCCACCACTCAAGATTTCACAAACAAATTGGCAACTCACTACACAACCAAGGCAGACACATTGGACTCCTATTTAAAACAGAAGAAAACCATCAGCACCAACCCCTTTACTAAAATACCCTTTAAGAATAAACCATCCCAGCCTCTACAGTCCTTCAAACAAATATCCCAGGATGAATTTATGGATTTGGTCAAAGCAAGTAGACCTTCTGGTTGCCCTTCTGACCCTTGCCCACCACAGATCTTCAAGAACATCCTGCTATCTACTTCCGCTGCCACACCTGTAAGAAGAATCATCAACAACTCTTTAACTTCAGGAACTTTTCCTACAGACCTGAAAAAGGCATACATACGACCATTATTAAAGAAAACAAATCTAGACCCGCAAGACCCCAACAACTACAGACCTATCACAAATGGACCTTTCCTGGGCAAATTGATAGAAAGAGCAGCATTCGCCCAGATGTCACAAGTCATTGAAGACAATTCTATACTTTCAGACTTCCAAACTGGATTCCGCCCAGGAAGAAGCACTGAATCGGCACTCATGGCAATCTGGGACGATCTTAAAAACACAGTTGACCGAAATGGAGTTGCTGCACTACTTCTCTTGGACCTCTCAGCTGCCTTTGATACGGTTGACCATGACACCCTAACTCAAAGACTCCACGAAGCCGGCATACAAGGGATTGCGCTCGACTGGATTACTTCCTATCTCCAAAAAAGAGCAAATATCATCCACTCACCCCCCTTCTCATCCGAACCCTACCTCACAAAAACAGGGGTCCCCCAAGGGTCAATCATCTCACGTTTGCTTTTTAACATCTACATAATATCTTTACCAGAACTGATCAATGATTTCCATCTCACATGCTACAACTATGCAGATGACACACAAATACTACATCAATTAGAAGACCCCAAAAACATTGAAAACTCTCAAATCTTCAGTTGCCTCAGAGCCGTTGATCAGTGGATGACCTGGAGCCATCTCAAACTAAATACCTCCAAAACTGAAATACTCACATGTGGTGACTGGAAACATTATGACCCTCTGTGCGTCTGGCCTGACGATCTCGGACCACCTCCTCAATTATCCAAGGAAGTGAAAAACCTAGGAATCACCATGGATTGCAAACTAACTATGAATGCCCAAGTAGACAAATTAGCACGCACAAGCTTCATCACCTTAAAGACTTTACGACGCATTTTCCCTCACCTCGGATTTCCACACAAGGTGCAAGCTACTATCTCACTTGTATTATCCAAACTGGATTATGCCAATAGCCTCTACCATGGATCATCTCTATCTGTTATGAAAAAACTACAACGTATCCAGAATTCCGCAGCCAGGCTACTACTACATATAAAGCCGCAAGCCCACATCTCCCCTGCCTTGAGAGCACTACACTGGCTACCCGTTGCCAGAAGATGCACTTTCAAGCTACTTTGTATCACCCACAAAGCTATACATGGAACAGGACCGCTTTTCATCAGAAAGAAAATTACCAAATACATCCAACAAAGAACCCTCCGCTCAAGACTGGCACCCCGCCTTAGAACACCACCATACAAGAAAAAGACTGTAGGTGGTACATCCTTCTCCGTCCAAGCAGCCAAACTATGGAATTCATTACCCCCAACTATAAGAGCCACAGATAACTTTCTTGTTTTCAGGAAACTACTCAAGAGTTGGCTCTTTCCTTCATAACCACCTTTTTCAAACAACTATGAACTGCATATGCCTATGTGGATAATTATTTTTTTCAGATTATATGTATATTTCTATTTATTTATAGTTTCTTTGGAAACTAAAGCAAGGCTGTGCGCTCAGAGATCCCATAGCAGAAAAAGATCTAGAATCCTTCCTGGAGGTGAACTGATGATGTACTGGAGCGTAATCTGTATCTGACTGTGACGCGCGGGTTCTATCTCCCTCTCCTGGAGACACAGAGTAGAAGGTTCTCCCTTTATAAAGCACCTGTAAGCTCCGCCCGCTGAGCCACGCCCGTCCACCCTCGAAGTAGGTAAAGGAATTCCCGCCTTTTACCAGGATGATGGACAGCTTTCCAAAACGACCCCAATGCGTTTACCGCCGATTCCGGTGGTGCGTTGTTAATGCTCAGAAGCACGAGGACATCTCCACAAAGACGCACTAGTAACAATCACATTGCCAAAGGAACACAAGGTTGCTGGAGACGTTTTCCCCGTGGCCCATCACGTACCCATAGTGTACAATATAAACGGGGCGTATAAAACATGCTAGGTTACGCTTACTAACATACTCGTAGAAAATACTCCGGTTGGGTAGGACACGATGCTCATTTTACAGAAGCTAAACCTCAAAGGAAGCACTTGCAATTATAATCGTAGCAGGTGCCGCAGTTGAAGCTCAGCTTCTGGAAAGGACAAGCCACCCTAACTCTTGGGCTTGGCAAAGATAAAGCACGGCTGTGCGCTCAGAGATCCCATAGCAGAAATGATCTAGAATCCTTCCTGGAGGTGAACTGATGATGTACTGGAGCGTAATCTGTATCTGACCGTGACGCGCGGTTTCTATCTTCCTCTCCGGGAGACACAGAGTAGAAGGTTCTCCCTTCATAAAGCACCTGTAATATCCGCCCGCTGAGCCACGCCCCGTCCACCCTCGAAGTAGGTAAAGGAATTCCCGCCTCTTACCAGGATGATGGAGAGCTTTCCCAAAACGACCCCACTGCGTTTACCGCCGATTCCGGTGGTGCGTTGTTGATGCTCAGAAGCACGAGGACATCTCCACAAAGACGCACTAGAAACAATCACATTGCCAAAGGCACACAAGGTTGCTGGAGACGTTTACCCCGTGGCCCATCACGTAACCTTAGTGTACAATATAAACGGGGCGTATAAAACATGCTAGGTAACGCTTACTGACATACTCGTAGAAAATACCCCGGTTGGGTAGGCCACGATGCTCATTTTACAGAAACTAAACCTCAAAGGAAGCACTTCCAAATATAAACGTAGCAGGTGCCGCAGTTGAAGCTCAGCTTCTGGAAAGGACAAGCCACCGTAACTCTTGGGCTTGGCAAAGATAAAGCAAGGCTGTGCGCTCAGAGATCCCATAGCAGAAAAAGATCTAGAATCCTTCCTGGAGGTGAACTGATGATGTACTGGAGCGTAATCAGTATCTGACTGTGATGCGCGGGTTCTATCTTCCTCTCCGGGAGACACAGAGTAGAAGGTTCTCCCTTTATAAAGCACCTGTAAGCTCCGCCCGCTGAGCCACGTCCCGTCCACCCTCGAAGTAAGTAAAGGAATTCCCGCCTCTTACCAGGATGATGGACAGCTTTTCCAAAACGACCCCAATGCGTTTACCGCCGATTCCGGTGGTGCGTTGTTGATGCTCAGAAGCACGAGGACATCTCCACAAAGACGCACAAGTAACAATCGCATTGCCAAAGGAAAACAAGGTTTCTGGAGACGTTTACCCCGTGGCCCATCACGTACCCTTAGTGTACAATATAAACGGGGCGTATAAAACATGCTAGGTAACGCTTACTGACATACTCGTAGAAAATACTCCGGTTGGGTAGGCCACGATGCTCATTTTACAGAAACTAAACCTCAAAGGAAGCACTTACAATCATAATCGTAGCAGGTGCCGCAGTTGAAGCTCAGCTTCTGGAGGTGAACTGATGATGTACTGGAGTGTAATCTGTATCTGACTGTGACGCGCGGGTTCTATCTTCCTCTCCGGGAGACACAGAGTAGAAGGTTCTCTCTTTATAAAGCACCTGTAAGCTCCGCCCGCTGAGCCACGCCCCGTCCACCCTCGAAGTAGGTAAAGGAATTCCCGCCTCTTACCAGGATGATGGACAGCTTTCCAAAACGACCCCACTGCGTTTACCGCCGATTCACGTGGTGCGTTGTTGATGCTCAGAAGAACGAGGACATCTCCACAAAGACGCACTAGTAACAATAACATTGCCAAAGGCACACAAGGTTGCTGGAGACGTTTACCCCATGGCCCATCACGTACCCCTAGTGTACAATATAAACGTAGCAGATGCCGCAGTTGAAGCTCAGCTTCTGGAAAGGACAAGCCAGCCTAACTCTTGGGCTTGGCAAAGATAAAGCACGGCTGTGCGCTCAGAGATCCCATAGCAGAAAGATCTAGAATCCTTCCTGGAGGTGAACTGATGATGTACTGGAGCGTAATCTGTATCTGACTGTGACGCGCGGGTTCTATCTTCCTCTCCTGGAGACACAGAGTAGAAGGTTCTCCCTTTATAAAGCACCTGTAAGCTCCGCCCGCTGAGCCACACCCCTTCCACCCTCGAAGTAGGTAAAGGAATTCCCGCCTTTTACCAGGATGATGGACAGCTTTCCAAAACGACCCCAATGCGTTTACCGCCGATTCCGGTGGTGCGTTGTTGATGCTCAGAAGCACGAGGACATCTCCACAAAGACGCACTAGTAACAATCGCATTGCCAAAGGAAAACAAGGTTTCTGGAGACGTTTACCCCATGGCCCATCACGTACCCTTAGTGTACAATATAAACGGGGCGTATAAAACATGCTAGGTAACGCTTACTGACATACTCTTAGAAAATACTCCGGTTGGGTAGGCCACGATGCTCATTTTACAGAAACTAAACCTCAAAGGAAGCACTTACAATCATAATCGTAGCAGGTGCCGCAGTCGAAGCTCAGCTTCTGGAAAGGACAAGCCACCCTAACTCTTGGGCTTGGCAAAGATAAAACACGGCTGTGCGCTCAGAGATCCCATAGCAGAAAAAGATCTAGAATCCTTCCTGGAGGTGAACTGATGATGTACTGGAGCGTAATCTGAATCTGACTGTGACGCGCGGGTTCTATCTTCCTCTCCGAGAGACACAGAGTAGAAGGTTCTCCCTTCATAAAGCACCTGTAAGCTCCGCCCGCTGAGCCACGCCCCGTCCACCCTCGAAGTAGGTAAAGGAATTCCCGCCTCTTACCAGGATGATGGACAGCTTTCCAAAACGACCCCACTGCGTTTACCGCCGATTCCGGTGGTGCGTTGTTAATGCTCAGAAGCACGAGGACATCTCCACAAAGACGCACTAGTAACAATCACATTGCCAAAGGAACACAAGGTTGCTGGAGACGTTTACCCCATGGCCCATCACGTAACCTTAGTGTACAATATAAACGGGGCGTATAAAACATGCTAGGTAACGCTTACTGGCATACTCGTAGAAAATACCCCGGTTGGGTAGGCCACGATGCTCATTTTACAGAAACTGAACCTCAAAGGAAGCACTTCCAAATATAAACGTAGCAGGTGCCGCAGTTGAAGCTCAGCTTCTGGAAAGGACAAGCCACCGTAACTCTTGGGCTTGGCAAAGATAAAGCAAGGCTGTGCGCTCAGAGATCCCATAGCAGAAAAAGATCTAGAATCCTTCCTGGAGGTGAACTGATGATGTACTGGAGCGTAATCAGTATCTGACTGTGACGCGCGGGTTTCTATCTTCCTCTCCTGAAGACACAGAGTAGAAGGTTCTCCCTTTGTAAAGCACCTGTAAGCTCCGCCCGCTGAGCCGCGCCCGTCCACCCTCGAAGTAGGTAAAGGAATTCCCGCCTTTTACCAGGATGATGGACAGCTTTCCAAAACGACCCCAATGCGTTTACCGCCGATTCCGGTGGTGCGTTGTTGATGCTCAGAAGCACGAGGACATCTCCACAAAGACGCACAAGTAACAATCGCATTGCCAAAGGAAAACAAGGTTTCTGGAGACGTTTACCCCGTGGCCCATCACGTACCCTTAGTGTACAATATAAACGGGGCGTATAAAACATGCTAGGTAACGCTTACTGACATACTCGTAGAAAATACTCCGGTTGGGTAGGCCACGATGCTCATTTTACAGAAACTAGACCTCAAAGGAAGCACTTACAATTATAATCGTAGCAGGTGCCGCAGTTGAAGCTCAGCTTCTGGAGGTGAACAGATGATGTACTGGAGCGTAATCTGTATCTGACTGTGACGCGCGGGTTCTATCTTCCTCTCCGGGAGACATAGAGTAGAAGGTTCTCCCTTCATAAAGCACCTGTAAGCTCCGCCCGCTGAGCCACGCCCCGTCCACCCTCGAAGTAGGTAAAGGAATTCCCGCCTCTTACCAGGATGATGGACAGCTTTCCAAAACGACCCCACTGCGTTTACCGCCGACTCACGTGGTGCGTTGTTGATGCGCAGAAGCACGAGGACATCTCCACAAAGATGCACTAGTAACAATAACATTGCCAAAGGCACACAAGGTTGCTGGAGACGTTTACCCCATGGCCCATCACGTACCCTAGTGTACAATATAAACGCAGCAGATACCGCAGTTGAAGCTCACCTTCTGGAAAGGACAAGCCACCCTAACTCTTGGGCTTGGCAAAGATAAAGCAAGGCTGTGCGCTCAGAGATCCCATAGCAGAAAAGATCTAGAATCCTTCCTGGAGGTGAACTGATGATGTACTGGAGCATAATCTGTATCTGACTGAGACGCGCGGGTTCTATCTTCCTCTGCTGGAGACACAGAGTAGAAGGTTCTCCCTTTATAAAGCACCTGTAAGCTCCGCCCGCTGAGCCACACCCCGTCCACCCTCGAAGTAGGTAAAGGAATTCCCGCCTTTTACTAGGATGATGGATGGATGACTAAGTATTTTTTACCCATGATTCTAATTATGTATTGTATGTGCATATGTGTGTGTAGTCATGTGTGTGTGTGTATAAATATATATATATATATGTGTATGTATGTGTATATGTTGTTTCTGTGCCTGGCATGTTTGTGGATCATTGCATGGCTCCTGTTTTTTTTTGGGTTGTTATACTAGATATCTATGAATTTCTGCTCTCTTTTTATCACACTTATCTACTCATCACTCTTATGTCATGTCTCTATCAAACTATCCTCCATTCTCACTCGGACTCATCCCAAATCCCTTCGACCACTTTAATCTCCTAAATATCTCTGCCTAAGCTCTTACCTCCACCCCCACATCTAACTCACCAAACCTCACTCTACCTCTGTGACCTCCCACACAACCCTACTAAATTCTCCTGCATTCATCTCACCCTGCTACTATGCTCTCCCTAACCCTTCCACATCCTCTTTCCCCTCCGCCCCCCTTTTATTCATCTCAAGCCTTTGGATTGAGTAAATGAAGGATAAACTCCCAATTAACACTTCTGGATTTCTTTCCTCCTCCACCCCTCCATTACTCCAGTCAATCTAACTAACAAACTCTCATATCCGCAACTCAAATTAACTCATAATAATACTAAAACTGTACTCCTTATTAAATTATACTAATCCATCACTAATTCTTGTTGGGTACCGGAGTAGCGTGCTACTCATCGAAAAGCGATTCGACGCCTCGTCAGGGGTAGTAAGCGCTATATAAATACGATTACAATTACAATACAATACAACAAAGCAACTCACACAAAGCAGTGTATTTGGCTCTGTGTTATCCAGGTTTTCACTGACCCGCCATACCCAAAGGCCACCTTAAAGCTCAAACCATTATGTTATACCGACCTCTAAGCGCACGTGTCATGCACTTTAGAAGAGTGCCCTGAACCCACTCATTACAACTAGTTTAAAAAAAAAAACGTAATACTACAAGAAAACCATTACAGCATGACACAGATTTACTTAGTCAGTGTCACTATGGAATGTCAACATGCAAGGACACAGGTACTGGACGCAAGCATCATTACTGTGATGCAATGAAGAACTGACGGCACATAGCCCATATGGAAAGCATGGCACAAAACCAGATCATCAAATCTTCTCTCTTCTCTAAGAGAACACAGCACAGATAAAGCACCAACGCCAGCTTCACAGAAGACTGCAACAAAAGAAAAGGTGTCATCAAGTCCACCTTGCCATCAACCCGGTCCCAGACCCAATTAATCCCTACTTACACCACAAATGTAAGATCAATGTTTTTGTCAGTGAGACAGAGAACATCAGGCATCTGGTAGACAGCACCAAGCAATCCGACAATGTTCCTCCCGTCACGCCAAACAATATTCCCATGTGGACGCATGTCAAGCTACTCTCCATCACAAACGAACGCTTTCTGTGAAAACACCTCATAGTAAGAGGATCCTGAACTATTCACATGATTTTAGTCCTTGGCATTAGAAGGTTCTTCTAGCTATCACTCAATTTTAGCCTGATGTGTCAGGAAGTCAGCTTCTTGTACACAATAGTAGCCGCTGAGGGATATGGGTCAAATATGGACCCAGTACCGGTGTATGCAGGGACGTACTTTTGACTAAAACAAGCATAAAAGGAAACAGTGGATTTGGCAAAATACTTTTGAATGGGTAAGATAATGAAGTGCACTAATACTAAATGAGCGGTTTGACAATGTACGTTGTTTCACAATGTGTATTTATACATGTACTGATAGATACAATATGATTGTATGTGTTCTTATTACAAAAACAAGGATCATCAAATAGCACGCTAACTCAGAACAATAATGCCACTACTACTACACTAAAGCATTTGGAAAACATGCAATAGGTAAATAAAAAGAGGAAAGTACTAAAGAAACACTGGCATTCGTTAAACAATCTAAGAGTGAAAGAAAACAGGTCCAACCACAACAAATTACACAAAAAGAGTATTCAAACCCAAGTCTTGAAAACATACCCTGTGTGCTATCATGCCACTCATCACACACCGGAGTGCATTAACTGCTTACCGTCCAACTTAATGTGTGGAGTCTAGATTGTTGTATTTATTGTTTTTGTCTAAACACAATAAAAATGTGAGAGGTGGGGATTTATATTTAACTTGTAAGGAAAGAGTTGCCCACCAAGAACCAGGACTTATACATGGACAGTGTGTTTAAGGTGCAAGCTAATATCCATGCTGGATTCTGGTGAAAATAATAGTAATTATGTAAATTGTTGCTCCCCTGGACATGAAGGGTCATGAGGTAGTGCAACAAAAACACAAGAGAGTGCCCCCACCGAGGAGTCTGTTCTCTGACCAAGGCAAAGCTTCCTCCTCTGCGCCACATGCCCAGTGCACCATCACTGCCAGTAGGAAGCAGCCTCCTACAGTGTAGGAGGCTTATATGTGCATTGCAGGCACACTGTTGAGTAGATATAACCTGGTCCATCTGCAGCTCACTGCCCTTACCTACACCAGTACCGTGCGCCCTTTCACTCCACTTCCAGGTCGCTCACAAACACCTTCTATTTGGCACCTCCCACAACCCAGCACTGCAGTTCTCAGTCTCCCTTGACTTTATTCTCATGCGGTGCAGGTCCGCCTCGGCCTCCTCTGCAGTCTACTATTTCTTTCTCTCTCTCCAAGATCTTCTCTTGCGCCCGCTTAATGTCTCTTGCCATGCAGCCCTCGATCTCTCTCAATGTTGTGTGCTCTCTAGCATGACTCTCTTGCTGCCAGACCACTGGTCTGGAGATACCAGTTAGTTACTCCGCTTTGTCACTCCCTGTTCCTGCAGCTCATTTCTCACTGCTCCCTCATCCTCTCCGATATTACTCTCCAGAGTTTTTGTCCTATCCCAACAGCCAGCCTCTACCTCACTCCAGCTGTTACCTCCTCTCTCGGGCGATCAGTTGCAGTAAGCTACTTGCAGTGACAACGGAGCGGTGTTATAGCGACCGCCTCCTCACCTTACCTTCAGCTTCAGTCGAGGTTGAATGCAGCAACTGCATCAACTCAACTCCTTGCGGCCACTCACGTATTCACTGTAGGAAAGTACCATCTTGCCTGGCATGTTACCCCCATATTTCACTGTATACATGTTGTTTTAGTGTATGTGTCACTGGGACCCTGCCAGCCAGGGCCCCAGTGCTCATAAGTGTGCCCTGTATGTGTTCCCTGTGTGATGACTAACTGTCTCACTGAGGCTCTGCTAATCAGAACCTCAGTGGTTATGCTCTCTCTGCTTTCTAAATTGTCACTAACAGGCTAGTGACCAATTTAACCAATTCACATTGGCATACTGGAACACCCTTATAATTCCCTAGTATATGGTACTGAGGTACCCAGGGTATTGGGGTTCCAGAAGATCCCTATGGGCTGCAGCATTTCTTTTGCCACCCATAGGGAGCTCTGACAATTCTTACACAGGCCTGCCACTGCAGCCTGAGTGAAATAACGTCCATGTTATTTCACAGCCATTTATCACTGCACTTAAGTAACCTATAAGTCACCTATATGTCTAACCTTTACCTGGTAAAGGTTGGGTGCTAAGTTACTTAGTGTGTGGGCACCCTGGCACTAGCCAAGGTGCCCCCACATCGTTCAGGTCAAATTCCCCGGACTTTGTGAGTGCGGGGACACCATTTTACGCGTGCACTATACATAGGTCACTACCTATGTATAGCGTCACAATGGTAACTCCAAACATGGCCATGTAACATGTCTAAGATCATGGAATTGTCACCCCAATGCCATTCTGGCATTGGGGAGACAATTCCATGATCCCCCGAGTCCCTAGCACAGACCCAGGTACTGCCAAACTACCTTTCCCGGGGTTTTACTGCAGCTGCTGCTGCTGCCAACCCCTCAGACAGGTTTCTGCCCTCCTGGGGTCCAGCCAGGCTTGGTCCAGGAAGGCAGAACAAAGGACTTCCTCAGAAAGAGGGTGTTACACCCTCTCCCTTTGGAAAAAGGTGCCAGGGTTGGGGAGGAGTAGCCTCCCCCAGCCTCTGGAAATGCTTTGATGGGCACAGATGGTGCCCATCTCTGCATAAGCCAGTCTACACCGGTTCAGGGATCCCCCAGCCCTGCTCTGGTGCAAAACTGGACAAAGGAGAGGGGAGTGACCAGAGCTCCTCCAGTGTGCTCCAGACCTCTGCCATCTTGGAAACAGAGGTGCTGCTGGCACACTGGAATGCTCTGAGTGGCCAGTGCCAGCAGGTGACGTCAGAGACTCCTTCTGATAGGCTCTTACCTGTGTTGCTAGCTTATCCTCCTTCCTAGGTAGCCAAACCTCCTTTTCTGGCTATTTAGTGTCTCTGCTTTGGGGAATTCTTTAGATAACGAATACAAGAGCTCATCAGAGTTCCTCTGCATCTCTCTCTTCACCTTCTGCCAAAGGATCGACCGCTGACTGCTCAGGACGCCTGCAAAACTGCAACAAAGTATCAAAGATGACTACTGCAACCTTGTATCGCTGATCCTGCCGCTTTCTCGCCTGTTTCCTGGTGGTGCATGCTCTGGGGGTAGCCTGCCTCCTTTCTGCACCAGGAGCTCTGAAGAAATCTCCAGTGGGACGACGGAATCTTCCCCCTGCAACCGCAGGCAACAAAAGACTGCATCACCGGTCCTCTGGGTCCCCTCTCAGCATGACCAGCGTGGTCCCTGGAACTCAGCAACTCTGTCCAAGTGACTCCCACAGTCCAGTGACTCTTCAGTCCAAGTTTGTTGGAGGTAAGTCCTTGCCTCCCCACGCTAGACTGCATTGCTGGGCACCGCGTGATTTGCAGCTGCTCCGGCTCCTGTGCACTCTTCCAGGATTTCCTTCATGCACAGCCAAGCCTGGGTCCCGACACTCTAACCTGCAGTGCACAACCTCCTGAGTTGTCCTCCGGCATCGTGGGACTCCCTTTTGTGTCTTCGGGTGAGCTCCGGTTCACTCCTCTTCCAAATGCCTGTTCCGGTACTTCTGCGGGTGCTGCCTGCTTCTGTGAGGGCTCCCTGACTTGCTGGGCGCCCCCTCTGTCTCCTCATCCAAGTGGCGACATCCTGGGCCACAGCAGCATCCAAAAACCCTAACCGCGACCCTTGCAGCTAGCAAGGCTTGTTTGCGGTCTTTCTGCGTGGGAACACCTCTGCAAGCTTCTTCACGACGTGGGACATTCATCCTCCAAAGGGGAAGTTCCTAGTCCTCTTCGTTCTTGCAGAATCCACAGCTTCTACCATCCAGTGGCACCTTTTTTGCACCCTCAGCTGGCATTTCCTGGGCATCTGCCCACTCTCAACTTTGTCGCGACACTTGGACTTGGTCCCCTTGTTCCACAGGTACTCTCGTCCAGAAATCCACTTTGGTTGCATTGCTGGTGTTGGTCTTCCTTGCAGAATTCCCCTATCACGACTTCTGTGCTCTCTGGGGAACATAGGTGCACTTTACACCTACTTTTCAGGGTCTTGGGGTGGGCTATTTTTCTAACCCTCACTGTTTTCTTACAGTCCCAGCGACCCTCTACAAGCTCACATAGGTTTGGGGTCCATTCGTGGTTCGCATTCCACTTTTGGAGTATATGGTTTGTGTTGCCTCTATACCTATGTGCTCCTATTGCAATCTACTGTAACTTTACATTGCTTGCATTACTTCCTTTTGCTATTACTGCATATTTTTGGTATTGTGTACATATATCTTGTGTATATTTGGCATCCTCATACTGAAGGTACTCACTGAAATACTTTTGGCATATTGTCATAAAAATAAAGTACCTTTATTTTTAGTATATCTGTGTATTGTGTTTTCTTATGATATTGTGCATATGACACCAGAGGTATAGTAGGAGCTTTGCATGTCTCCTAGTTCAGCCTAAGCTGCTCTGCTATAGCTACCTCCCATCAGCCTAAGCTGCTAGAAACACCTCTTCTACACTAATAAGGGATAACTGGACCTGGTACGGAGTGTAAGTACCCCTTGGTAACCACTACAAGCCAGGCCAGCCTCCTACATTCACTCACACTAAAGCTTGGTGGCAAGCACTTATTTTTTCTTAACAGACTTCGATCCAGAGAAAGAGAAAGAAAAACACAAAAGGGGAGAAAAAAGGACGAACAGAACAACAGAAAATGGTGACAAAGGGAGACCGCATGGATGCAAAAAAACCTTTAAGAGTGGGATAAAAAGGCAGGCGTGTAGGGTATTGGATCAAAGAGGCAGGAGGCAGAATTAAGACTGTGCAGCCTTGGTAGCTGTCACCCCAAACTTCAACAGTGCCGGGTGCAGGTTTCTGAGCAAAATGCTGGGTCCTGGTACTTATTCTTGTACACACTCTTGCTGTGGAGTATGGCTTACAGCTACAACTGGACACTATAACATGACTATGAGAAAACAAAAGTTTAAAAAGTGCTCAAATAAATAAACCTTTTTGAGCACCTACATTTTACATATGTACATAAACCTTGACCTTTATGGGTGCAAATTAAATTGTGTGATTCACAAATATGAATTTACATTAGTACATAAAAAAGCAGTAAGCTTTGTTGTATATTATAAGAATTGTTACAAGTAGAATTCAACAGGCACGAAATCATGTTTACTATTGAGATAAACTTCAAACAATTGTGTAAACAAGAAAAGCAATGCAAACCTATCATATCAAGCATGGCCAAACTAATAAAGTGCTTTGACTATTGAGGTGATGTGAAATCCATTTATTGGAAAAACATCATTACTGGGGGAGGCGCTGTATCCCATCATGCACTGCTAAGACTCTTCATTGAATGCCAGCCCTTCCTTGCTTTTCCTGATGTTTAGACTACTGCTCTCACTGCCTTTCTGCCTCACTAATTCTCCATTGTTGCTGGTCTAGCCCAAGGTGTTGTAGATACTGTTGCACTGTGGCGAGGGGAACTTAAGCCAGTGTTGGGCCACATTGTGAGGTTGGCCCGTGACCTGCAACCCATGAAGCACTTTGGGAGTGGTGCTCCAGCAGTACCTTGCTCAGCCTGTTGCAGCCGTTGTCAAGCCATTTTGCCATCACTCTGCACTCCGACAGAGCAGTGAGAACTTCTAGATCTGTAGGGTCAAGGCTCCACAATCAATTTTAGAGCCTCAGAATATGCCACCGCTGATTGAGGTTACAGTGGCAGACAGCGGGGGGATCGAGTGAAAGTGAACCCGGTCTCTCTCTGGAAGAATCAGCCTGACAGGAGTGCAATGAGAGATAAGAGATCCATGGGTGAGTGCTCTCTTGACCGCAAGGAGTTGGAGTTTGAGGGGTAACTCTGGGCTACAATAAGGGTCTTATAATATTCATGTGCGGCTTGCCGAGCTTGTCTGGATGAATCAAATTACTGTATTGCTCCTTCCAGTCCAGCTGAGGTGGCCTGCCGTATTACACTATACTGGAGTCATGAAATATCACTCTCCTAGAGGCTACCATGTGTGTAATCTAGAGGTTACTTTGAAACCAACATAAGAAGCGGTCAGAAGTCCCCAGGTGGCCAACTCAAGATAAAGGATTGTTTAAGAAAATATATTTTACCAGCACAAAATTTGTTTGTATGGAGATAAGGGACATTGTGGAAGGCGGTTCATCTAGCCGCATATATACTAATTTGCTCCAGGTGCTACGACTACTGCGGCAGCTTCTGCATTGTTTAAGCTTAGCAGTGGGTAGGCCGCATAGTGAAGTGATTTCAAAACCTGAAGAGAGTGTTGTCAATTATTATCTCAGAGGCTCACGTCAAGGAATGCAAACCTGGGCTGCATCAGCCACAATCAGCTGTAGAGGGGGCAGAATTGGTATTGAATTATCCTTTATCTAAAAGTACACAGCAGATAGACTCATTTGCTGCTCCTAAGGAAGTAGAAAAGCAATCGGAAAAGGAACTGAACAAAGGATCTAAGGATAAGGATGTGGGTAACACTAATTGGGGGGACTTAGATGATGCAGGAGAGGTGTCTAATTAACAGTGCAGTAGAGCTGGCTTATAGCAAATATTCTATCTTTAATGCATTACTTGATCCCGCACTGCCCTCTCCTCTTCAAGTGGCTTCCATTTCTGAAAATCACCTTCCTCTTTTGCCAGTTCCTAATCTGTGGTTCGAAATGATACTATCAGAGATCAGGGACAGGGAAAAGACAGTGCAGCTGCACTTTTTTTGCACCCTTTAGCACCCCCTCACACCACCATGTATGCGTCATATTTAAAATACGGTGCACCATGGCGGTAGTTAGGGGACTAGCGTCAGAATTTTTTATGCTAGTCCGACGCTTTGCAGGATTAGCATCAATTTTGACGCTAATCTTGCAAAGTACCCAGAGGCCCATTGTAACCAATGGATGCCTCATTTTAATGCCTGCTCCGAGCA
Organism: Pleurodeles waltl; assembly: GCF_031143425.1. Taxonomy (NCBI): domain Eukaryota; kingdom Metazoa; phylum Chordata; class Amphibia; order Caudata; family Salamandridae; genus Pleurodeles; species Pleurodeles waltl. The sequence continues at coordinate 369,262,986 of NC_090437.1, read as the reverse complement.
AGCGTTAAAAGTGACGGAAAAAAATGACGCAAAGAAATCTAACAGATATTTTTGAGTCATTTTTTTGACTACTCCTAATGGGGGGATGGTCTCTTTGCATTCATTATACTTGGTGCAGGCATAATGTAGCACAAAGGGTTGCAAAGTGGTGCAATGCATGCATTGCGCCTCTTTGTATATATGGTGCAGCATTTTTGGCCTTCTAACGCCCCATTAGTGTAAATAAATGACACTGATGTTGTGTTAGAGTGGCACTAGGGGCAGCTGCATGTTTAAGAGGAGTGCTTTGGGCACTGGCACCTTTTTATTTACAAATTAAGCATTGCCCTATGGGGCTTATTTGAAAAAAGTGGCGCTGCACACAGCGCACCATGGCGGTAGTTTTGGGAGAAGCGTCAGACATTTTTATGCTAGACCAGCGCTTTGTGCATTAGCATAAAAAATGTTGACGCTAATCCTGCAAAACACCCAGAGGCCCACTGTAACCAATAGAAGCCTCCTTTTAATGCCTGCTTTGAGCAGGCATTAAGGGCCTTATTTATACTTTTTGGTGCAGTTTGCCCCAAAAAGTTTTGCACCGGCTTGCACCATTTTTTTGCACCAGCTGGGCACCATATTTATGGAATGGTGCAAGCCGGTGCAAAGGGTAGGCTAGTTTTTTAAAAAAATGACGTTAGGCAGTTTTGAGTCAAAATAAATGATTCTGACCAGATTTTGACGCTAAGGGGCTTATTTATACTCTGTTTGCACTGAATTAGCGTCATTTTTTTTTAACTCTAATTCAGTGCAAAACTAACTCCATATTTATACTTTGGTGCTAGACCCGTCTAGCACCAAATTTATGGAGTTAAAGTCATTTTTTGGAAGTGGAAACCTACCTTGCCTTAATGAGATGCAAGGTAGGCGTTCCCGTGCAAAAAAATGACTCTATGGCCTTAACACCATATTTATACTCCCATGTAAAAATGGTGCAAGGGAGGGAGGAGGGATCAAAAAATGGGGCAAAGCTTGCTTTGCCCCATTTTTTAAGGCCAGGGTCAGGGCAGGCGTTAGGGGACCTGTGGCCCTATTTCCATGGTGGAACACCATGGAATAAGCCCAGAGGTGCCCTCCCTAGGCCCTAGGGGCACCCCCACCCACACTAGAGGGACTGCGAGGATGGGGGACCCCATCCCAGGTAAGTACAGGTAAGTGCATTTTATTTTTTAAAGTGCCATGGGGGGCCCTGAAATGGGCCCCCATACATGGCACATGGTGCAATTGCCATGCCCAGGGGACCCCTGTCCTCTGTACTGGCCACAGGGGTGGTGGGCATGACTCCTGCCATTTCTAAGGCAGGAGTCATGTGGCATGGTAGGTTTAGCACCATAAAATGACGCTAATCTGGTTGAGTCTTTTTTTTTTTACTCTAACCTGCCTAAAGCCATTTTTTGGTGCTAAACCCTCTTCTTGTATACTGCCAGCCCCACCCGACTAAAGTCATTTTTTTAAACTCTAGCCTACCCTTTGCACCGGCTTGTACCATTCCATAAATATGGTGCCCGGCTGGTGCACAGAAATGGTGCAAGCCGGTGCTAAACATTTTGGTGCAAAACTGAGTTAGTGCAGTTTTGCAGCAAAAAGTATAAATAAGGGCCAATATTTTGTAAGTTTGCGCCACTTTTGCGTCATAAAATTACATTAATGCGGTGCAAAAAAAGTTTAAATCAGGGCCTTGGTGCTAGATGGGTCTAGCACCAAAGTATAAATATGGAGTTAGTTTTGCACCGAATTAGAGTAAAAAAATAATGACACTGATTTGATGCAAACAGAGTATAAATATGCCGCGGAGTATAAATATGCCCCTAAATATGGCGTTAAGGCCATAGAGTCATTTTTTGCACGGGAACGCCTACCTTGCATCTCATTAAGGCAAAGTATGTCTCCACTTTCAAAAAATGACTTTAACTCCATAAATTTGGTGCTAGAGGGGTCTAGCACCAAAGTATAAATATGGAGTTAGTTTTGCACCTAATTAGAGTTAAAAAAATGACACTAATTCGGTGCAAACAGAGTATAAATATGCCCCTAAACGTTTTGGAAAAAAACGACACAAAGAAATCTATCAGATTTCTTTGCCCCATTTTTTGGGGGGATGCCCCTTTTGCATACATTATGCCTGCCGCACGCATAATGTAGCGCAAAAGGTAACAAAGTGGCGCAACGTATGCATTGCGCCACTTTGTAAATATGGCGCAGCTTTTTTGGCCTTCTAACGCCACATTAGCTTAAAAGAAATTACACTAATGTGGCATTAGAATGGCACTAGGAACTCTTAAATACGCCACTATGGGGCATATTTGAAAATTGTGACGCTGCACACAGTGCTGCACCACTTTTCTTGCGCTCCTTAGCGCTCCTGTAACGCCACCATGTGTGTGCTGTTTTTTAAATATGGCACAACATGGCGGTAGTTAGGGGACTAGTGTCAGAATTTTTTATGCAAGTCTGCCACTTTGCAGGATTAGCGTCAATTTTTAGGTTAATCTGGCAAAGCACCCAGAGGCCCATTGTAGCTAATTAAAGCCTCCTTTTAATGCCTGCTCTGAGCAGGCGTTAAAAGTGCTAGAACAAATGACGCAAAGAAAGTTAACAGATTTCTTTGCATCATTTTTTTTTAAACCCCCCCCTAACGGGGATGCCCCCTTTGCATACATTATGCCTGGTGCAGGCATAATATAGCGCAAAGGGTTACAAAGTGGCGCAATGCATACATTGCACCTCTTTGTATATATGGTGCAGTGTTTTGGGCCTTCTAATGCCCCATTAATGTAAACAAATGACACTAATGTGTTGTTAGAGTGGCCCTAGGGGTTCCTAAATATACCCCTAGGGCAGTGCTTAATATGTGCTTGTTGTTTCCGGTGAGGAGCACCAGCACTTATTTTTGAGGGCCAGGGTTTATTTTTCTGCTTCAAGCATTTACTGCGAGAAAAAGACACATATGGGAAAGACGGAGGGAGAGAAAAAGGAAAAAGTGTCACAATGGGAAAAAGCAGAAATCTGCGAGAGTGAGCTGAAGGGGCAGGGAGTGCCTGTAAATGGATTGAAGAGGCCTGAGATAGCTTCAGGATTATGCTGCCTCTGTATTCCGTGTTCACACATTTAACTGCAGCAGCCGCGAGTTTAAGAGGAGCACTTTGGGCACTAGTACCTTTTTATTTACAAATTAGGCACTGCCCTAAAAAGTGGAGCTGCACACAGTGCTGGCCACTTTTCTTGCGCCCTTTAGCACCCCCTAACGCCACCATGTATGTGTCATATTTAAAATATGGCACACCATGGCGGTAGTTTGGGGACTAGCGTCAGAATGTTTTATGCTAGTCCGGCGCTTTGCAGGATTAGCATAAAAAATGTTGACGCTAATCCTGCAAAACACCTGTGGGCCTTTTGTAACCAATGGAAGCCCCCTTTTAATGCCTGCTGTAAGCAGGCTTTAAAAGTGCTGGAAAAAAAAGATGCAAAGAAATCTAACAGATTTCTTTGGGACATTTTTTTGGCCCCCACTAACGGGGGGATGTCCCCTTTGCACACATTATGCCTGACACAGGCATAATGTAGCGCAAAAGGTTACAAAGTGGCACAATACATGCATTGCGCCACTTTGTAAATATGGTGCAGCGTTTTTGGCCTTCTAACACCACAATAGCATAAAAAAATTACACTAATGTGGCGTTAGAATGGCACTAGGGGCTCTTAAATATGCCCAAATGAGGCATATTTGAAAAAAGTGGTGTTGCACACAGTACTGCACTAGTTTTCTTGTGCCCCTTAGTGCTCCCCTAAAGCCACCATCCGTTTGCTGTTTTTATAATATGGCGCAACATGGCAGTCATTAAGGAACTAGTGTCAGAATTGTTTACGCTAGTCCGGCGCTTTGCAGGATTAGCATATAAAATGTTGATGCTAATCCTGCAAAGCACCCAGAGGCCCCTTGAAACCAACAGACGCCTCCTTTTAACGCCTGCTCTGAGCAGGTGTTAAAAGTGCTGGTGAACAAAATGGCACAAAAAAATCTGTCAGATTTCTTTGCGCCATTTTTTTGGCCCTCCCTAATGGAGGATTGCCACCTTTGCATGCATAAAGCCTGGCGTAGGCATAATGTAGCCCAAAGTGGCGCAATTCATGCATTGCGCCACTTTGTAAATATGGCACAGCGTTTTTGCCCTTCGAACGCCACATCGGCATAAAAAAATGACACTAGTGTGGCGTTAGAATGGCCCCAGGGGCTCTTAAATATGCCCCTATATTTTATGTGGCTAGCTAAGTGGATTAGTGAAGCCAGCCTTTACAAGTGCTTTAAAACACATGAATGTATGTGAAAGGGGAGCGATAGAGAGATGAGGGGCACATTTGACGCTGGTAGTGAGTGAAACCGTGGAGGTGGTCATCGGGTGGGGGGCGCCACAATAAACTGTCCTACATAACATGGGATCACCTAATTTCGATCATAATGCAGTGCTCGTGAGGGTGCAGGTGAAAAAACGCATCAAAATAGATCACGCGCTCAGCATGTGAAAAGCTCTGACTCATATTTATCAATTTAAACGGGTTCTGAGAGTTGGGACAAGAGGAATACTCTCTTAATTGTAAAACAAACGCGATTAAAACAATTAGAGCAGTGTGTGCTAAACATTTTGAGAAGAGCTTTTAAAATAACTTGCTACAGGTGTAAACCGCTCTGTATCTATGAGTGCGAGTTCGGGAGGAGGCGCGCATTTCTGTGGACAATTCAGCCCCAAACTGCCTACCATCTGGACAGGAAAACAGTCCTCCTCACATAAGGATGTTTCTTAGCATAAAAAAGTGTGTCCTAAGCAACACGGCCCATCCCCCACTCTGAGAGAACAATCGACTTCAGGGTTTAACAGAGCACAGGTCTTTTGTTTAGCCAGTCGGCCTTTGGCTATTTGTGAGCGGGCATCTGCATATTTGAGGCAGGTCATCCCAAAGTACTGCTTTGAGCTTCCTCTCAAACAACCCCAGTTAGGTTAATGAAGCAAAGGTTTTTATCAATCAAATGTAACCAAATTTCAGATATACGATTAAAAGAGAGGGAACCAATTATTACTTTTTAAATTAAATTGTTTTGTTCTATTTTTTCTGTTAATGCTGAATTCACATTCACTGTTCTGAAATTGGGAATTATTTTGCAGACGCTATTTACAAACTGTCAATTATTTAATCCACTACACTGCAGTCTTGAATTTTAAATAGTGCCTCTGTGAGACATGCATAAAGTACGTGGTAAATGTACAATACTCTTCAGGATGACTGTTTTGCAATTGCAAAATGACAGCAGCGCTTTCAGGGGCCGCTTAGTGTGATCGCAGGGTAAACCTGATATTACAAAATAACTGGGATGTATAGAGTAAAACAAGCACATGGTTTATTACTTGTTTGTATGGGTACATCTGTTTTCAGCTGTCTACATAATTCTTTGTGATTTACCCAAACTATTTTATCAAGGAAGTCCAAAGGAACGTGTTACTAAAATGCTGATTATGATCTACTATGCAAGATAAAATAACTAATTGTTGGTGAATAACACCCATCAGGATTGCTCATCGAGATACATTCTTGACATTCTACTATACACTGATCAGCGGGTCATTGACACCTGTTATTTTATCTTATGCACAAGACATAGCAACACCAAAGGTGCGGTTTGAAGCGCTATGTAAAACGAAGATAACATTATTTCGGGCATGATTTGCTTAACATGTCTAATTTGCTTTCTTGAGCCTCATATTTTCTATGACACTAGAATCTTTTTAGGGTTAATGAATGTTACAATGTAAAACAAGCATTGGCAAAGCCAGTAGGTCTCACATTTGAGAGCTATTGGCGTTGCCAGTGTTTCTTTTACTCGTGTTACACAACAGCGCAGCTGGAGATTTTAAAGAGCTCTCTGGAAGCACTAGAGTATTGAAAGTTATTGGAATTGCCATAGGGAATACGCTGTTAAACCATGTACACATGTAGAACTTGGATGAGCAAATGCTAGAACCATGGGAGCCACTGCAATCATGGCTACAATTGCAATTACTTGAGAAAGGAAGATGTTACTGAAGGGAAAATATTTTACAGGAAGACCCTATTTCTTCCATTGGTAGAAAGACCTCGATAGTTAACATCTCACTACTATGGAAATTATGTTTTTTTTTTAAAGATAGGAATGTCTCCAACACTAGAAAATAAATTGCCAGATGAGGAAGGGGCTGTGAAACAAGATGCATTTTATCATTATATCTTCTTACTGGCTTCATCGCTGGAGTGATACATTATTTTTCATTTCATTCTTGGATAGCCTGTAACATACTCTTCTCTTCTGGTTCTGAAACAACTATTTTCCAGCTTCTCTTTCAGGGATTAACAAATGCCTTGGGTTTGCCCTTGTGGAATGCAGTGGCAAGCCTAGTTCACCTGTAACATCTAAGGGATGGAGGGTTTCTGATGGAAGTCTACCATTATAAAGGAATGCTACACAAGGGTACAGCACCAGTGTGGAATCCATAATCGGTTCTTGGGAGGCTTGTGCTCTGACAACATATACACTTACTTAGGGAGACTAGTTCTTACGACCTGAACCACAATGTAGCTTTTAACTCTAAATTTGTTCGGAGAATGGCCTTTATTCCCAAAGGTGACATTAATTGCACAAGCCTGTTGTTACATACCTATATCCATGCATATATATGTGAGGCAAGTACCCATGGAGTGGAGTGTACTAGCATGGTGTAGGTAGTAAATTGTTATAAATTAGAGTGGGTCTCATACAATAGAGTGGAGTGCTATGTTATATGGAAAAGTGTTGTATAGTGGAAAAGAGTGATGTACATTGGAGTGTATGGGCAGAGAGTGGGGTATAGAGTTGGATAGTAGAGTTTATGGGGATAGAATAGAGTGTCATGAATTGTACTAGTCTTTTAAAGAGTGGAGTTATATAGAGTGGAGGAGAGAATCATACAATGGAATGGTGTGGGGTGGAGTGGCATGCACTCTATTTGCGTAGAATGGATTACCTTAAAGTGGAGTAGCATACAGTGAAATAGCATACAGTGGAATACTGTACAGTGGACTGTGGAAGAATGGAGTGGCATAGAGTGGAATAGCGTAGAGGGGAATGGTGTACAGTGGAGTGGCGCAGAGTGGAATCGGTTACAGTTAATTAGTGTAGAGAGGGGTGGCATATATTAAGGTGGTGTAGCATAGAGTCGAGGAAACTGTTATAAACTAGAGTGATGTCTCAGACAGTAGAGTGGACTGCTGTGCCCTACAGTGTTGGAAATGGTTGTCGAGTGGAGAAAAGTGTTGCATAATAGAGTGTACGGACATAGAGTTGAGTGCAAATTTGAACAGTGGAGAGCATGGGGACAGAGTGGAGTAGAGTCTAGTAGAATGTCATAGAGTGCAGTAGAGTTTTGAATAGTGGAGTTATATAGAATGGAGGAGAGTACACTGGAGTGGCGTAGAGTGGAGTAGTGTACAGTGGAGTGGTGTAAAGTGGAACAGAATAGATTGGAGCAGCATAGACTGGAGTGGCACACAGTGGAGTGGCATAGAGTATATTAGCGTATAGTGTAGTAGCATACAGTGTAGTGGTGTAAAGTGTAATATATTTTGTAGTAGTGTACTGTGGAGTGGCATACAGTGAAGTGATTTAGACTGGGGTAGTGGTTTGTGGGGTGGTGTAAGAGTGTAATAGCATACAGTGGAGTGGCATACAGTGGAGTCGGGTAGAGTGGAATACCATACAGCAGCTGGTCAAAGATTGAAGATGCATATGGTGTAATAGTGTAGAACTGAGTGGCATAAACTGGAATAGCATTGAGTGGAGTACAATGGATTGGCAGAGTAGAATAATGTGGAGTGGAACAGTGTGAAGTATTATAGCGCAGAGTGGAGTGGTGTAGACTGAGTAGCATACACTGGAATAGAGTAGAGTGTAACAGTATACAGTGGAGTGGCGGCCAATGGAATAGCGTTGAATGGAGTGGGGTAGAGTGGAGTGACATAGAGTGAAGTAGCACAGAGTGGAGTGACATACAGTGGAATGGCATAGAGTTGAATAGCAAATATTGGAGTAGTGTATAGCAGAATGTAATTTAATGAAGTGGGGTACACTGTAGAAGTGTAGAGTGGAGTCAAATACAGTGTAATAGTGAAGAGTGGACTGACAGAGTGGAGGTGTGTACAGTGTAATTGTGTAGAGTGGAGTGGCGTAGAGCGGAGTGTTGTACAGTGGAGTGGTGTACAATGTAGTAGTGGATGGTGGAGTGGCATATTATGGAGTGGTGTAGACTTGTGTGGTGTATAGTGGCATGGGGTAAAGTGTAAAAGCATACAGTGGAGTCTTGTACATTGGAATGGGGGTCAAATCAAACAGAGCAGAATTAAGTGGCGTAGAGTGGAGTGTTGTACAGTGGAGTGGCATACAGTGGAATACAGTAGAGTGGAGCGGCATACAGTAAAATGGCATAGAGTGGAATAGCATATCAGAGTAGCGTCCAGTGGAGTGGCATACAGTGAAGTGAGGCAGACTGGAGTGGCGTACACATGGGCATCTGCAGGAGGGACCAAGGAGGGGTGCTTGCCCCCGTGGATTTAGGTACAGCCTGGAGTGCAGGCTCACAGTGCAGCATAATACTACTGCTGCTGCCTCTTACCATTTTTTACCACTACCTACCCCTAAACCCTTAAATTACTCTGCCCACCCTTTACCACTACCCACGTCAAACACTTAAGTTACCCTTAACACTCTTTACTACTACCCACCCTTAAAACCTCAAAATTACCCTTATCACCCTTAAACCCTAAAACTCCCCTTACCAACCTTAAACCCTAACATTTCCCTGTCCACCCTTTTCCACTACCCACCCCCAAGCCCTAAAATTGGAAGGCAAAGAATCATAAAGGCTAAGAAATCCTGGTATATGCATTAAAATGAAACAATACGCATTGATGCCTCTAAGTTATTTGTCAAAAATGATAAAACCAGTTTATGTAGGATTGCATCATAGTGCACAATATTTCTTTAACTGGAGGTAGTAGTCCAACTGAATTAGTGAAGTATTCTGGATTTTGAAACTGACCCAAAAAGCTTTTAGTAGTATTTATAGAACAACTAACAACATTCAGACACAAAAAGTCTAAATTAAATACTTCATGTAAATTAAAGTTTTATTTAAATAAATATAAAAAAGGTTAATTTGCATGAAAAATATTTGGATATTTGGCAGAGCTGAGCAAAACTATAAACACACTTTATGAAACACAGGTCCCCACAAGGCAATTTTCTTAAAAGTTGTAAAAATTGACACTGATGTTCCTAAAGCCATTTTATATAATTTAGAAGACGTTGCCTTGTGGGGACCTGAGTTCAGGTCCCCACAGTGCAATTAAGTCCCCACAGCGTGAGTGTGTTATCACACCCAAGTCCCAACAAGGATAGTAACACAAACCCCCACACACACACGCACACACACACACACACACGTATGAGCAGATGTATGTGTATATATATTTTACACATCCATGGGCTGGCTGTGGTGTCAGTGGACTCTGGTCCTGCTTGGAACCTACAGTTCCACAGTATCTGTAGGTCTACAGACATCGCCATGGTCTAGTAACCCCCTCCACCCACCATTGGTCATCTTGTTTTTTCATGAAGTGCTGGAAGGACTGGGACCTCCGGCTTCCTTAGTTGTTTGGATGACCTGACTTGATAACATCCATCACCTATGGCCAGGTGAAGATGCTAGGGTTAGGGGTGCTCCTTGGTTGCTGGAGCCTGGTCCTGCCTGTAGCCCTTGGTTCCAACCTGTGGCCAGGGACCCCTGGGAATCTGCGAAGCCTCCTCAGGGGGGTTTGCAACTGCTTATAAAATTCAAAAACATGAACAGATTAATTAAGTGTATATAAATAAAGTGGCTAAATGTACAATTGATTTTTTTTTTTTAAACTTTGATATCAAGGAATTAAAAATTGGAGGCTAAAAATGTAATTAATATCCTTGATTGATTTGTGAGAGCAGTGCAGGTGCACCAAACAGAATTTAGTACGGCCAATTTGTTTGCAAATTAAATATAAAGTATTATTTGTGTATGTGTTTGATGAATGCTTGTTTCTGTATTTTTTTTCTGTATTATTTTGTGGTTCAAATAATTGACAATGTTTCTGCCAGGGTCCCCGGCTTCCAGTAAAGACTCATTGGGTGGGTCCGCAGATAACCAAAATGAATCAGTCGGGGTCCCTGCATTCCAGTAATTATAAAGTGGGGGTGTATAGAAGTCAAAAGGTTGAGAACCACAGCTGGAGCCTATGGTTCCAGGATACCTCAGCGTGAGACTCCAGGGTTGTTGGTTATCTGGGGTCCCATTGAGGACTCCCCTGGTTTGGCTGGAACCTCTGGCTTTCTTCATTGCCCGGGTGCCCTGACTTGATTGGATCCATCACAAAGAGTCCTGGGCTGGCTGTGAAGGCCTCTGGGGTCAGGGCACTGGATCTGGCACCTCCACAATCTTTCATAGCACTCTTCATCACGGAGAGTAGCAGTGCCACTGGAGGAGACACAATGAGGGAACAGAGGAAAAGAAAGTGAAGAAGCTCTAGCACGCTGAAAAAAGGGAGAGGAAAGCAAAAAAGTGAGCTAGAGAACTGGAAGGTGGTAACTTAACAAGAGCGGCAAGAGAGGGAGGAAAAGGGAATGCAAAGATGAAAAGAAATTCAGTTTTGAAAGTATACCATACAAAGCATCCCATGGAACTGAGACCGAGAATGTGGATGATGAAAAAGAGTAGAAAAAAGAGTGAGGAAAGGAGGAAGCGTGCAAGAAAGGTGGAAGAAAAAAATGGAGTGAAAAAATAAGGTGAGAAGAAGTAGTAAAAAGAGGAAGCTGGGAAAAGTAAGGAGAGGAGAAGAACGAACAGGCAAGGAGATAAGAGTCAAACAGGGACACTGAAGAAGCATGAAAAATAAACAATGAAAATGGGTCTTGCATTTGCTCAAGTTAGAGCTGTTGGTATCTTAAATTCCTAACTGAACTTTTCTTGCCACATAAATTGAAGATTAAGTGTAAAACATTAGTAGAAATTAGTGAGGTGATCCAAACCACCATGGCTGCCATGAGCATGAGCGGGAAGGAGAGACACTAAAGGAAAAAGAAGTTTGATCACAGTCAAATGTATAGGCAATTGTGCAATTATCCATGTAACAGGGGGAGTCTGCAAGGCGGTAACAAAACCTCCCCAAGGAGGGACAAACGTAAAACATTTACCAATGAAAACAAAGTAGCTTTGAAAGGCAAACCCATGAACGAGTGAAAGTGCTGGGCACGAGGTGGACGTGGTTAAAAGCCCACAATACTAACAACAGGTCAAAGCGCTTGCACGCTCGACCTAAAAGGAGCACAGTATAGCATGACTGTCCAATATAAAAAAATAATTTCTGTGCCAGAGATGAGTATTGAATATTTTGGGGCATATTGTAGTTATCTTGTGTATAATCAAGAACAGTAGTGTTAGACCTGACAGCCTTAGGGTGGTCACCACTAACATTTTGTCTGCCTCCCTCAACTTTTTGGACACTGTTTTTGCTGGTTTTAGGACTCTGCACACTTTACCACTGCTAACCAGTGCTAAAGTGCATATGCTCTCTCCCTTAAAACAGTGGTTCATACCCAATTGCCTTATTTAATCTACTTGTAAGACCCCAGTAAAAGTGCACTACAGGTGCCCAGGGCCTGTAGATTAAATACTACTAGTGGGCCTGAAGCACTGATTGTGCCACCCACATAAGTACCCCCTTAACCATGCCTCAGGCCTGCCATTGCAAGGCTTGTGTTTGCAGTTTCACTCCTGCTCCGGCTTGGTATTTGAGAATACTTCTCAAGACTTAAACTCCCCTTTTTCTACATATAGGTCACCCCTAAGGTATGTCCTAGGTAACCCACAGGGCAGGGCGCTATGTAGGTTAAAGGCAGGACATGTACCTGTGTAGTTTGTATGTCCTGGTAGTTTGAAACTCCTAAATTTGTTTTTCCACTCCTGTGAGACCAGCTCCTTCTATAGGCTAACATTGGGGCTACCCTCCTATACTGTTTGAGTGGTAGATTCTGATCTGAAAGGAGTAACCAGGTCATGTCTAGTATGGCCAGAAAGGTAATACAAAATCCTGCTGACTGGTGAAGTTGTATTTTTTTTTTTTTTTAAATCTGTTTATTAAACATTGTGGACACACAACAACACATTTAGTTATTGATAACCTTCCAAATTGTTTACACTCATTTATAAGTCACTACAGCGCAGTTGCGCGGTACAGTTCCAAGAACACCACTGAAAATTATGCAACTAATTAACTAAGGTCACAGCTAGGCACCGCTAATATTATTCCTGATACTGTATACACCAGCCGGAAGGTGGGAGGGATGAAGAGGAGATCCGATTGTTGTGGATGGAGGACGGGGCAACACAATTGAGATGTTGGTTGTGAGAATATAATAAGGCATGGAGCCGCTTTAGGGATAAACAAAGCAAGGCTTAAGGTGCATGAAGGCATGGCCCCGGCATGAGCATCCAATAGTGCCACCACATTACGTTAGGAGGGAGTATGAGGAGGTTAGTGTACAGAATGGTTGAAGATGGGGCAGCTGAGGATAACATACTGTAATTATTAAACCGAAGGATAATGCCTCTGCCGTTGTTATTTTATTTAAAAAAAAAAACATATTATTATTCTTTGCCCTCTTTTTTCTCTTTTCACTTCTTTCTTTTCTCCCTTATTATTAAGGGGGGTATGTGTCATCCTTTTTTTCAATCGCTACCACGAAAGTGTCCCAGATTTCTGGGCCATCCTGTAGTAGGCCTTTGTGTTGCAGTAAGCGTAATGTCTGAGCTTCGGCTTGTGAGCGGCTGTGTAAGTCTCGAAGCCAGGCAGAATGAGATGGTACGTGTGGGGCTTTCCAGTGCGTGGCTATTAAGCGTTTAAAGACAACAAATGCCAAATCAATAAATCTGTGCCGATGTTTATCGCCTTTGGCGCGTTGACGTATGCCAAGTAAACAAGAGTCTGGGGTGGGCGACAGAGTATGAGATGAGATGTCTGCTGTGGCATTTGTAACCCGATGCCAAGCTGAATTTATGGGGTGACAGCTCCATACCAATTGGTGGAAATCTGCTGCTGGAATAGCACATCTAGGGCATGACGGGTTTGCACTCGGGTATATTCTTTGAATGCGGGCCGGAGATAAATATGCCTGATGAATATAATTGAATTGGGTGTACCGCAACCGAGGGTTGCGGGATATTGACTTAATCATTGTGAGAGCCGCAGTCCATATTTTTTGTGGTAATGGTGAAGGGAGGACAGAGTCCCAGCGTGCTTTAGCGAGCGGTAACGCAGAGCAGACTTCCGCTAACAGTACTTTATATAGTTTAGTTATGGTGCCTTTTGCGCTACCCATGGTAAGAATAACGGTGAGTAGTTGGGATTCAGGTGGTTCAATGTTACCAGATCCCCAAAGGTTGTTATGTAGACGTTTAATGGCGTTATACATCAGAAAGGCTCCTGTGTGCATAACCCCAGCAGCCACTAGGTCCGCGAAAGTACGCATTTTAGAGCTAGAGTAGTAGTCGCCTGCGTTTAGTGTACTTATGTCCCGTGTATCGTGGTTTAATGATAGTGTTTGGGTATTCGGCAACTGGAACAGCGGTAACAGAGGGGAGTAAGGAGCTGAAGGGGTCTTACCTTGAACGTATCTGCGCCAGCAGAAACGAGCTGCGTCTAACAGTATAAGTTTGGAGGGTAGGCGGCTAGGACCAGATAAAAGTGAGGACAGTATCGTTTGCGGGGCCAGATATGCCTGCAGCATTATATATTCGGGGGAGGGGATTTCTTTGAGCCATGTGGATACCCACATCAGCTGAGAGGCTGCGTAGTATCTCTCGAAGTTGGGCATACCCAGACCGCCTGCCTCTTGCGGATATTGTGTTGTAGCTAACGCTACTCTGCGTCTGTCCCTGCCCCAGAGTAAATCGGTTAATAATGAGTGCAGTTTGTTAAAAAACGTCAGTGGCAGACACAGCGGAAGGGCAGCAAAAAAATATAAAAACCTTGGAAGGATGAGCATTTTAGCTATCGCTACACGACCCATGGGAGATAAAGGGAGCGAGCCCCAGAACGAAATTGAGCTGCGAGTGGAGCTGAGTGCCCTATCGATATTGCCTTCTTTCAGGTCAGCAATGGAGTGATAAATTTGGATCCCGAGATACTTAAAGGTAGTGTGTGACCATGGGAGTTGATATTGCGGTAATGTCATGTGAAGGTCTGTTAGTATAGGGGTGAGAGGAAAAATACTTGATTTGGACCAATTGACGCGTAGACCAGAGGCCAGGGCAAAGGAATCAAGCATTGATAGCACCCCAGCCATGGAGGCAGAGTGATTACGCAGGTATATCAGGGCGTCATCTGCGTATAAGGATATAATATGATGTGTGTTGGATTCGGGAATGCCCCATAGGTGTGCGTAGCTGCGTAATTTAATTGCTAGTGGTTCCATGGCTATAGCGAATAATAAAGGGGATAATGGGCAACCCTGTCTGGTGCCTCTGCCTATGGGGAACGCCTCAGAGATAACACAACCATTTTTGACACGAGCTGTGGGTTTAGAGTAGAGCGTTTCGATCCAACGTAGGAAACCGGGGCCAAATCCAAACGCTTTAAGTGTACGTAGAAGGTAATCGCAGCTCAACGTGTCAAACGCTTTTTCAATGTCTAGGGAGAGGGCTACAGCTTTTGGTTCTGTGTTACTGTGCATTATGTGAAGCAGTCTTCTGATGTTTAAAAAGGTGCTTCTCCCTGGAATAAAGCCAGACTGGTCCGAGTGTATTAAACTTTCTAGATGGGGAAGTAACCTATTTGCCAGTATTTTCCCCAATAATTTACAGTCTGTGTTGAGAAGAGAGAGTGGTCTGTATGATTTAACGTCTAAAGGGTCGCGGCCTGCTTTCGGGAGAACGACTATTAGAGCTTCGCGCATGGATTCTGGTAATAGTAATTTATTACGCGCTTCATTGAATACTTCTATGAGTGGCTGCAGAAGATGTGTAGCATGGGAATTAAAGTACTCTGCCGGGAGGCCATCTGAGCCAGGGGTTTTGCCACGTGCCATCTGCGTTAGTGCTGAGCGCAATTCTTCTATTGTAATGGGACCATCCAAGGCGGTGACATTGTCTATAATATGTTGGTTGTGAGAGACAAACGTTAATATGTCAGTTAGTTGCTGCTCCGATGGGGGGGGGGGAGGTGTATATAGATCACAGTAGTATGTAGAGAAGGCGTCGTTAATTTCAGATTGAGTATTGACAATGACGCCTGAGCTTAAACGTATTGCACCAATAGGTGATGATTGCGAGGGTTGGCGGGTAAGCCACGCCAGTAGTCTACCTGACCTATCCCCTTCAGCGTGTTGCCGTGTCATATAGTGTCTGTAGTCGTGTTTACACAGTCTAGTGTCTGCTTCTCTGTGGGCAGCTTTAAGCGAGTTCAGTCCAGCTAGTGTGGCCTCACCTCTGGAAACCTCGATCTCCGCTTTACGGAGCTTAACCTCTAGGTCTTGTAGTTCTTTAGTGAGTATCTTCTTTACCCCCACTGTGGCTGCGAGGCATTGGCCACGTATCACAGCCTTGTGGGCGTCCCATTCTGTAGCCCGAGATGCTGTTGTGTTTTTATTTAGTGAAAAGTAATTAGCCAATTGTTTGGAGATTTCTACATGGAAGGGGGGATCTAGAAGAGTTTCTGGCTGCAGACGCCATGTTGGTATGCGAGTATGCATGTGGCCCCAGGCCATTATTGCGCATAGTGGGTTGTGATCTGATATAGTGCGTGCCAGATATTCGGTACTGCACATTTTCTGGATTACAGTTGTGGACACAAAGATCATATCTATTCTGGTATGTAATTTGTGTACTGGTGAGTAATAGGAGTATTCGCGGTGGGTGGGGTGACCCAACCTCCAGATGTCTCTTAAATCATTGTGAGAGGCCCATTTTGCTAAGGCTATCACCTAATTTCGATCATAATGCAGTGCTCGTGAGGGTGCAGGTGAAAAAACGCATCAAAATAGATCACGCGCTCAGCATGTGAAAAGCTCTGACTCATATTTATCAATTTAAACGGGTTCTGAGAGTTGGGACAAGAGGAATACTCTCTTAATTGTAAAACAAACGCGATTAAAACAATTAGAGCAGTGTGTGCTAAACATTTTGAGAAGAGCTTTTAAAATAACTTGCTACAGGTGTAAACCGCTCTGTATCTATGAGTGCGAGTTCGGGAGGAGGCGCGCATTTCTGTGGACAATTCAGCCCCAAACTGCCTACCATCTGGACAGGAAAACAGTCCTCCTCACATAAGGATGTTTCTTAGCATAAAAAAGTGTGTCCTAAGCAACACGGCCCATCCCCCACTCTGAGAGAACAATCGACTTCAGGGTTTAACAGAGCACAGGTCTTTTGTTTAGCCAGTCGGCCTTTGGCTATTTGTGAGCGGGCATCTGCATATTTGAGGCAGGTCATCCCAAAGTACTGCTTTGAGCTTCCTCTCAAACAACCCCAGTTAGGTTAATGAAGCAAAGGTTTTTATCAATCAAATGTAACCAAATTTCAGATATACGATTAAAAGAGAGGGAACCAATTATTACTTTTTAAATTAAATTGTTTTGTTCTATTTTTTCTGTTAATGCTGAATTCACATTCACTGTTCTGAAATTGGGAATTATTTTGCAGACGCTATTTACAAACTGTCAATTATTTAATCCACTACACTGCAGTCTTGAATTTTAAATAGTGCCTCTGTGAGACATGCATAAAGTACGTGGTAAATGTACAATACTCTTCAGGATGACTGTTTTGCAATTGCAAAATGACAGCAGCGCTTTCAGGGGCCGCTTAGTGTGATCGCAGGGTAAACCTGATATTACAAAATAACTGGGATGTATAGAGTAAAACAAGCACATGGTTTATTACTTGTTTGTATGGGTACATCTGTTTTCAGCTGTCTACATAATTCTTTGTGATTTACCCAAACTATTTTATCAAGGAAGTCCAAAGGAACGTGTTACTAAAATGCTGATTATGATCTACTATGCAAGATAAAATAACTAATTGTTGGTGAATAACACCCATCAGGATTGCTCATCGAGATACATTCTTGACATTCTACTATACACTGATCAGCGGGTCATTGACACCTGTTATTTTATCTTATGCACAAGACATAGCAACACCAAAGGTGCGGTTTGAAGCGCTATGTAAAACGAAGATAACATTATTTCGGGCATGATTTGCTTAACATGTCTAATTTGCTTTCTTGAGCCTCATATTTTCTATGACACTAGAATCTTTTTAGGGTTAATGAATGTTACAATGTAAAACAAGCATTGGCAAAGCCAGTAGGTCTCACATTTGAGAGCTATTGGCGTTGCCAGTGTTTCTTTTACTCGTGTTACACAACAGCGCAGCTGGAGATTTTAAAGAGCTCTCTGGAAGCACTAGAGTATTGAAAGTTATTGGAATTGCCATAGGGAATACGCTGTTAAACCATGTACACATGTAGAACTTGGATGAGCAAATGCTAGAACCATGGGAGCCACTGCAATCATGGCTACAATTGCAATTACTTGAGAAAGGAAGATGTTACTGAAGGGAAAATATTTTACAGGAAGACCCTATTTCTTCCATTGGTAGAAAGACCTCGATAGTTAACATCTCACTACTATGGAAATTATGTTTTTTTTTTAAAGATAGGAATGTCTCCAACACTAGAAAATAAATTGCCAGATGAGGAAGGGGCTGTGAAACAAGATGCATTTTATCATTATATCTTCTTACTGGCTTCATCGCTGGAGTGATACATTATTTTTCATTTCATTCTTGGATAGCCTGTAACATACTCTTCTCTTCTGGTTCTGAAACAACTATTTTCCAGCTTCTCTTTCAGGGATTAACAAATGCCTTGGGTTTGCCCTTGTGGAATGCAGTGGCAAGCCTAGTTCACCTGTAACATCTAAGGGATGGAGGGTTTCTGATGGAAGTCTACCATTATAAAGGAATGCTACACAAGGGTACAGCACCAGTGTGGAATCCATAATCGGTTCTTGGGAGGCTTGTGCTCTGACAACATATACACTTACTTAGGGAGACTAGTTCTTACGACCTGAACCACAATGTAGCTTTTAACTCTAAATTTGTTCGGAGAATGGCCTTTATTCCCAAAGGTGACATTAATTGCACAAGCCTGTTGTTACATACCTATATCCATGCATATATATGTGAGGCAAGTACCCATGGAGTGGAGTGTACTAGCATGGTGTAGGTAGTAAATTGTTATAAATTAGAGTGGGTCTCATACAATAGAGTGGAGTGCTATGTTATATGGAAAAGTGTTGTATAGTGGAAAAGAGTGATGTACATTGGAGTGTATGGGCAGAGAGTGGGGTATAGAGTTGGATAGTAGAGTTTATGGGGATAGAATAGAGTGTCATGAATTGTACTAGTCTTTTAAAGAGTGGAGTTATATAGAGTGGAGGAGAGAATCATACAATGGAATGGTGTGGGGTGGAGTGGCATGCACTCTATTTGCGTAGAATGGATTACCTTAAAGTGGAGTAGCATACAGTGAAATAGCATACAGTGGAATACTGTACAGTGGACTGTGGAAGAATGGAGTGGCATAGAGTGGAATAGCGTAGAGGGGAATGGTGTACAGTGGAGTGGCGCAGAGTGGAATCGGTTACAGTTAATTAGTGTAGAGAGGGGTGGCATATATTAAGGTGGTGTAGCATAGAGTCGAGGAAACTGTTATAAACTAGAGTGATGTCTCAGACAGTAGAGTGGACTGCTGTGCCCTACAGTGTTGGAAATGGTTGTCGAGTGGAGAAAAGTGTTGCATAATAGAGTGTACGGACATAGAGTTGAGTGCAAATTTGAACAGTGGAGAGCATGGGGACAGAGTGGAGTAGAGTCTAGTAGAATGTCATAGAGTGCAGTAGAGTTTTGAATAGTGGAGTTATATAGAATGGAGGAGAGTACACTGGAGTGGCGTAGAGTGGAGTAGTGTACAGTGGAGTGGTGTAAAGTGGAACAGAATAGATTGGAGCAGCATAGACTGGAGTGGCACACAGTGGAGTGGCATAGAGTATATTAGCGTATAGTGTAGTAGCATACAGTGTAGTGGTGTAAAGTGTAATATATTTTGTAGTAGTGTACTGTGGAGTGGCATACAGTGAAGTGATTTAGACTGGGGTAGTGGTTTGTGGGGTGGTGTAAGAGTGTAATAGCATACAGTGGAGTGGCATACAGTGGAGTCGGGTAGAGTGGAATACCATACAGCAGCTGGTCAAAGATTGAAGATGCATATGGTGTAATAGTGTAGAACTGAGTGGCATAAACTGGAATAGCATTGAGTGGAGTACAATGGATTGGCAGAGTAGAATAATGTGGAGTGGAACAGTGTGAAGTATTATAGCGCAGAGTGGAGTGGTGTAGACTGAGTAGCATACACTGGAATAGAGTAGAGTGTAACAGTATACAGTGGAGTGGCGGCCAATGGAATAGCGTTGAATGGAGTGGGGTAGAGTGGAGTGACATAGAGTGAAGTAGCACAGAGTGGAGTGACATACAGTGGAATGGCATAGAGTTGAATAGCAAATATTGGAGTAGTGTATAGCAGAATGTAATTTAATGAAGTGGGGTACACTGTAGAAGTGTAGAGTGGAGTCAAATACAGTGTAATAGTGAAGAGTGGACTGACAGAGTGGAGGTGTGTACAGTGTAATTGTGTAGAGTGGAGTGGCGTAGAGCGGAGTGTTGTACAGTGGAGTGGTGTACAATGTAGTAGTGGATGGTGGAGTGGCATATTATGGAGTGGTGTAGACTTGTGTGGTGTATAGTGGCATGGGGTAAAGTGTAAAAGCATACAGTGGAGTCTTGTACATTGGAATGGGGGTCAAATCAAACAGAGCAGAATTAAGTGGCGTAGAGTGGAGTGTTGTACAGTGGAGTGGCATACAGTGGAATACAGTAGAGTGGAGCGGCATACAGTAAAATGGCATAGAGTGGAATAGCATATCAGAGTAGCGTCCAGTGGAGTGGCATACAGTGAAGTGAGGCAGACTGGAGTGGCGTACACATGGGCATCTGCAGGAGGGACCAAGGAGGGGTGCTTGCCCCCGTGGATTTAGGTACAGCCTGGAGTGCAGGCTCACAGTGCAGCATAATACTACTGCTGCTGCCTCTTACCATTTTTTACCACTACCTACCCCTAAACCCTTAAATTACTCTGCCCACCCTTTACCACTACCCACGTCAAACACTTAAGTTACCCTTAACACTCTTTACTACTACCCACCCTTAAAACCTCAAAATTACCCTTATCACCCTTAAACCCTAAAACTCCCCTTACCAACCTTAAACCCTAACATTTCCCTGTCCACCCTTTTCCACTACCCACCCCCAAGCCCTAAAATTGGAAGGCAAAGAATCATAAAGGCTAAGAAATCCTGGTATATGCATTAAAATGAAACAATACGCATTGATGCCTCTAAGTTATTTGTCAAAAATGATAAAACCAGTTTATGTAGGATTGCATCATAGTGCACAATATTTCTTTAACTGGAGGTAGTAGTCCAACTGAATTAGTGAAGTATTCTGGATTTTGAAACTGACCCAAAAAGCTTTTAGTAGTATTTATAGAACAACTAACAACATTCAGACACAAAAAGTCTAAATTAAATACTTCATGTAAATTAAAGTTTTATTTAAATAAATATAAAAAAGGTTAATTTGCATGAAAAATATTTGGATATTTGGCAGAGCTGAGCAAAACTATAAACACACTTTATGAAACACAGGTCCCCACAAGGCAATTTTCTTAAAAGTTGTAAAAATTGACACTGATGTTCCTAAAGCCATTTTATATAATTTAGAAGACGTTGCCTTGTGGGGACCTGAGTTCAGGTCCCCACAGTGCAATTAAGTCCCCACAGCGTGAGTGTGTTATCACACCCAAGTCCCAACAAGGATAGTAACACAAACCCCCACACACACACGCACACACACACACACACACGTATGAGCAGATGTATGTGTATATATATTTTACACATCCATGGGCTGGCTGTGGTGTCAGTGGACTCTGGTCCTGCTTGGAACCTACAGTTCCACAGTATCTGTAGGTCTACAGACATCGCCATGGTCTAGTAACCCCCTCCACCCACCATTGGTCATCTTGTTTTTTCATGAAGTGCTGGAAGGACTGGGACCTCCGGCTTCCTTAGTTGTTTGGATGACCTGACTTGATAACATCCATCACCTATGGCCAGGTGAAGATGCTAGGGTTAGGGGTGCTCCTTGGTTGCTGGAGCCTGGTCCTGCCTGTAGCCCTTGGTTCCAACCTGTGGCCAGGGACCCCTGGGAATCTGCGAAGCCTCCTCAGGGGGGTTTGCAACTGCTTATAAAATTCAAAAACATGAACAGATTAATTAAGTGTATATAAATAAAGTGGCTAAATGTACAATTGATTTTTTTTTTTTAAACTTTGATATCAAGGAATTAAAAATTGGAGGCTAAAAATGTAATTAATATCCTTGATTGATTTGTGAGAGCAGTGCAGGTGCACCAAACAGAATTTAGTACGGCCAATTTGTTTGCAAATTAAATATAAAGTATTATTTGTGTATGTGTTTGATGAATGCTTGTTTCTGTATTTTTTTTCTGTATTATTTTGTGGTTCAAATAATTGACAATGTTTCTGCCAGGGTCCCCGGCTTCCAGTAAAGACTCATTGGGTGGGTCCGCAGATAACCAAAATGAATCAGTCGGGGTCCCTGCATTCCAGTAATTATAAAGTGGGGGTGTATAGAAGTCAAAAGGTTGAGAACCACAGCTGGAGCCTATGGTTCCAGGATACCTCAGCGTGAGACTCCAGGGTTGTTGGTTATCTGGGGTCCCATTGAGGACTCCCCTGGTTTGGCTGGAACCTCTGGCTTTCTTCATTGCCCGGGTGCCCTGACTTGATTGGATCCATCACAAAGAGTCCTGGGCTGGCTGTGAAGGCCTCTGGGGTCAGGGCACTGGATCTGGCACCTCCACAATCTTTCATAGCACTCTTCATCACGGAGAGTAGCAGTGCCACTGGAGGAGACACAATGAGGGAACAGAGGAAAAGAAAGTGAAGAAGCTCTAGCACGCTGAAAAAAGGGAGAGGAAAGCAAAAAAGTGAGCTAGAGAACTGGAAGGTGGTAACTTAACAAGAGCGGCAAGAGAGGGAGGAAAAGGGAATGCAAAGATGAAAAGAAATTCAGTTTTGAAAGTATACCATACAAAGCATCCCATGGAACTGAGACCGAGAATGTGGATGATGAAAAAGAGTAGAAAAAAGAGTGAGGAAAGGAGGAAGCGTGCAAGAAAGGTGGAAGAAAAAAATGGAGTGAAAAAATAAGGTGAGAAGAAGTAGTAAAAAGAGGAAGCTGGGAAAAGTAAGGAGAGGAGAAGAACGAACAGGCAAGGAGATAAGAGTCAAACAGGGACACTGAAGAAGCATGAAAAATAAACAATGAAAATGGGTCTTGCATTTGCTCAAGTTAGAGCTGTTGGTATCTTAAATTCCTAACTGAACTTTTCTTGCCACATAAATTGAAGATTAAGTGTAAAACATTAGTAGAAATTAGTGAGGTGATCCAAACCACCATGGCTGCCATGAGCATGAGCGGGAAGGAGAGACACTAAAGGAAAAAGAAGTTTGATCACAGTCAAATGTATAGGCAATTGTGCAATTATCCATGTAACAGGGGGAGTCTGCAAGGCGGTAACAAAACCTCCCCAAGGAGGGACAAACGTAAAACATTTACCAATGAAAACAAAGTAGCTTTGAAAGGCAAACCCATGAACGAGTGAAAGTGCTGGGCACGAGGTGGACGTGGTTAAAAGCCCACAATACTAACAACAGGTCAAAGCGCTTGCACGCTCGACCTAAAAGGAGCACAGTATAGCATGACTGTCCAATATAAAAAAATAATTTCTGTGCCAGAGATGAGTATTGAATATTTTGGGGCATATTGTAGTTATCTTGTGTATAATCAAGAACAGTAGTGTTAGACCTGACAGCCTTAGGGTGGTCACCACTAACATTTTGTCTGCCTCCCTCAACTTTTTGGACACTGTTTTTGCTGGTTTTAGGACTCTGCACACTTTACCACTGCTAACCAGTGCTAAAGTGCATATGCTCTCTCCCTTAAAACAGTGGTTCATACCCAATTGCCTTATTTAATCTACTTGTAAGACCCCAGTAAAAGTGCACTACAGGTGCCCAGGGCCTGTAGATTAAATACTACTAGTGGGCCTGAAGCACTGATTGTGCCACCCACATAAGTACCCCCTTAACCATGCCTCAGGCCTGCCATTGCAAGGCTTGTGTTTGCAGTTTCACTCCTGCTCCGGCTTGGTATTTGAGAATACTTCTCAAGACTTAAACTCCCCTTTTTCTACATATAGGTCACCCCTAAGGTATGTCCTAGGTAACCCACAGGGCAGGGCGCTATGTAGGTTAAAGGCAGGACATGTACCTGTGTAGTTTGTATGTCCTGGTAGTTTGAAACTCCTAAATTTGTTTTTCCACTCCTGTGAGACCAGCTCCTTCTATAGGCTAACATTGGGGCTACCCTCCTATACTGTTTGAGTGGTAGATTCTGATCTGAAAGGAGTAACCAGGTCATGTCTAGTATGGCCAGAAAGGTAATACAAAATCCTGCTGACTGGTGAAGTTGTATTTTTTTTTTTTTTTAAATCTGTTTATTAAACATTGTGGACACACAACAACACATTTAGTTATTGATAACCTTCCAAATTGTTTACACTCATTTATAAGTCACTACAGCGCAGTTGCGCGGTACAGTTCCAAGAACACCACTGAAAATTATGCAACTAATTAACTAAGGTCACAGCTAGGCACCGCTAATATTATTCCTGATACTGTATACACCAGCCGGAAGGTGGGAGGGATGAAGAGGAGATCCGATTGTTGTGGATGGAGGACGGGGCAACACAATTGAGATGTTGGTTGTGAGAATATAATAAGGCATGGAGCCGCTTTAGGGATAAACAAAGCAAGGCTTAAGGTGCATGAAGGCATGGCCCCGGCATGAGCATCCAATAGTGCCACCACATTACGTTAGGAGGGAGTATGAGGAGGTTAGTGTACAGAATGGTTGAAGATGGGGCAGCTGAGGATAACATACTGTAATTATTAAACCGAAGGATAATGCCTCTGCCGTTGTTATTTTATTTAAAAAAAAAAACATATTATTATTCTTTGCCCTCTTTTTTCTCTTTTCACTTCTTTCTTTTCTCCCTTATTATTAAGGGGGGTATGTGTCATCCTTTTTTTCAATCGCTACCACGAAAGTGTCCCAGATTTCTGGGCCATCCTGTAGTAGGCCTTTGTGTTGCAGTAAGCGTAATGTCTGAGCTTCGGCTTGTGAGCGGCTGTGTAAGTCTCGAAGCCAGGCAGAATGAGATGGTACGTGTGGGGCTTTCCAGTGCGTGGCTATTAAGCGTTTAAAGACAACAAATGCCAAATCAATAAATCTGTGCCGATGTTTATCGCCTTTGGCGCGTTGACGTATGCCAAGTAAACAAGAGTCTGGGGTGGGCGACAGAGTATGAGATGAGATGTCTGCTGTGGCATTTGTAACCCGATGCCAAGCTGAATTTATGGGGTGACAGCTCCATACCAATTGGTGGAAATCTGCTGCTGGAATAGCACATCTAGGGCATGACGGGTTTGCACTCGGGTATATTCTTTGAATGCGGGCCGGAGATAAATATGCCTGATGAATATAATTGAATTGGGTGTACCGCAACCGAGGGTTGCGGGATATTGACTTAATCATTGTGAGAGCCGCAGTCCATATTTTTTGTGGTAATGGTGAAGGGAGGACAGAGTCCCAGCGTGCTTTAGCGAGCGGTAACGCAGAGCAGACTTCCGCTAACAGTACTTTATATAGTTTAGTTATGGTGCCTTTTGCGCTACCCATGGTAAGAATAACGGTGAGTAGTTGGGATTCAGGTGGTTCAATGTTACCAGATCCCCAAAGGTTGTTATGTAGACGTTTAATGGCGTTATACATCAGAAAGGCTCCTGTGTGCATAACCCCAGCAGCCACTAGGTCCGCGAAAGTACGCATTTTAGAGCTAGAGTAGTAGTCGCCTGCGTTTAGTGTACTTATGTCCCGTGTATCGTGGTTTAATGATAGTGTTTGGGTATTCGGCAACTGGAACAGCGGTAACAGAGGGGAGTAAGGAGCTGAAGGGGTCTTACCTTGAACGTATCTGCGCCAGCAGAAACGAGCTGCGTCTAACAGTATAAGTTTGGAGGGTAGGCGGCTAGGACCAGATAAAAGTGAGGACAGTATCGTTTGCGGGGCCAGATATGCCTGCAGCATTATATATTCGGGGGAGGGGATTTCTTTGAGCCATGTGGATACCCACATCAGCTGAGAGGCTGCGTAGTATCTCTCGAAGTTGGGCATACCCAGACCGCCTGCCTCTTGCGGATATTGTGTTGTAGCTAACGCTACTCTGCGTCTGTCCCTGCCCCAGAGTAAATCGGTTAATAATGAGTGCAGTTTGTTAAAAAACGTCAGTGGCAGACACAGCGGAAGGGCAGCAAAAAAATATAAAAACCTTGGAAGGATGAGCATTTTAGCTATCGCTACACGACCCATGGGAGATAAAGGGAGCGAGCCCCAGAACGAAATTGAGCTGCGAGTGGAGCTGAGTGCCCTATCGATATTGCCTTCTTTCAGGTCAGCAATGGAGTGATAAATTTGGATCCCGAGATACTTAAAGGTAGTGTGTGACCATGGGAGTTGATATTGCGGTAATGTCATGTGAAGGTCTGTTAGTATAGGGGTGAGAGGAAAAATACTTGATTTGGACCAATTGACGCGTAGACCAGAGGCCAGGGCAAAGGAATCAAGCATTGATAGCACCCCAGCCATGGAGGCAGAGTGATTACGCAGGTATATCAGGGCGTCATCTGCGTATAAGGATATAATATGATGTGTGTTGGATTCGGGAATGCCCCATAGGTGTGCGTAGCTGCGTAATTTAATTGCTAGTGGTTCCATGGCTATAGCGAATAATAAAGGGGATAATGGGCAACCCTGTCTGGTGCCTCTGCCTATGGGGAACGCCT
Organism: Pleurodeles waltl; assembly: GCF_031143425.1. Lineage (NCBI taxonomy): Eukaryota > Metazoa > Chordata > Amphibia > Caudata > Salamandridae > Pleurodeles > Pleurodeles waltl. The sequence goes on along the minus strand of NC_090437.1, from coordinate 369,236,697 downwards.
CAGAGATAACACAACCATTTTTGACACGAGCTGTGGGTTTAGAGTAGAGCGTTTCGATCCAACGTAGGAAACCGGGGCCAAATCCAAACGCTTTAAGTGTACGTAGAAGGTAATCGCAGCTCAACGTGTCAAACGCTTTTTCAATGTCTAGGGAGAGGGCTACAGCTTTTGGTTCTGTGTTACTGTGCATTATGTGAAGCAGTCTTCTGATGTTTAAAAAGGTGCTTCTCCCTGGAATAAAGCCAGACTGGTCCGAGTGTATTAAACTTTCTAGATGGGGAAGTAACCTATTTGCCAGTATTTTCCCCAATAATTTACAGTCTGTGTTGAGAAGAGAGAGTGGTCTGTATGATTTAACGTCTAAAGGGTCGCGGCCTGCTTTCGGGAGAACGACTATTAGAGCTTCGCGCATGGATTCTGGTAATAGTAATTTATTACGCGCTTCATTGAATACTTCTATGAGTGGCTGCAGAAGATGTGTAGCATGGGAATTAAAGTACTCTGCCGGGAGGCCATCTGAGCCAGGGGTTTTGCCACGTGCCATCTGCGTTAGTGCTGAGCGCAATTCTTCTATTGTAATGGGACCATCCAAGGCGGTGACATTGTCTATAATATGTTGGTTGTGAGAGACAAACGTTAATATGTCAGTTAGTTGCTGCTCCGATGGGGGGGGGGGAGGTGTATATAGATCACAGTAGTATGTAGAGAAGGCGTCGTTAATTTCAGATTGAGTATTGACAATGACGCCTGAGCTTAAACGTATTGCACCAATAGGTGATGATTGCGAGGGTTGGCGGGTAAGCCACGCCAGTAGTCTACCTGACCTATCCCCTTCAGCGTGTTGCCGTGTCATATAGTGTCTGTAGTCGTGTTTACACAGTCTAGTGTCTGCTTCTCTGTGGGCAGCTTTAAGCGAGTTCAGTCCAGCTAGTGTGGCCTCACCTCTGGAAACCTCGATCTCCGCTTTACGGAGCTTAACCTCTAGGTCTTGTAGTTCTTTAGTGAGTATCTTCTTTACCCCCACTGTGGCTGCGAGGCATTGGCCACGTATCACAGCCTTGTGGGCGTCCCATTCTGTAGCCCGAGATGCTGTTGTGTTTTTATTTAGTGAAAAGTAATTAGCCAATTGTTTGGAGATTTCTACATGGAAGGGGGGATCTAGAAGAGTTTCTGGCTGCAGACGCCATGTTGGTATGCGAGTATGCATGTGGCCCCAGGCCATTATTGCGCATAGTGGGTTGTGATCTGATATAGTGCGTGCCAGATATTCGGTACTGCACATTTTCTGGATTACAGTTGTGGACACAAAGATCATATCTATTCTGGTATGTAATTTGTGTACTGGTGAGTAATAGGAGTATTCGCGGTGGGTGGGGTGACCCAACCTCCAGATGTCTCTTAAATCATTGTGAGAGGCCCATTTTGCTAAGGCTTGTGAGGCTCGGTTGGATGGAGCGGCAATAAGAGGGGGGAACGAGCGATCTATTTGAGTATCTAGAACGCTATTAAAGTCACCTCCCCAAATACACTCTAATGCGGGGTCGCTGAGACTGCCAGTGGTAAGCGTATTCAGGAAGTCACCTTGACTAGAGTTAGGGGAGTATAGCGCAACCAGCGCTAATGGGGATCCATCAAGGACGCCTTCTAGTATCACATGTCTACCTTCTGGGTCACATTGTGTGCGAGATGTAGTAAATGGGACCCCAGGGGCAATCCAAATCGCCACACCGCGAGCAAAGGAAGAGAAAGTGGTGGCGTGTAATTGTCCTTTCCATTTTAAGCGTGTATTTTCTAACGTGGATTTAGAGAGGTGTGTCTCTTGTAGCAGGGCAATGTGTACTTGTTGTCTTTTAAGAAATGTATGAATCCTTTGTCGCTTTTGCGGTGCTGCCATACCTTTAATGTTCCATGTGAGTATCTTATATTTCAAGATTCCCCGTTGTGTTTGAGAAGCCATAATGCATTTATAAATATAACTGAACTGGAGAAGTGTTTGTCCCCTGGTCCCATTATGGAAATATTGCAACAATTACTCTCCCAAGCTAGCCAGGCAGCGTTCCCAGCACTGTTAAATGTGAACCTATTGATGTGGTATATGCGGGGTAGGCGTTTGCGGTTATATTTGCGGTGGAGTAGCGTGTGACAAAACCAATAACTAAAAAAAAAACAAATGCACTCTAAAACAATATATAACATCAACAAGAATAGTGAAAAAATGGAAAAAATGGAAAAAATACCGGCTATTGCCGGCATGGGAGAACAGTCCATATGGCACATGGGGGGGTGCCAAAAAAAAAAACCGTTAGTACAGAGTGATAAGATTACCCTGCCCAAGTTGCTTATGATGCTGCGTGCGCCGCCCAGGTCCGCGCGCGGGCCGCGCGTCGCGTCTCAGGATCCGCAGTGCCACCAAGTTCCACTAGGACATCCGGGGGAGGGAAGTCCTGTTATTGTGTGTAAGGAGCAGGGATGAAAAGATCTCAGTTAGTTTAACAAAGATCGTCTGCTGTGCGCGGCGTGAGAATAGGGCCACGTGTGGATTCCGCCGAATCAGAGGTAGGATCATGGTCTAGTTCCCCATCAGTTTGATTAGACAGGGCAGTTGGTGATGTATTAACGAATCTGGACGTGGCCTGCAAGAGAAGGGAGCGTTCAGTTTGTGATTGTTCAGGTGAGGGTTTAGCGCCTTGTTTTTTACGTTGCTTCCGTCTTGTCTTGGGTGAGGACCAGCTGTTACCTGGAGTGTTTATGTCTATTGGGTCGGCAAAGCCCTTGGCGTGTAGCCAGGTCCAGGCATCTTCTGGTGTGGTGAAGAAGAGTACACGGGTGTCATCTTGTACCCGGAGTCTGGCTGGAAACATCAACGCATACTTGATGTGGTGCTTGCGAAGGCATTCTTTGACCCGATAGAAAGAGCTCCGTTTCTTCTGGACTTCTGTTGTGAAGTCTGGATAAGCAGTGATCACTGCATTTTCAAAATGCAGCGGACCGGATTTGCGAAATAATTGTAGAATGAGGTCTCTGTCTCGGTAATTAAGGAGTTTCGCAATCAGCGGGCGAGGTTGCGCACCAGGCGGAGGGGGTCTGCCCGGAACCCTGTGGGCACGTTCGACAGAGAAGAACTTCGGGATATTGTCTTTGAGAATTGTGCCCGTAAGCCATTGTTCTATGAATAATTCTGTGCTGGGGCCCTCGACCCGTTCAGGAAATCCTACCAAACGTATGTTGTTGCGTCGGGACCTGCTCTCTGCTTCCTCAGCTCTGCGTTTTAAAAGGTCCACCTCCGTTGTTAAGTGTGATAATTGCGATTGGAGATCCTTCACAGTACGGGGTAGTGTTGCAGAGTCTTTCTCTAATTCAGACACCCTGTCGGTCAGTGCGTGTTGATCAGTGCGGAGTATGTTAAGGTCTTCTGTCACCGAGCCTATTTTGGCTTCTAGGGTGGACTTAGTGTCTAGGATAGCTTGCAATATCTTCTCGAACTGCGATGTGTGTGATTGTAATGTGAGGTCCATCTTCTGCAAAGCCAGTTGCATGGACGCTGGGGTGTCAGTGGGAGAGGGGGCGTCGAGATCCATTTTACCCGGAGGTGCACGTGGGGTTTTTGGTTTGACCATTTGGCAAGTGTGATTTCAGGTGGATCCAGGCAGAATAGAGCCGGATGGAGACGATGCGGGAGGGGCGTTCAAAAAGAAAGGCTGCCTGTGGCGCACTGAGGGCGCAGTTCCGGAGAGCCAAGGGTAGCCATTGAAAAGCAAAAAGCGATATACTACCGTCCGCAGGGTAGTGTACCAGGCGTGGGAGTCGCTTCACACGCTACCGGGCCGGACCTGCAGGCTTGTGTTGGAAATGCGAGCTGGTAAATATCTGGTGGAGAGAGGGGTGCACTGATGTTTTAGTTCAAACTTAGCGCCCGTTCCGACTACCAGCAATTGATGGGTCGAGCACGCTATGCTGCTGTAGATGAGAGAAATGGTGATGCCCCAGAGCCTCACAGGGGCTGCGGGGCAGCAGGATAGTTGGAAATGTCCCATGCGGTCAGATTGGGGAGCGCGCCACAGAGCGATTCGGCCTGGGTGCTGAGGGCTGACCGCCCAGTTGAGGGTCGATGAGGAAGAATGCGTAGATAGTGGTCAATTAAATTAGCACTTGCTAGCGCAGTCTGAAGGGCTATTGCGCTGCTATTATTGGTTCACCCCTCCGGCAAGCCCACACTGGGTACAACGACGTGGCCTCAAGCGATGGGCCCCGCAGGACTTCACAGGCACCACACGCAGTTCAAAGATCAGTCAAGGGCGCGCACCCACCTCAGGCGTAGTCAGCAGGGCTGAGACTTGTAGCATGGCCTCCAGGCCGGACGTAAGTTCAGTCCCTGATGTGGGTCCCGGGCTAGTCCGCACAGCGGGACGCTGGTGCAGCGGGCGCCTCACCTGGCATGCAGCTGCTGCTGCTGGTGTAGGACCCTCCTCCAGCCAGGGTGTCCAGGGCACAGCGGTGCCAGCCTCCTCCGGCGGTCGGCGGGGGGGGTGTGCCGCAGGGCGGTGTAAGAGGCCTTCGTTAATGCCGCGTTGCTTTTGTAGCGGGGCAGCCTCCTTCAACGCGGCTGCCCGAGGCCTAATTAAGGGTGTGGAGCCAACCCCGGCCCCACCAGCTGGGCCGACACAGCCGCGACCCGGCCTCCGGGACGGCCGCGGGTGTAATGACTGGCACAAGTTCCAGCCCGGCGGCTCGCATCCGCGCGAGCCCCCCGGGCACAGACGCGATCACGGACCCGGCCGCTCAGCAGCCCACACGCATCGTACTTGGCGGGCACAGCGGCCGGAACGCAGAAGCGGACCCCAGCGCAGGCAGAGCCGCCGACGGCTCCAACAGCAGAGCGGACCTTCCCGCGGCTCTGCCTCCGGGCCAGCCGCTAATGTGGCAGTAGGTGCGGGTCCAGGGTGGGCGGTCCGCGAACTCCAAGGTCTTTAGGCCGCAGCCGCGAATACGGAAACGGCCTTCTGGCAACCCGCTCGCAGAACACAGAGCGGGCGCGTAGTCCAGATTCCGGACGCGGTCAGCAGCGCGGGCCTGGGTCAGCGGGTTTGGGCGACGCCTGCTACCTTCACCCAAGGCGCAGGCACCGCAAACAGGATACTTGTTCGGGCCAGGGATCGGAGCTGCAGTTTTATGCTGCCGCTCCGGTCGCCATGTTGGCCACGCCCCTGGTGAAGTTGTATTTAATATTACTATTTAAGAAATGCCACTTTTAGGAAGTGAGCATTTCTCTGCATCTAAATCCTTCTGTGCCTTATAATCCACATCTGGCTGGTCAGTTGACAGCTCCCTTGTGCATTCCATTCAGACAACACCAAACATAGGATGCTCATTCACACATGCATACATCTGCATACTAAATGGGTCTTCCTGGGCTGGGAGCGTAGAGGGCCTGACACTTACATGTCAAAGGACAGTGGCCTGCACTCACACAATGGACTGCCACAGCCCCTACTGGGACCCTGACAGACAGGATGAACCTGAAAGGGGGCCTGGTGCACTTCTAAGCCACTCTTCAAAGTCTCCCCCACTTCAAAGGCACATTCAGGTATTTAAATAGGGCCTCTGACCTTACCAACTCAGACACTTCTGCACCTGAATCTGCAGTCTGTCAAGAGGAACTGCCTGGCTGCCCAAAGGACTCACCTGACTGCTTTTCTGCAAAAGACTGCTGCCCTCCTGTTGCCCTGCTAGCTTGCGGCCTCTGGCTCTGCTGAGAAGTGCTCTCCAAAGTCTTGGATTGAGCTTACCTCCTGTTTTCTGAGGTCTAAGGGCCAAAACGACTTCATCTCTGCAAAGAACTCCTTGTGCGGCAACATTTCAAAGCACATTCTGCCAGAAACGATGCACAGCCTGCATCGTGGTGAGAAAATCACTGCACGCTGAACCGGAATGATGCAGCCCAGCTCCCCGAGTTGAGATCGACACAACACCAGCAATGCGACTGGAACTTCGACTCACGGCCCACTGGATTGATGCATATCCGAGCCGGAACAATGCAGCCCGACTTCCTGAGAGAACAATCTACACCTACTGCGTGACACAAATTTCCCTGCATCACCCACTGAATCGATGCAGCTCCTGTGCCTTCGTCCTGCATGCCCAGGATTTCTCTGCATCGTCCCCAGGACGATCAAATATCCAGAAACCCGAAGAGGATCCAAGTCCACGGGCCAGAAATCAACGCAAGGCCCTGGCTGTGTGAAAACGATCGTGGAGAAACCAATACACATCTCCCCGTTTTCCCCCATTTCCTACTCTGTGGTCCCCTGCGGATAATTTAGAAGCAAACCAGGTATTTTGTACTTGCAAGAGACAATTATTGTTTATAAGAACTTAAGACTCTATTTATCATTCTCTAAAGTGATATTTCAACGTGTACATATCAAATCTCTGTTTTGACCTCCATTTAATCAGATAAATATTCTATATTTTTCTCAACCTGTGTGGTGTATTTTTGTGGTGTTTATACTGTGTTATTGCATGATTTATTGCACAAACACTTTGCACATTGCCCTTTTAGTTAAGCCTGA